>NC_087462.1:11910747-12213777 GCF_036321535.1 Camelus dromedarius | reverse complement strand
TTTTACCAACACTGAAAGTAGAATTAGCCATTTTCAGACAACTTCTCCCAGGAAACGGAACAGGAGGGAGGACTCTCCACCTTATGTGTAAGGCCAGCATTACATGGATGCAGAAACCAGACAGACACTGAAAAAACATTGAGAGGGAGCAAGCAAGTGAGTGAGCTACCATATAGTCCAATAAATAATAAAACAAATCAAATCTGAAAAGGTATAAAATAAATTATAAACCGTGTCCCAGTGGGATTTATTCCAGGTCCATGGATTTATTTCATGTCTGGTATGATAATCAAACATCAATTATTGTAATCCACCACAGCAACAATTGTCAGAGGAAAAACATTTCACAAAATTCAGCACCCATTTATGTTTAAAAAAAAAAAATCTTACCACATTAGGTAAGAAAGTATTTTCCTCAACATGATAAAGAGCATCTTTAAAAAACCCTACGATTAATATCATACTTCATGATGAAAGACCACGTTTTCCACATTAGATTAGAAAAAGTAAAGACTTCCATTTTTATCACTCTTAGAAACACAGTGCTGAAAGTCCTATCCAGTGTAATAAGGCATCCTAGGATTCTATACCCAGTGAAATTAGCCTTCAAAATGGAATGAGAAATGAAGACTTTCTCAGACAAACAAAACAGAGAGAATTCATTGCCATCATACTTGCCTTGAAAGAAAAAAAAAAAAAAGGAATTATTTACGGAAAAGAAAATTGATATAAAAGAAAATTAATGTAGGCCACAAATCAGAATCTACATAAAGAAGAAAAAAGGATCTGAGAAGGAATAAATGAAGGTAAAATCTTTTATTTTTATTGTTTGTCATCTAAAAGACAACTGGTCATTTAAATTAATACAGTCAAAGTGGATGGAGTAATTATAGCATATTGAAAAGTGAAATAAATAATAGTATTGATACTGATACAATGAATAGGAAGGAGAAATTGAGAATTTTCTGTTATATAGTGTTTATACTTAATGTGAAACAGAACAGTAGTATTTGAAGATCAACTTAGATAAGTTGAAAACGTATATTGTAAACTGAAAGGCAGCCACTCAGAAAGCTTTAAAAAAAATGAAGTATAAATGATGCTCTAACAGAAGAGACAATAGAATCATATAAAAATGTTCATTAAAACTAGAGAAGACAGAAAATAAAAGGAAGGGGCACAAAAACAAAATCCGTGAACTGAAGACCTTTACAGACATGGTGGATATCAATCTGATTAAATCAGTGATGATTTGAAAATAGTTAAGTCTAATTACATGAATTAAGAGATCATCATCAGGAAAAAAAAAAAAAAAAAAAAGAAGAAGAAGGAGAAGACCCAACTGTATGTCAATATAGATTAAAAATAAAGGGATGGAGAAAGTTAAACCATGCAAACACTAATGTAATAAAAAAAAAAGATGTGATAGCTATATTAATTTCAAACAAAGCAGACTTCAGAACAAGAGAAATATTAAGGATAAAGAGAGGCATTACATAATCGTAAACTGTTGATTCTCCAAGAAGACACAATGATCCTTAATGTGTGTTCATCTAACAACAGAACATCAAACCACATGAGCCAAAGACTGACAGAACTGAAAAAAGAAAAATCTATATTATATTTGGAGACTTCAATACTCATCTGTCAGTAATTGACAAATCAAGCAGGCAGAAAATCAGTGAGAATATAGGTAAACTGAATAGTACTGTCAATCTCCTTGTTCCAATGGACATTTTAAAAATACTCACCCCACAATAGCAGAACATACTTTCTTTTCAAGTTCAGTGGAGCATTCAATAAAACAGACCACACACTTGGTTATAAAACACACATACGCAGGTTTTTTTCAAATCAAAATCTTTCGAAGTATATTCTCAGACCACAATGAAATTATACTAGAAATCATAACAGAAGATTGCTGGAAAATTCCAAAATATTTGGAGATTGAACTATACACTCCTAACTTTTACAGGAGTCAATGAAAATGTCTCAAGAAAAATGAAAAAAATATTTTGAACTAAATGAAAATAAAAATACAACTTCTCAAAATTTAGAGCTATACAGCAAAAGCAGTGCTTGGGGAAGAAATTTATAGTATTGAATGTGTATATTAGAAAGAAAGATGTATTTAATATCAATAATCTAAACTTTCACTTTAGGAAGCTAGAGAAAGGAAAGAAACGTAAGCCTGAATCAAGCAGAAGAAAATAAACAATACTATTTAGAGCATAAATCAGTGAAATTGAAAACAGGAAAGCAACAGAGGAAAATCAATGAAACAAAAATTGATTCTTACAAGAGGTTGATGAAATTAATGAACATCCAGCCAGGTTAACCAAGATAAAAAAGGAGTAAGACATACATCGCTAATATGAAAAAAGAAGACAGGATTGTCACTATTGATCTTACAGAGCAATTTCGTGAACTGCTATGATTCACACAAGGAGAAATATATAACTTGATAAACCCTATCTATAGTAAATAAACTGAGTCAATATCTAATAACCTTCTCAAAAGAAAGCAACAGGCCCAAATTGTTTCATGGGTGAATTCCAGCAAACATTTCAAGAAGACATAATATTAATTCTTCACAATCTCTTCCAGAAAACAGAAGCAGAGGATTTTTTTCCTAACTTGTTAACTTCCAAGGTAACTAAAAATCTAACTTCCTTAATTTATTAAATTACACCTGTTTAAAAAATGTCCTGCTGACATCATATTTAATCATGAGAGAATGGATACATTTTTGCTAAGGAGAACCAGGCTAGAATGTCCTTTCTCACCAATCCCATTCCATGTTGTACTGTGTATTGTATCCTGTGAGTCAGAATCATTTCAGGATGGGAACTGTGTTTGTATAACTCACATGGTGAATGCTCAGCAAAACATCTGCATAGCTAAGTAAGTGATAAAACTGGATACATAAAAGTATTATTTATGAAATGTGTTTCAAAATGTGTGTGACTTATCTTTGTGTGGCTTATGGAGTCCTTATATTGGACCAGGTTAAATTTAGCTATGGGGTAGATTTACCCTACCCAGCCTACAAGGTAAGGAAGAGCTATGTCACTAGTCATTCAGACAGGGGGATTCCCAGTGAGGAATGGCCTCCTCCCCGTATCCCTAAAGATCTTCATTTGATTGCTTTTCTCTCTCACCTGGATTACTGCATTAGCCCCCTGCTCTGAAATCTGCCCATTCTTGCTTGCCTTTAATTAGTCCTCCACACTGCCATCAGAGGGGTCCTTCTAATGTATAAAAATGAAGAGTCACTGCTCTGGTTAAAGTTCTTTAATGATTCTCTTTACCATTAGGAGAAAAGCCTCACTCTAGTATGACACTCAAGGGCCAGTGTGAGCAGCATCTCTCTGCCTCTTTCTCTTGGAATACTGCCAGTCATCTGGAGCTTGATCAGCTATTTCGTATAATCTCTCACCACTTCTTCTCAAACCATTACTTGGAAAGCGTCTCCTATAGTCACTGAGGTGAAAGACTGATGTTTTCAAAGCTTCAGTCACCCATGCTCATCTTGTGCTAACCCGTGCATCCTTCAGGGACAGTGTCTTTTAAACTGTTTTTAATCAGTCCTTAGCATTGGGCCTGATAGTTAAAGGATTCTCAATTAGAACATATTAACTAATTTTTTAAAAAGGACCTATATCCAAAGGAGAGACTTTAAAGAGCTCAAATTATTTTGATGGCTAGAGAAGAGACTTCTGCATCTTGTCCTTAAAAAAAAAAAATTGGATTTTGGATTGGATTGAGTTAATATTTTCCAGAGAATGCTTAAAACTACTTAAAAATGTCTTAATTAGAAATGCCTGAAAATATCTAAAATCTTTTTTTTTTTTTTAATAAACAGGCCCTGTGTAACCTCAGTGACCACACCATCTGTTAAGCATTTTAGTAATACCACTTACAGTGAATTGCATTTTCTAAGTTTGGTCCGTCACTCATCTGTTCTCTGTGGTAAATGGCATGGCATTTTTAGCATGTTCAAATTGCAAGTAATTTAGCCTTTCTGAAAGTTCCTTGGTGATTTGAGTCATATTCAGACAGTAATTATGATTTGTTTGAAAATGGACCATAATGCATGATTATTGTATCATATACATTGAAATGCATTTATTGACTTTCTAAGTTTTGAGTATGGTAATTACTCTGAAATGAAGCAAAGCCAATTTTACTTGTTTTTATCCACTTCAAAATTTGCAAGTTAATGAGATTTATACACCGACAATTTTTATTGTTTTACTTGCTCTGATTGTGGTGCATGTCAGCATCCCAAATCAGTATATTATCCGTCTGATCTGATGACCACCAGAGGACTAGGTTCGGTTTTATTGTCTGAATTTTTTCCTATAGGTGGTACTTCAGATCTTGAGGACAAATCAGGATGGAAAGGTTTTGCCTTCCTGGGAATATCTTTAGAGATTGCCTGGGAATAATGCCCTCCCCATGCCCATTTCCCCGTCAGCCCCTGTGAATAGAATGGCAGTCTTAGCAGGAGCAGTGAGATGACATTTGTATTCCTAATACTTTGCTTAAAATATAATAAGGAAGTCTTTAATTCATCCCCCTGTTCTTTCATTCATGTGGATTTAGTAATCACTTGTTATACAGTAGGTACCATTGTAGGCATGGAAGAATTGTCTAAAGAAACCTCTCTGCCCTCACGGAGCTTATAATGTGGTCAGGGAGAAATGCAGGTCAGTAGATACGGTAATACACTGATATATGCTATGGCCCAGTAAATTAAGAACACTGAGCAAATGTGTAAGAAAGATGCAAGACTCGGTTTGGGGAAGAGAAAAAACTTCCTGACTGAAGTGACAACTCAGCTGAGAGCTAAAGGACAAATAGGAGGCACCTCCTCACTCAAATGATGCAAACAGAGGTTGATATTTATGTTAGAATCGGAGAGAAAGGATCAGAGACAGCTCCAGGCAGAGTCAGGTTTATTGCGAGAAACCTGCAGGGGGGCGGGGGGTCTCACGTTAGACTGGAGCCCATGCTCTGCCTACAGGCTTGGTGATTTATGCCTGGGGGGAGGAGCTGATTGGTGGGTTCTTATGCAAATGAGGGATGCTGAAAGCAAGACGTTTGTGTCAGATGGATTCTCCGGCCAGTAGTTCTCACTCAGGTCCGGGGAGCGTTTTATAGGCAGAGGGGGGTTTTTACTAGAGGCCGAAGTTGTGGCTTGTCCTTGGCTCAGCTTGTCCTGAAATGGCAGCTGATCAAAATAGAGTTGGTTTTGCCTATCAATTTAGAGACTTATAAGATCAGCTCTGAATCCTGAGAGGAAAAGTGATCTGGACCACGTGGTCCACAAACTACCAAAACAGTCATCATGTTTCCTGAACTTCACTGCTTTCCACCTTCTTTGGAAATTGCTATGTTCACTGTTAAATGACTCAGTCCCAGGTCTCATCATTGTACCTTTGCTCTTCTTGGAGAAAAATGCAGAATTCTGCCAGCTTTTCCCTGTTTCATCAAGCATTGACTCTCAAGAGCTCCTTTTAGGATACTTTTTCTTTAAATGAGTCCTTTAGCAAGTCTAGATGTTAAAATCACACATCCTCACCTGAATATACTTCAGAAGGATTAGTGCTATGCACGAGTCTTCATCAGCAAAATGACGGTCTTGATTGTTATTTAATTTAGAGAAAATGATACCTCGTGTCTGGGCATGCCAGTTCGTGCATTTAAAAATAAAAGTGAGATCTCAGAGTCAGGTGGACTTAGCTAGCTCAGGCTGTGGAATTCTGAATAGGGAAAATGATTCAGTGATTAGGACAACTTGGGGCTATTTTTGTTCATTCTTTAATTTTGCATTTTTAAGGGATCCTCATATTATTTGCAAATTCACCACAAGGAGTGGTTTGTACATGAATGAGACTTTTTTCAAGGCATATATATATTTTTCTACGCTGAATTAGAAGTGCATATAATTCATCTGTATTTAGCATTCTGTATGACCTCAGGCAATTAATCCCTTTCTTTAAAGGGGCTTCCAGTTTGCCATCTACAAAATGAGGGAGCTGATTTTGATAACAAATAGCAAACACCTGAGAGAGTTCATAATTGCCTCATTCTCCGCCCCTAATCAAGCTGAGCTTCAGAATCATTCTTAGCACAGTGCTCTGGGCAACTGTGAATCAGTTAGAGCTAGAAGATAAAATGTATTTAGACTATCAGATCAGAACAGAAGATACAACCTATTTACCATCCTTTAGCTCTCTTAGATCTCTTACACCACCAACATCCTCCAAGAGGATAATTCTATAGTGGAGTTCTAGTGCTGTATTGGTTTTAGCTTTATTGTTACTTTTATTCAAAGTATGCATGTGCATTAAAAAAAAAACACTCAGGCACGCAAAAGAATAAAAGAATGACAATCACTCAAAACCCAGATAGCTACTGTTAATATTTTGAGAATTTTTATTTTTTAGTAACATATCTAGTTACATTTTAAGTTTTTCTTAAAAATAGTTTAGTTGGACTGTTTTTTATTTTTGACGTTTTTCCAGCCAGATGAACAAGATTTCTTGGTTCTGAACATCTATGTACCGACATGATTTATTCTCAAGGCAGTCTGATGATTTTTTTCAGTATGTGATCTCGCTACTGCTGGCCAATTCCTGTCTTTCCACTAGGAAAGCAGATACTGGTTTGACCATTTAGGGTGTTTATAACAAACACCAAAATGGCTCCCTATGGAAAGGACTCTTATTCCTGACTTTAGAAGTCCTCACATCCCAGTAGGCCACGTTGGCCTGTGGGATCCTGTCCCTAGAAAAAATCTGTGACATATTTTCATCTATGTGGTCAAAGACCACTGATAATCTCTTTGAAATCATGGCCATCTTTATAGCAGAAAATAAATCTATCTAAACCAGATTGGATTACGTGACTCTTTGGCTTAAAATACTTCTGTGGGCCACCATTGTTCTTAGAATAAAATCCAAATACTGCAGAATTGCACACGACATCATTTGTGATCTGGCCCTCGCTGGCTTCTCTGTCTTTCCCTTGGAGAGTTTATCCCCAACTTGTACTGCAGGCTGACCAGACAGTTTACAGTTTTCAAGGGACCCATGCTCTCCGGAGTCTTTAGACCTTTCTGCATGATGTTCCCTCTTTATCTGGCAAACTTTCAACTTGCAGAAATTCATCTTTGAAATATTAGACATTAATTACCCTTTCTTTGGAAAGCCTTTACTCTCATAGGTTAAATCGGGGGACTCTTGTTTTTTCTCTTAAATGATTTCAGTAATATAAGTTGGAACCGTTGTAGAGAGTAGCAGACACTGTGGGTGCTTGGCATTCAGCTCAACTTCAAAAGGCTTCATACTGTAAACATGAGTAATTCTCCACCTGAAGAAATTTGAGGAGGGCACACAGGTACAATGAACCTACACTTAAGAGAAGCCAGAGGTGTAAGAGAGTTACTGTCCAGGAAGTCCATCTTCTACCAATGGCAGCCTGTGAAACGGATCAACAGCTTTAGTTTTCTCACCCCATTGGAGCAGGGGGTGGAGAATCACCAAGGTGTGATCTTGTGATGTCCCCCATCTGCCTGAGCTCCCTGGCATGATTAAGCTCACAGTGATAACTAGCTTGATCATGTGAGTGCTCTGGGATCACCTACTGGATAAACTATTCACGCTTAAATTCTTGTCTTAGTGTCTGCTGCTGGAGAACCGAAACAAAGAGAAAGATCAAGGAGACACGGTTTTTTGGTGAACGCTTGCCTTGCAACAGGTACTGCCTTAGCAAGTTTCCTGCGTTGTCTCCCTGGACCCTAAGAAGAGCAGTAGGTGAGAGATGATTCTCTCATAATAGGTAGAAACTGCTATTAATCCCTTTATCTCTTGGATCTTAGTTCTCTTATATTTTATGATATTTATTTATTGTCTTTTTACAAGACCGAGCGACTTAAAGGCAGGAGTCATGTCAGCGAATGTCAACTAAACGATACATGCTTTGAAAGAACTCTCTGATATCTTTAGAAATTCCTTGAAAACCAGGGATCTTTCATTTTTCATTTGTCTCGGACTAGAAATGTCAAAAAAATTAGTCTGATACAGGAAATGCATTATTTAATTTATACATTTGGCAAGGAGAAGACATCTTTCATGATTAAACACTTTCATAGGAAATTTTAATACATTTTTCAAAGATGGTAATACCTTTGAATAATCTCACTGAGCCAAAATATCTAGGAACGCTCAACCCTGTTTTATAACTAAAACCTTGTGTCATAAAGGACATGAAAAACATCTTAAAGACATAAAAAAAAAAAAAGAATGGGAAAGAGTAGGAAAATGGAGGACTGAAAGAAAAAACAAGGGTAAAAAAACTGCATCTAAATAGGGTCATTCAGTTTATAACAATAATGGACTAAATTATAAATAATTTAATCCAACTTAGTGTTTTTAGCCCAATCTGTAAATAATTATAATTAATTGCAATAAATTATAATTTAATATAATTAATATATAATTACAATGAATAATTTATAATAAATTCTAAATCATAAACTAAATTCTCTTCCACCACATTCCCTCTGACCTAAGGTGTAACACTCTTGTATTTTTTACAAGCCTATATGCTACACATCTATATGTTAGGTCAGAAGGAATGTAGTGAAAGAAAATACAGGGGAAAACAGAATCTCTTACTAACACTTAAGACATAAAAAATGCTAGTTGCTACTGTAGTTTTTAAAACATGATACTACTGTAAAATACACATATTTCAGGGAGATAAAAGTGTTTGATTACAGTGTTTCTCTTTCTAACAGTCTTGTGACTTACCTACAATTAACTTTCTAGGTTTCTCATACTGTATTTAAGCATACGTACATACTTTCAAAGTATGTAAATGCATTTACACTTTATATATATATATTCAGTACCTACTCAATACTGAATAAATACAAAGGACACCAGTTAGCTTTCATATGATAAAAATCCAGTGATTGAGTAACTGGGACTTGGGCTCCATGCTCAGCCCTTCTCATGTTCTAAAGGTGTTCTTCAGCAGTTCTCCTCTCTCTTATCTTGTTTTTCACCTTCTAGTCAGTCATCTCCATCAGCACGTAAAACGCTGTTATTATTCTCATCTGTAAAAACATCATTAAACTCAAAAACAAGAAAACACACAACCTGATGAAAAATTGGACAAAAGATCTGAACAGACACCTCAGCAAAGAAGATATACAAGTTCTTAATTAAGATACAAAGGAATTTTCTTTCTTTACTCAGAGATAATTTCTTTGTTTTTCAATTAATTTCTGGCTAGGCTATACTTTGAACAGTGAAAGATTTCCATGAAATGTCTACGTTCTAGCATCTATGGGTTTATTTCAAGGCCTAATATGTGACCAGCTTTTGTAAAGGTTCCATAGTTCCTTGAAAATAAAGTATATTCTCTATTCTCAGATCCATCTATTATTATCTTCACCTTAATTGGCTTCTTATTTCATTTTTTTTTTTTTTGGTCAATTTAAAATATATGGACTGAAGAAATGTTCGTTGTACTGCTGTTTTATTTCTATAAATATTTCCTTTCTTTTCCTATTAATTTTAGTCTGCATTTTGTTCCTATAACTTTTTGTCCCAGAAAGATTCAGTACATAGAGATCTTAAGTCCCTTAAAATGATGTTCTTGAAAATCATTAGTCATTTTGACTCCTAGAGTGGAGTATAAGAAAATCCTTATTCATACCAAATTTCAGTCTTATATGTACACACATATAGTCCTCTATATATTAATGCATTTTTGAGGAACTGGGAAGAAACTATCCCCCAAAATGGATTTGTTTCTACAAAGAAGTTATTTGTACAATAATTATCCATAACTATATTGATCCCAGAGCATGAGGTACCATTGATTCTTTTTTATAATAGTAGGAATAATTTTACCTTGAGACAACCATATTCTTTTAACCAAGTTGTTCTTTATGAACATGAATTTTTAAATGGTAAGAATTATCACAGTTTAAAAGTTTAATCTGAAGTCTATGGAAGAGGATGGATTAACCCATAAAGGACTGATATTTACACTCACCTAACAAATGTATATGGCAGTTTACAATCATTTGTGTCATGTTCTGTAAATACTAGAATGTTTTATTAATAGTCTGTTATTAAATATTTTTAAAAGGAAAAACAAATTGTGTTAAGCTCTTGATTACCCTTTCCCCTAATTCTTTAAAATTCTTATGATACGGCACAAAGTTTTCTTTCCTAATCTATGTACAAAACAACCCAAGGAGAGTCAAAACTTGATCCCACTTCACTGAGATAAGCAAATGAAATCCTTTAGAGATGATATCATTGAGCTTTGTTGCCCTGACCAACTAAGTAGATTTGTTAAATTTATGAGTTTTATCCTGTCGGCACATAATTTGCTATGTTAAGGATTTCACAGAGAAATTCAGAATCCGCAGTGCGGCACAAGTGATATTATGTACCTTAAGTTCAGGAATAGAACTGTCATTTGTCTTTTACGACAGTAAAACGTAACTCTGTTTCCGGACTGTGTTTTAACTCCAGCACTTGCCGTAAGCATCATTCACACACAAGTACACTTACACACACTCATTAGACAGGCGAATATATTGAGGGAAACAACATTTTAGTGACTATGGATACTGGTGACTCCAGCAGTGACTCAAATTCTGCAGAGATCATAATTCACATTACAGAAGATATCAAGAACAGAAAACGCCTTTACATAACAGAGAGCCTGCTCTGTGTTTAAGAGCAAAGCCACAAATATTACTGATCACTGTAGCTTGCATAGTACTTTGTGTGGGGTGGATGCTGGATTTGTGTTTGTTGATTGACAGATATATCAGGTTGCTATAGAGGGAAACTATTAAACAGACATCTCTTTGTCAAGGATTATCCACTGGCTACTAATGTAATGAGCTTTACTTGGGGAACTATATGTATAAAAGTCCACGAAACCCTTTCTCTTGAATAGGAATTTTGACTATATAAGGATAATACTTTTCCCTCCACATTACACCTCCCCACTGCAGCCACGTACTCCACTGAGTTGGAGAAATGGATAATGTGACTTAATAAAAGTACATGTACAGTTTGTAAGTTTTTAGAAGTCTATATACAAACACAAAAAATGTTTGAGGCTCTGCTTGACTATAAGGACAAGTCAACCATGTTCTATGGCCAATGTCATCTTAGGCTTAATTAGTAGAATAAAAGATGAGACAATGAAGCTTTATATTGAATTAAAACTTTTTTTTGACCAATTGTTTTCAGTTCTGGGCCCACATTTTAAAAAAGAAAAGAAAAGAAAAGAAAAAAGATAGTGCCTGCCCGCTGGAGCAGGGCAGAGGGGCAACACAGAGATGTCTGTCCCCAGACAACATTCTAGTCTCCAGAGCGCTGTTATGTGCCTGAGAGAAACTTACTAAGTACTTAATTACTCGTAACTCCTGTAAGCTAGATGATTGTAAGCTAGATAGAGATTTAATGCAGGACGGCTGCTTTAAAACTATTATAGTCTGAGCCAAATTATGTCTAAATGAAAGAGGTGAATGTACTGTGCATCAATCAATCAATCAATCAATCACTCTTGGAAATTATCAATGTTACATTCCAAACCTCTTCCCAAATAATCTGAGAATAGCATTGGTTTTCAAAAGAAAGAAGAGTAAAATAAATTAAAAAGAAACTTTTTAACAAAACTTGTAGGGAAAGTCAGTTTATTATTCATCCCTTTTCCTATGGAGGCAAATAAGTTGAATTAGGTTTTTTTAAAAAAAAGAGCTTATAGACACAATTGCTTGAAATAAATGTTCTGTACAGCATTATTTAGGTTTGTTTGCTCTGTTCGTTAGTTTAAAATGTTAGTCTTTAAAACTAATCCTTTTTAAATCATTTGAACTTTCTGGGCTTATGGTCTGAGAAATTGACCTCATGGTTAAGTGCCTGATTGATTTAAAAAGGAGAGTCGGCACAGTTACTCTTGTTTCACAGGCATCTAGAATTTATACCAGAAAAAAAAAATGGAAATCATTTTGCCACTTACCAAACAGAGCAACATTTTCATTTATCAATTGCTATTCCTAAAAGGGGTTTAAACGTTCATTTTCTAAAAGTGTCGTCATAGTAACTATGAAATGTGGACTTTAGTTTCTTACCTCATTTAAAGAAGTAATTGATATCACCGACTTGTTGGGCTCAATGCAGCTGGCTAAGTGCATTAGTTATCATCTCATGACTATTACTTTTCCCGAAGAAGTGCATTCTCTATTTTCTACCAGAGTCCAGAGTGGTTTTCACGTGGCTGAGGGTGGGTGCATGATTGGCAGCTTCTTGTTGTAATTCTAATTATGGACATGCTCTGTCAGGACGTATCAGCTGAGCAATCTCCGTGCTGTAGATAAGCACTCAATGGGTGAGCTCCCGCGCGTTATCTCACTACTAATCTAGGTGGTGTTTGTTTCTGGATGTCAGAAACCTTGTCTGCTCCAGGAGGCATCCTTCTTAAACACTGAAAGGAAGACATACCCTGCTGTTCCTGTCCTACCCAAACCCCAAATGCCCGCAGATTGACGTGAGTAACACTGAACAACAGAACAGAGAGTGAGAGAGCCCAAGTCAAGAGTATACGAAGCGGTAGTGCTTCACGGGGCAAATCATTTTCCTATTTCCGCTTTTAGTTTTTTTCTATAAAATAAAGACGTCAGACTGCTTGCTGTCTGTCACTGCCTCCTGCCCCATCCTTCCATACTCTGTGTCTGAAACGTTGGTGGATCCTTTGAGATGCTGCTGTCATCAGTGGAAATTTGATTCCTCATAAGATTGTTCTGAGGCGTCAAGTTGCACATGTATGAGCTAAAGTTTACCTTTTTTTATCCTTTCCATAACCTCTTGAAAGAGAATGTGCCTCTGGCGGTGAGTGATTTTTTTCTGTTTTTCCTCAAAGAATCAATAAAATTGAAATTTAAGTCAAGAAAGGATAAAAATTGGAGATAATTGTGGTGAAATCATGCTCATAGTTTTGAGTACTCAGGTTTTTTTTTTTTTATAACTACACTCTAATCATGATCCAATTAATCATCATAATGTCCCCTGGAGGGAGTGAAGTAGATGAATAAAAATGCCCATTTTTACTTTAAGAAGCCCCTTCCCCAGTTTTATTTTTTTTAAAGCACTGATTACCTCTTAGAGTATGAAGTATTCCAATAACACCACATGTGTTTGTGTGGCCAAAAATATATTATCTTATAGATTTATTTGATGGATTTTATGATATTTCAAGAAAAGTAATTATGCACCACAACGTAGTGAGTTCTCAATTCTTCCTAATTTCCCAAATGAGAATTTAGTAATGCAGTTGAATTCACTAGCCTCATGAACTTGTCAGCTCTTCCATTAATTTACTGTGTGTTCTTACCCAAAGTCTTTAACCTTTTCTTCCTCATTATGAAAGACCAATAATTTAGTTGTTTTGCCAATATTTAAATTACTAGATACATTATACAAATTCAAAATATTACTGTCATTATGTCTGAAGTCAAGATTTACCTATCGACGTGGAAAGTGCCAGTGAAAACAATGACTAGTTGTTTCAAATCCCGGTGTTTGTAACATTTTGTCAGATTTGTGCAAACGTAGGTACAAAGTTACATTTGTATGTCTGCATAATGTATGTAAAAAGTATACATCTCACTCGGTCTCACTTCCTTATCTATTTTTCAGTGAACAAGTGAATCATAGGAAAGATAGAAATAGAATTAGGAGCCTTCCTTAGACTTCTAAGATTTTCTAAGACTTGTAGAACTGGACACGATCCTAGTCATAACGTGCTCCAGCTCTTTCATTTTACTACGTATTGAGGCTGAGTGGGAGAGGGATTTAACAGAGAGCATGTGGAGACGAACACCTGAATTTCGTGACTGACCACCACTAAGCAGCCCTGTAGACTTGGCCAAAACCTTGACCTTATTTTCTTGCAGTTTTGTAACCAGATCATTATTTTCTAATTCATTGAACTGTTAGTGTTAAGTGAGGCAATATATTCAGTGCACCTGATATACTGAAAATATATAAGGAGGAACAGAGGGTGACAAGAGAGATGAAATGATGTGCTGCTTTGTCCAAAGGGCTACCAGGTAAATTCTTCTTTTTCTTTTACCATAAAGAAGTCTCTCTCTCTCTCTCTCTCTCTCTCTTTTTTTTTTTTTTTTTTTGGTTCAATTTTTTTTTTATTGAGGTATTGTCAGTTTACAACGTTGTGTCAATTTCTGGTGTACAGCACAACGCCTCAGTCATACATTAACATACGTGAACATCAAGAATTCTCTCTGATTCAGTTTTCTAATGCCTTTGTCTTCCTCTTTTCCTGGAAAGGCCACGGGTAAAGAACGCATAGGCCTCCACCTATGAGCATTTCTGTTTTTGCCTCCCTATCTCTTAAGTTCCGTTGCAGCAGTTTCCACTGAGAAACAAATGAACAAGTTTGGGGAGTGAGCCAATTTGGCAAAGATCACTCATCTCTTCCTGTGTTACTTGAGGCTCCTAGCAGAGCGTGGCACTCACTTACCCACGTCTTCTTCATCACTGCCATACTGTGTTACAAGTATCTCTATTAGCACTCCTTTCCCCAGATTCTAATTATCTGTCAATGTTTCTCTTTTCACTAGACTGTGTTCCTCGATGGCATAGTGTATATATATCACTTTTCTCTCTCTAATTTCAGCACAGCTCTGGCACATGGTAAGTGCTCAGTATGAAAGAATGAAGTGTATATCTCAGATTAATAATGGGAAATAAACCGAGAAAGAGAAAATACAAAAATACATACATACAGCATGTATTGAATTGGAATTCAACCTATGTAGAATGGAGACTTTGACATACATAATTTATGCTAAATTTATCTGTGTTCTGTATAGCCCCGCCTATGTGGATCCTCTTGTAAAACTGATGGGCACACTTGATATGAATTCAATATTTGCATAATATATGTGGAATGAGCCACATTTTCCTTGACGTGAAATATTCTACGGGTATTTTGGTTTAAAAAACGTCCACCTTCATCCCAACTGCTATTCACAGTATGCTATGATTTACTGATCTCCGAACTTGTACCAGGCACTGTCGAGGGATCTGCACATTTCAGTTTTAATCCTCATGAATATAGTGAAGGAATTTTGGTATTCTTATTTTACCAGTGAGTACACTGGAGCATGGAAGGGAAACTGATGATACTAAATTCATAGATAATTATACACATGTATCGGTGTTTCTTCCTTTCTCCAAGTGACTTTCAGATATGCTGCTGATTAATTTCATAGTGACCTGATCTAAATATGTTTTTGCTAATAACAGTGAGAAAAGAGCCAGCAGTCGGACAGCTACTAGAAAGATGGAAGGATATGAATAAAGCACATACTGGATGGTTGACCCACTTGAATTATCTGGGGGGTGATGGAGAGAGCACTCCATCCTCATTTATCCTAAATACTGCTTCTCAACATCAAGGCTAGACTCCCAAACAGGGCAAGAGAATGCATAATTCACTGAGGGGGACTAGTTGTTAACAGGCCATCGCTACCAACTTGCTAATGCATACAAATGCCCTCTGTGGGCATAAGCCTTTCTCATCACCTAGCTCATGATATGGAGCCTAGCAGAGAGAAACAGCAAAGCATCCTGGCTCAGACACAAGACAAAACTGGATTCAACTTCTGGCTCAGCTTTTCTTTGCTGACTGTGAGCAAGTTATACGAGCTCTTCCCTTGCCTGTAGCATGTGGGGAGAAGATCGTAATACCTTCCTTAAGAGATTTTGTAAAAATAAACTACTTACTATGCTCTGTGACTTGTAATAGTGCTTTCAAGTAGGCAAAGCTGGTATTTTAGGTCCATTAGAGATTTTTTTTAAATTACCACTTAGAGAAGTAAATGACACGCATTCAAAAATTTATGGAGACTCTCTAAGGTATAAAGCACTGGGGAAGTAAAACAGAGCACAAACACAGCCTTCAGGTGTCACTGATCTGCAGTGGGCCCCCCAAGTTTTAGTTCTGAGGCAGCTAATAGTAATGTGGTTTTCAACACTCACCATATGTCACATGCTATTGTACATACATACTCGTTTACTCTTCACAAGCTTTTAAACTAGGAACTAGTATTACCACAGCTTTTAGGTGAGAAAACCAAGCGTATGATGAGACAACTCAGCATGGCTGTTCTCTTGCTCCCTGTATGTCCGCTGCTTCACCTACACCCAGCTCAGGTGACTGACCTTCACGTGACGGGGGTCCTCGCCCCCATCCCAGCTAGTGGCTGTTCTAACCTTCAAGTCAGAAGGTCCTCACCGAGATAGCTTCGCAGAGGGACGGGGAAGGGCGTGCCCGTTTGCTGGTTTCCCTGGTAACCAGTAAGCCCACCGGAAATCGGTTCCCCTGTAACTGGTAACCACCCCTTACCCGGGAGTGAGGGCTGCCTCCAAGCCCTGCCCGCTGCTGCCGCACAGGGAGGCGTGTGGCTCCAGGACGTTGCTTCAGACAGGTAAGCTCCCCCCTCCAGTAAACCACGGATGTCTCTGTTGACAACTCTGGGCCCTTTCTTTGGTCTTGAAGCTGGGAAGGCACAGGCCGTGCACACCTGCGGGGTGCAGCCCAGCAACTGGCGGAGCAGCCAGGAGGCCCCAGGACCCCTGTGAGCTGTGATGTCAGGAAGTAGGGACATGGAGAGAACATCATGGGGCTGTCCACTAACTTGGGGCTGGAAAATTCCGAGTGTAATCCCAGCGTGGCCGTCTGCTAGCGTGGGGGCCTTGTGGTGGCTGTCCTTGATGAATGGGGGCCACCAGGAGAGTAGGGGGGACCCACAGACGCCCCTGAGGCTGTGGGGAGATGTTGGCCGCCGTGACGGTGGGGAACAAGAAGTGGCCGCAGCTGTGGGCCGGCCGGTGCTTCTCATGTTAGGAAAGAGCGGACGCTGAGCTGGCAGCCCAGGTGAGTTGCTTCTTGTTGCTCTGGAAGTGAGGCATCTGGATGTGAGTGAATGACTCATATTATTGTCTAGTACTGTTATTTATTTAAACTGAAAAAAAAAAAAATCTCTGAAAATGGCCAAGATGGGAATCTTTGACTTTCTAAAAACTGGTTTTTGCACATACGTGCAGTTAGAGGAAGCTAGTTTCCTAGAAGGAACTATATCAGTTTTCTGATACTTATCAGTATTTCTCTTCTTGTGCTTCTGAATGCAAATGGTCTACCTGGGCTCTCAGGAACTTTGATCATCTGATCCCTGAGTGTGGGGGAAAAAAAGGCCTTTTAAAACTCTGTAAGAATAAATATGGTTTGAGCATGTCTGTCTGTAATTGTATCTCCAGATTTTGGTAACTTGCAGCTAAACTAAGTTAAATGAAGAGGATTCATCGACTATCTTGAGTCATTTCAAATATACTGAATACTGGAATATTGTTGTGTGGGTCTAAGTTTACCGTCCTTTGCCCTCTTAGGAGAGGAAGACTAAAGCTTAAGTTTCCCAATCAGCAAGTGCTGGGATGACAAGCAGTTCATAGTAACTTGTGTCTTGGTTTTCTGCCAGAGCTTTAAGGTTGTTAAGGGTTGAGATTGTACTAAGTCATAATTCTAGTTGTAAGGAAGTCCCTTGATCAGTTACATTGTGATCAGGTGTTTAACTGTGCGTTTTTTGAGTCTTTTGTCATTTATGGAGAATTGTTGTACTCTCATGCTTTTGCAAAAGTGCTTCATTTAGAAGAAGTTTCGTAAGAGGGGCCTTTTGACAAGTACGGGTCTCTGATAAATTTCAGGTCGCACCCCTGAACTGAGTAAGAAAGTAAAGAATGCTAACAAAAAACCTGATGGCATCATAAGAAGTTAACAAAAGGACTGGTTACTGAGTGAACTGGTGAATATGATTATAATGTTCATGGGTTTTGCCTGGAATATTCCTGGTTTTGATCTGTGTTTTCCAGATACAGGGAAGCCCTCCCTCTCAAGTTAGTTATGACTTAACAGCAATTAGGTGAACGACACCTGTGGGTGGAATGGAAGTGTTTTTCTTTGCTCTTTGCCTGGTCCATCCAGGAGCTGAAGACTCTTGGGTTCTGAGCAGCCTCATCAGGTGAAAGGGGAAATGAGTATTGTCCCTGTTGTAGACTCGCTTTGCCTCTTACTGTTACCCTTCGCCTTGAGACAACAGTTGATTCCAGTCTCCCGTTTTTTGGTGCTCCCAAACCGCCTTCGCTGTGCTCTCCCAAAGATGGCAGCTGCAGCCAAGCAGCACTGCCCTCCTTCCCAGGCTGACCTCACACGTGCGAGTGTCCTCCAGCAAGCTCCCGAGGCGCCGGCAGCACGCGGGCAGACCGCAGAGGCCTGAGACCCAGCTCGGAGGAGTCCCCCCTCTGATGACCTGTGACGCTCAGACCAGCCAGGTGGCATCCTGTCCTTGGAGCTGTGATTCCCAGCTCTGGGGGTCTCTTCTCTGAGCCACTGAGCTACTGTCCCCGTCCAGGTGGTGTCCTCTCTTCAGAGGATTGAGTCTGGCTCTAAAATGCCTCTTGCCCCAGGTTTGGGTTCTGTTCACCCTGTCGTCTTCCATTTTGCGTCTTCCTCCTGAGGGTGCTCTCTCTGTGTTGTTTACGTAACAGTCCGTCTGTCTTAAATCCTCTCTATTGAAAGACCTTGTCTGGCTTCTCTTTTACACAGTCCTAATTTGGTCTCCAGTAGCCGTAGGAACTAGGGTAAGGCATGTCCCCATTCAGAGACGTAATCCTTTGTTTTTTTAATGGGGGGAGGGGTGGGTGGGTGGTTACAAAAGGGATTCAATAAATAATACCAAGGTGGTCTTTCCCAGACTATTTTCTGAGGAATGCTAGTCCCCAAAATTTCTCCTTGCAAAAAAGTGAGATTTATGGTCACATGGATTTGGGAAATGTGAAACACTACAGCAAAGTATGAGAGAATCATAGTGCACAGAGCATGATAAAGCCTCTGAGAAGTCCAGCAGAAGAGAGACCTGTTTCACTCTGAGTCAACATCTCCCCTCAAATTCTTTAGTTAGGGAACCTGTTTTATTTTCATTTGATCTCTATTACCGTCCCATGGCACAAACCGAGAAATAGTATTCCTTAGAATCTTTAGCAGTTCAAAAATTTTGTAATTTTTCTCAAGATTCCTTCATTGAGGAGAAATCTAATGCCTACAATATGTAATGCGTTTAATGGGTTTTACTCATCTCTTCCATCTCTAAGCAGAAATCTTGACTGAGAGTTATGTCCTTTGTTGTGAAATGTAGAATAAATGCTGAGGTGGGGCAGGAAGGATGTCAGAACACCAGGAAAACCATTCCAGGGAATGAAAGACATGGTGAGAGAGTTCTGGAGGGGGTCACAGAATAGACCCCATCGCACAGTTGCGGTTAAGTGAGCACGCTGTGGATTCACGCCGCCTGGGTCTGACTCTCAGCTATAGCCCTTTGAGCGCCGCTTGATTTTGGACAGAATGATTCATCTTCACTGTGCCTTGTTCCCTATCTTTAAATGGAGATAATAGGAGTATAGACTTTACAGGTTTGTGAAGATTAAATGTCAAGTCGGACGTAGTATGGTTAACACCCACCTAGCATTTAATGTCCTCTCAAAAACAAGAGCAAGCCTCGTCTAATGACTTAATTTAGACAGAACAGTAATGAAACAAACAGAAGCTGTTCGAAATGGAAGGAGGGTGTCTATTCCACTCCCCTGATCCTACAGATGAGACAGGAATTATGTCTCCCAGAGACTAAGAGATTTGGTCATGGAGCGAATAAACAGGGCATTTGGATGGAGTTGTCAGCCTCCCACCCTTAGTAGAGGGCTATTGCAATTAAACTCTAATTTGTTTGGCCACAGAATTTTTTGTATTTTCCTGGATAAAGGCAAGGGTAGTAATTCTAGAATCTTTCTTTCTGGGTTCAGAGCTCTGGATGACCGCAATGATATTTATGACCCAGCTACAGCTAATGAGGGCTTTATCGATCTCCACAAATTCCACCACATGCTTTCTCGTGCTCCTAGTTCCCGGTTCCCTAACACCTTTCTGTGTGGGAGAAACATGGGTAGAGTTAGTATCAGGAAGAGCTGGAATAGTAGAAGGGGAGAAAAATATCGCATCATTTTTTTTTTCAGCTTGATTGAGGTACAACTGATAAATCAAATTGCAAGATATGAAAAGTATACAATGGGATGATTTAAAATAAGTATACCATGTGAATGACTTCCTTCATTGAGTTAGTTAACATACCCATCGTCTCACATGTTTACCTTTTTTTTTTTGGTGAAAACATTTAATTTCTACTCTCTTAGCAAATTTCAACCATACAATCCAGTGGTATCAACTCTAGGCACCAAGTTATACATTAGATCCTCCGATCTCATTCATCTTGTAACAGAAAGCATGCTGAGTGAGCAGGAAGGAGGTGAAAAGCTGACTGTTTTCATACAAACGCAAGTCTTTCTGTAGAACTAGGTGACCAAACCTGGCTGTCCCGTACCTACTACCTCTCAGAATTCCCAGGGCCACTAACATCGGGGTACAGGACACCACTTCATTTCCCCGCACCTCAGGCAACTCTTCACAGCTTTACGAAACAAATCCGAGAACCATGTTTATTGATGTTTTATTTATTGATCTACTTAGAAAGGTGGAGAATATGAAACACACATTTATATTCATAGTCACATTCACAGTCATCATATACAAGGCTTCTACAACCTCAAGGAATTAGGATGAGTGTATTATTTTAAAAGGAGAGTTTAATGAGATAAAACAACACCGTGTGGCAGTCCAACCAGCCCTATGTACAAATGCATACATGATTTATGATCCCTGTGTAATTCACACGTGTGCAAACACTGTGCTTCGTTGAGGTATAATAGCACAGTGGGGTTAAAGACAAATAGCTAAGCTCAATACGGGCTTTACAACGCCACTGAAAGCCGTTGTACTAGCATAAAGGCCTCCGACATGCTGGTATTAACCTACTGATAAATATTTAGACTATTTATATCTTGTTCTCATGAGAACTAAGCCAAAATAAACATATTTTAAGGCAACCTTTGGAAGAGTAGCATTTCTTATTTTATCTGCTCTGTGGTAAATGCTACTCACAGTAACAATTGAAATGTTGACCAAGGAAGGACAGAGACGGGCACATTCTTCCTGAATCCGTTTTACCCTTTTATAAAATTTCCTCGAACGTCCAGAAAAAGTCCTATTTTTTTGGCAACCTTCAACTTCTACTCTTGAGGAATAATATTATTACTTTTTTTGCCCATCCAAGCTTACTCAAAGCTATGAGTTAGAGATTTTCAATTTTGGTTTCATGTTCAGAAAAGCATCTGTACACGTCTCAATGCTACTTTGAAAAATTCAGAAAATGAGAACCGAGAGGATACAGGTTACTGTGGTTGCAAGCTACTCGACACTGCTGCTCACTTCCATCGGGTCTCTGGAAAGATACACTATCCAGTACACAAGGTTGAATCCTGCAAACGCAACAGGGAAGAGGATCCGAGAGTACTGGTCTATTTTACTGGTACCTCCAAAGGCTGGAGAGAGGGGTGGGGGTGTGACAGGTGTGGACTGTAAGATGGGCGCTCTTGTGAGGACTTTGCTGGCCTCGGAAGATGGGACTATTGGCAGGGTCAGAGAGGTGATTCTTTTCTTCAAATGATACTTGGAATCAGGATGCTGTGGAGAAAAAAACACATTCAGCCTACATAAAAGAACCGGCATCACTTACTTAGTCACTCATTTTTTCATCATCGACAGACGCTTATGGACTACTTCCTATGTAAGTTAAAATATCAGCAAATTCTTCATAGTATTTGATGGTGCTACATTCCTAAGTGGTAAAACAAAATTTTTAATTGATTTGCTTCCATTACCACATCCTGTCATTCAGTACAACAGGGTTGATGCCAAGTATGTCCCATGTCCCAGAAACCGTGTTGAACATCGGTACCAGGTGATACTGAAGAAGACATCAACCAGGTTACAAGGGCTTATCCACTCCCCAGCTACGTCTGTAAACCTATAGGGCAATGGATATAGACAATGAGAGGGGATTTCAATTTGGAATACGTGGACAGTTAGTCAGTGCAAGAAAAAAACCAGCCTGGTTAAATGATGTCATTCTGCCTGGCACATTCCGAGCCTAATCTTGACACATTCATGCATTTGAACTGACTGAAGTGCCAACAGCAGCAAAAAAAAAAAAAAAAAAAAGAAAGAAAGAAAGAAAAGAAAGGTGCTCATGGACGTCAAAAGCCAGTGACAGAAAAATACCCTTATATTGAGTGGGATGATCGTTCATCCCTTGAAATGCAACTGCCTCTTGGTTCAGGAATTCCATATTGAGAGATTCCTGCTCTCCATTCAGAGATTCTCTGTTGGTCTCCCTCCTTCTGAAGTCACCAAAATATGATTCGTTTCCTAACCTCAGAATTGTTACATGTTCTCTTCCATCATTACATCTTTCTGTTCCACGGAAATCATAAGACAACCAATTCTAGTCTTGAAAGGGATGCTGACTGCATGAATGGACACATGAGAAGGCCAGGGTCCCAACGTAAGAAAGGTTTCACCAGGGTTGCACATTGAGCAATAAACATGCTGGTCAGTCTCAGTGCTCGTCGCATCCCAGCATTTTCTCGTCTTTAAGTTACTGAGCCTGCTTCAGAGACTCTACTCCTGTTGGCTTTGGACTCCTTTCATAATGTTGGAGACCGGGGTTGAGGGGGTGTGGCTTCCTCTGATTCTTATTCTTTCCTTGTCTCTCCCCTCTAATAACCACTCTCCTTGTGGCCAGCTTGTCCTTGCTGGGTCTCTGCCTTCAAACACTGGCTGTACATTAGCCCTGCTCTTGTAAAACTGCCTTGTTTCCTCCCTGGCAGCACAACCACCACTTTGCTGCCAGGCAGGGTGTGTGACTCACATGGGCAGGCTCCCGTGGCTTTAGACAGTGACCGCACGGCAACGGGAGGCAGCAGCCACCCTCCCTGGGCTGGCTGAGCTGCGGGAGCAGGGGGACCTGCCGGTGCCGTGACATTTGGACTGCGGGGAACAGCAACCCCAAGAACCTCTTCTCTCTGGACTCCCCTCCTGAATTTTGCTTTTGATTTGTCATGGACGTTGCTGGGGATCTAAATAATAATGCTCATTAGAGAGAGTTCAAGCCCAGTGTGCTTTTTAGGGGCCACGGTAAAATCTGCTTCTTTACAGACTGTGTAAAGTCTGATTTGACATGACCGTGGCCAATTTCCAGCCAGGAGTATGTTGATTTGTTATTTGTTGATCCAGGGTTGGGCTAGGCACTCGAGACAGAATTAAATAAATCATAGGTCTTAAAGGTAGAAAAGAATTTAAGATAGTAGAGTGCCCAGTCTACTGATCTTGGGTAGGACAGAAGTGACATTTTCTGTTAAAATAGCAGGTGACAACTGAGGACAACTGAGGACTGTGTGGACAGGACCAGAGTTGTGGTGTTTTGGTCTCAGTGCATGCTGCCTCTCTTAGAAAATAAACACAGTAATTGTCTGCCAAGAGCTTTCCATTATGTTTCTCAGACTCTGATTTGAATATTTATCTATCATACGTATTATTAAAATATTCTCTACTGGAAAGGGCAAAACGTGTCACTGTTTAATTCTTCAAAAAGAGCTCCCCTCCTCCCAGACACCTGGAACATTCAAGTATTTTACTCTAGCAAATTTTCTAAGGCTCATAACAGAGCAGAAAGAAGGCAAGCCTTTAGAGCGGATTTGCTTCCTAAACCCGTCTTGATTTTTAATAGCATGCCTTGTCTGTCTGACACCTCTGTTTCTCTCTTTCTTAGGGAGAAAGAGGGCAGACATGAGTAAGTTCATGAGCTGAAAAAGTGATTGTGAAATATAATCGAGCATAAAAATGTAAGGCATTGTTTTATCTCCCCCTCCCTTTTGGAGATGTGAGGGGAAGTTGTCAATCTCTGGCCACCGTGTCACGAATGACTTTATGAGGATGGCCAAAATAACCCTTGTCTGGAATTAAGCAGCATCGTTCAAGACCAAACAGCCTGGAAAATTTATGCACAATGGCATTACTTGGAATGAAAGGTCCCTTACAGTCGGACTCCTCTTTTCCTCACCGATTTCCCCAGTCTCCATGGAGAGTTGCTTAAGAGTTAAGAGGGCAGCAGAGGAAGGAAGCCTTAGACTGCGATCGCACACATACTACTCACCTGCCCTACGCCTTAGACATGCCGTAGGCATTCCCTTGGCGTCAAGTTACCATGTTTAAAGTTAGGGACAATGATCATTTCATCTCTGAGGTTTATTTTCTTTTCTTTAGGAGCTTGAGAAAGAAAATACGTCTTTCCTCTGTGCACTTTTCTGCCTCCTTAGCTGTGAGAACTCCTCGCTGTCATCACGCTCTGGCCTGTAACTATTATTTCTGTCGTGCTTTATCCCCTTTCCGGACATAAAACCTCCTTCATGGCACAGGGCGTGTTATTCTCATGTGTAAGTGCCCCACAGTGCCTAGCCAGTGCACAGAACACCGGCGATGCTTAATAGACAAACATTTGCTGAGTCAACAAATGGATGAACATCTAAACATTTCCCAAGATTTCTTAGTCAGGCAAAGAGAAGGGAACAAAAAGTTTTATGATTATTGTACATTACATGTTAGCACAATGTTTTATATTCCATTGTATTGGAGGTTACCATGTCTCAGTGCTTAGCCACGGCCAGCCCTACAGGTCACTTTGCACGCATTATTTTGCTTATTTCCAGAAAGAATCTATAATGTGATAATACTCTTTTCATTTTAGAGGTGAGCGAATGGAGGCTTAAGCAGAACGCTCACACAAGTAAGATGGGGCAGCTCCTGAATTCAACCCTCTAACATGCCTAAAATCATACTTTTTTTTGATTATTTATTTAGGGTTTTTTGGGGGGGGAGGTGGTAACTAGGTTTATTTATTTCTTTATTTTTAGAGGAGGCACTGGGGATTGAACCCAGGATCTTGTACATGCTAAGCATGTGCTCTACCATTTGAGCTATACCCTCCCCACAGGACCATACTCTTAATAAATATTTTCTCCCCATGAGACTTAGGGTTTAGGGCGTGGTTTCCCAACCACAAAACTGCAGACAGATGGATACTTTTTGTTGTGGGGGACTGCCCTGTCCCTCATGGGATGTTGAGTAGCTTCCCTGTCCTCTACCCACAAGGTGCCTGTAGCAAGCACCCTCCTCCTTGGAGTTTTGACAACCAGAAATATCTTTAGCAAATGTCCTCGGGGGGGGGGGGGCGGAATTCACCCACCATGGAGAATCACAGGCTTAGAGTTACACTGTCTCATTGCCCCGTGGCGACTTCTGGGGGTGGTGTCTAGCAGGCAGCAAATACAATGTGCTCAAGAAAATGCAAGAGGGCTGGCTGACCCACCCACTGGTTGCTGAACTCCTGGATAATGGGGGGGTCGGCAGTCCAGGAGACTGGCCACCAATTTAGAAGAATCACACTGAATTTCTGAAATGAAAAGAAAGCCAATTGTGCAAGCCATTCAAGCTTCAGGTTTGCATCAGATCCCGCCTGCCCTACTGTAGCTCAGCAGCTTCAGCTGATGGTAAAATCGGCTTTTGTCAGAGTCCAGATGAGGGCTCAGCTTGGGGCTGTCACCGTTTTGAGTGGAGCACCTGTGGTTTTGAATTTTTCCAGGGCTCCCCTGCTGCTCAGTGCCATCCTGCTTTGGGTATTTTTAGAGCACTGCTTTGTTTTAAGTAACAGCATATTGCAAAGGTACTTTGAGTCAAACTGGACTTTATGACAATCAAGTATTTGGTATAGGGGTAAGGCATTTGGGAAGCAGTTAGAGCAATTTTGATACAACATTCAGTGAGTCTAATAAGTTAAAGAAGGGGAGGCAATGCGTTACCTGGTAGGAGAGAGATTCTGACCAGGGATGCATTACTCAAGGGACAAAGTGTCTTCTTTTAGAACCAGTGAACGGGGCACCAAAAATAAGAGAAAATATTTTTAAAAACATTTAGTATTTGACATTTTTAAGACTATTGTATTAAGCATTATGGAGAAAATGAACTCCATCAAATGTCCTTACATTTATTTTACAGCTGATAGAATTAGGAGTAGAGATAATTCCAGAATGTCTATGAGGAACAGCTTACTGGTAGCAGTCTGGTGGGTGAGTGGAGCTAGGGGTGTGTCTGAAAATCATACTGGAATATTTGGAGGGTGCAGAAAGGAGTACTGGATGAGGATTTGAGGGAAGATATAGAAAATGAGCTAGCTGCCTGCACCCATCATCTACATCACCCCACCTTCTTTGTAAGTCACAGAGCAGTGCTCCCATGGGGAAGGGGCGTCATGACCTTTCTGGTGCTCAGAGTCTCTGATGGCCTTAATTTAACCATTCATTCTATGGCATAATGATAGTACTCAAAACAATCTTAGCAAGATTTGGAACTGGGGAGGGAAATCGTTCCGTATTCTCTGCTTCGTACTTCTCTGCGTAGGTGGAGGGCAGCATAGTAATGGCCCAGCAGACATTCCGACCTTGAAAAGAGTCCAGAAAGGACCGTATGTCTTATTTCCGTCTCTGTGCCCAAGTTTCGAACAACTGACTTAGTGTTTCTAGGGCAGGGCCAGGCTTATCTTTCTGTTCTCAGCATAGGGATCACTTCTTCCCAAATCACCCCTCCAGACTGAGGTAGGCACCCCAGCAGGAAGCTTCTTCAGCCTATGATACATCTCTAACCACAGCCTTTATCACAACATGTTGTTTCGGCTTCTTGAATTTCCTTTCTTCCTGATGGACAAGAAGGTCCACGATGGAAGAGGCGCTACTGATGCCCCTTTCTAATGTATCCTCGGCGTTCTGTAAAGGGACTGGGACATACAAGCACTTAACAACTGCTTATGGTGTGATTAATTTGGTAAGGACACAGGTACTTAGTACACTGGTGTCAGGCGAGAAGAAAAAGAAATGGTGTAATCTGTGTGAAAGTAGTCATTGTCTCAGCTAATTAAACTTGGATCAATTTTGTTGGTAGATAATTTACCAAGAACATCACACCTCCTGTGGAAAAAAGAAGCCACAATGGATGTGTTGATGGGTAGAGGGACAAGGGATTCATTCTTAGAAACATAGTGATGACGACTTAGACCTTTAACATGACAAGGACACTAGCAAACCATCCCCAAAGAGATCAAGGTGTCAATTTGGCCTTATATACAAAATAAGTATACCCAAACACATAGTAAGTTCTGAAACTGAAATACTAGAATAACTGTAATGCCAAAATAGCATACCAGATAAAAACAGTATGCAAAGATACCATATAAGCAAGAATTGTGGACAATTTTTTTCCCCTCAAAATCTAACAATATGAAGTCTTCACTTTCAAACGCCTTAAAAAACAGAAAGATAATTAGCTGATAAAGCACCTTCTGAAACTTCAGTTTCAGTTGTCTCTTCAGGTTTGAGTACTAGTACTGAATTCCTTTGTCACTGTTAATATTAAATTTCAAGGTCAAATTCAAAGTGATCAAGTTTTCACAGTCATCCTAAATGTTTCCTGTGAAAAGCAATGTGCCCATGAAGTACACAACTTGGAATCACATGGAATATCCAGGCAGTTTTTTCATTTCAACGTCACCCTATTGGTTTGCTATTTCAATGTCCAACTTATTCAAATAATGCTATTTTGATTACAACTGAATAGGCATTTTTAAATGTCATGGTATTTGAAAGAAAAAACTGACCTCGCAATCATAATATACCATTGTGCTGTATAAATTCCAAGTGTGTAATTTATGTTTGTTCCTCTACATTATATAAGGCAAATGCCAACTTTTGACTTAAATAAATAAAAAGTACATGCTCTTTGTAATCAGCTGTATTTCTGTTTTGGTACCTACAAGGTTTATATTGTTAGGTTTGGTTATTTTTGTTTTTATTTTAATTTTTACACTTTGACTTAGCCTTTCAGAAATAAAACTTCTTTTCACTGCCTTAAAATATTTTAAGCAAAGCCAGGTTTAGAAATACAAGTTTTGATAGGGAAAAAGTCAACTTGCAAGAAAAAAAGGACTTTGAGATGATTTAAATGCATTTTTAAAATCTAGCTTCCCAAAGGACCTACTCCTTATAGGTTCCTATTTTAGAACTGCAGAAGATAGTTTATGAAGACCTGAGATCTTAAATTCCATCTTATTAAAAATTATACCTTTAAAATAATAGTCTAAGGGAATGATAACTCTATACTTTCTCTAAGGATTTGAAATCATATTCTTCCCAGTCATATATATTTCAAAAGAGTCAAAGTAAGAAAGTTGGCCTTTCTTTTTGTCTCAATATCAGATCAATGACTATATTCAGAATCAGTGGAGTTGTTTTTCTCACCCTGTTCCTTTAGTGTTTTTACTGTATTTCTCAAATAAGAAGCTGTTAAACCTAATTCTAATAAGTAACAATTTTCTTCCATTCCAGATATATGCTAAGACAATATATGACCTTGGGACAATATATCAATGATGTATCTTTATAAATACAGATAGGTAGTAATGTAGTCACTTATTTTTACAAACAAAATAATGCTCAAAAGTATTTGGAATTAATCTTTTCTGAAAAATATAATTTTCAAGCATTTGGAATTGAGCCTTCAGACGAACATATTTTTGTTATAAAATTTATATTTTTGTGACCTTTCAAAACATGCATAAATATTATGAAGAAAATAGCATTAAATCAAGAGAAGACCTTTGGGAATGACCTTACCTACATCCAGATGATTTATCCGGTGGTATGCACTCTTTTATATGTCAGTCTTTAAGAAAGTGTTGAGAGTGGGGAGGGCTTCATTCTCTGTAAAGTTGTGGACATTAGGAGTTCTGGAATCAATTCCTAGTTTTTCTACCAACTAGTGACTAATATTTTTCTTCTCTGAGACTCTGGTGTTGTTTTACTTATAAGTAGAGGTAATTAGACTGGATCATTGGATGGCAAACTTTTTTTTTTTTTAATGAGAGCTAATTAAAGGGGAAAAAACCCTTTAAATTATATGTTGCCACTCATCCTGGGAATGACCTTATCCTTTGGAGAAAATGTGAATTTCAAACAAATTTCTTAGTTTATCAAAGAGAGAAATTTCAAAAAAAAAATTCTCTTTTAAAATCAGTAAATGTCTGAGTACCTGGAAAGTGAAACATACATAGCTTTATCATTTTTACCATAAAATTTAACTAAGAATTAACTGGGCTGCATGTGGTTTTGCAGTTCAGAAATGTTCATGAGAACTGATCAATTATAAAGAAATTTTCAGTTCAAAGTGTCTGCATTACTTGAGATTGCAGAGCAAAATTTTCCTCTTTGCAAGAGCTGTTTGACATTTGTATTGAAATTAAAGTGCATACTTGTCAATCAGTTCTATACATCATTAAAAAAAAAAGTACGTGCAATTTAATTGTGAGAATTTACTCATATGTGAAATTGAAATTTGAGGACACATTTATGACCCTTGGAATTATTAATGCTATCAATTATTTTTTATTCAAAAAACCTTTGGGGACCAAAGCTTAGCCACAGCCAATCTAAATCTAAATCTAAATCATAGCTATTTCTCACTGATTGTAAGTCTTTGAATGAAAACACTAAGATACATAGTAATATGTATATTATATACATATAATATGAATGCAAACATGAGAATGTTTTCATGTGAATCAAAAACTCAGCGTATGACTCAGAATTTATAGAACCTAGTTCACATCTTGCCCTCCTGCAATAAAGCAGCAAGCAGATTTCTAACAAAAATTGTCCGTAGGAGTCCCTGTTTGTTTCCTTCAGACTCTGAAGCCTCATTAGGAACTTTTTTTTAACTTTATTCTCCCTAGTCAGTGTATGTGAACCTGTTCAAAGGAAACATCTAAAGGCTGAGAATTTTCTCATCTCCTCTGAGCGCCTGGAATCTGCCAGCGCTAGTGAGAATGATGAAAGAGGGGTACGGAAAGTTTAGAGCCAAGATAAAGCAAGGATTGTTGCCTGGCGTTCTTCTGTGAAGTTGGAGAAGAAGTTGGTCTGAGAACCAAAGTTATGTAACGTGTGCCCCACTAATAGCACCTCTGGGCTCCCTCGTCGTTTGCGGTGACTAGTTGGGCTGCCTTTTCCCACGTGGGGGAGGGGGAGGGTAGCATTAGAAAAATAAACAATTACCAAGACGATCTCGGCTTCCAAGGGTTCGGGGGCTTTTGCTATTGTCGCTGGAGGTGAGGCTGCAATCTGTGCCTTCCTTTCCACCTTCTGTGTCTGAAGATTGGTAAAGTAGTTGACAGCTGCGAACTCAATAAGGGCAGAGAAGACGAAGGCAAAGCAAACGGCTATGAACCAATCCATGGCGGTGGCATAAGACACCTTTGGCAAGGAGTGCCGGGCACTGATGCTCAAAGTAGTCATGGTTAAAACAGTGGTGATCCCTGAAACGGAAAAGGATGAGAAAGGCAGCATTAGCGTTTGGAATCCAGTAACAGGATCCAATGCGAACGTGTTGGTGGAGAGGATTACGTGTCATTATTATTATTATTTTATTGTTTTTTAATTGTTTGCAATTATTATCATAGGTATTCACATTTTTTGTATCCTTTAATACTTAGGGTGGTAATGCGTACATTGTAGTTGCTCCAAATTTTTTTTGAATTGATTTAGTTTAACTATTACAAAATTTGTCTTGAATAATTCTAGTTGTTTACCTCTTGAGAAAACTTAGAGCAAATTATTATTACATAAGTAATACAACTTTGAACTTCTGATCAAATTTAATAGCTGATAAAATCTTTCATCATATTTAGTAAGATTATTGGGTATGAATAATAAATATAAAATTAGGTTTCTCTTTCTTTTTTTTATTTCTAGCTTGGTTTTAGATAAAACATTTACTCATGAGAAAGTAACCTGACCACTCATCTGCCAGCAGTTTTCCTTCTTGGAGGATTTATATAATTCGAAGCTGGTCACCCTCATCATATAAATATTATTTTACAATTTGCAGAAAGAGATCTATTTGAATATGGTAAATTAGAAAGTCAAAATTCATCTCAGACTTCAATTAAACTCAGGTCATCCCTATGAACTACTAAATTTATAATCATGAAAACTCAGCAAAAATTATTTTGTGACAGATATTTTCTGTTGTGGCTCTTTTTCTTCCTTCATCTTGTTCCACCACACTAGTAGGGATTCTGTACATCACAAAAGGAGCTAAATATTTGGGTTGAACAGTGGGAAACTGGTGATATTTAACTAATTTTAGACCTATAAAAAATGGCACATTTTTATTGATTCAACCTAATAAAAGTCAGATATAAATTATATATTAGTGGATTCAATATCTTAGCCTTTATTTCCTTGGATGTCAGTTTTTATTTTTCGGCTTTTTTTTTTAAGTTATGAAAAAGCAAATTGATATTAAAAAAAAAAAAAAAAAAACCACTCTCCTAAATAGGGCACATGAAAATCACAGGAAACCAGCCAGAATTCTTGCTGAGACCAATTTTTTGTCGATTCACCACACAACTTGCAACAAGATGAGGGTCATTTCACATGATCCATGTGTCTGAATGAGATAGGAGTTTATTTCCTTTGTGGATTGCAGAAGTGCCCCGATGTGAATATCCTCCTCAAATACACAAGCAGTGAGAACTGGAGGGTGACTGGAAGTGGAACCCAAAGAGTGAAGCCTACCGAAGACAGTTCTGGCCGGGACCGACTCCTTGTTAATCCAGAAAGACACTTGAGAAAGAATGACCGTCATGATGCAAGGAGTATATATCTGTATCATGAAGTAACCCATCTTCCTTTGCAAGTGGAAATAAACTGTCATTATTACGTATTCACCTGTCGGAGGACAGGTATATTAGTATTACTGCGGTTGACAGTGAGCAAAAAAGAATGCAGCTGGAAATAAAGCCTACAGATCTTTAAATTAACATGCGCTGGAAGGAAGCAAGCGGAGGCATTTGTCAATGTAAGACCAAGCTACCAGATCAGCAGGTTTTCTGTGAGGCTCTTTGTGTCATAGACATGCAAAACTATTCACTCCAAGGCTACACAAATCTTCATATGCACATGGTTGTAAAATCACTTTTAAAGAAAGCTAGTCATTACTCCAAAACAGCAAGCTTAGCTAAGGATGGCTAGTGCAGAGGGAAAAGAAATATTTTGGAAATGTGCACTGGAGTCACCTTGCAGGATTACATCCATGCATTGTTCAGATTCTTACCTGTGTTAGATTTAATTGTCTCACTGGATACTGTCTGTCCAACCAGATCATACTGAAGGAGGCTCGATGATTCTTCCGGGACCTCCACTGAGTACAGGGGGCCTTTTTTCCATGTATATATGATTTCACTTTTAGGGTAAGCATCTGAATTTTTGAAACAAATTAAACATACTAGTGAATCGGACTAGCTGTGGGGTTTTTTTTTTTTTTCCTTTCAAAGCCAAATCTTGTTCATACAAACATAAATTTTCTTTAATGTTTTTCTTTAATCTGAGTGACGAAAACCTCTATTTATAAGATTGATAGGCATGATTAAGTAAGTTAATTCCTGGAATCATACTGAGAATGTCATAGTAATATTTCTCTTTTAGTTTCCAGCGTCTGACTAAAACCAAATAATTACATACTTTGAATGCATTATTTGACTCTCAGAAGTTTTTTGTAACTTACAGCTCCCAAACTTGAGTGGACAAGCATGCCCGTCCATAGGAAAGTTAACCAGCCTCATGGGACAGTCGGCATTGATGGTGAGCCTAAGGGACATTGACATAGGCGGTTCTGAGTTAGTACAACAGACAAAGCACATGGACAGAGGAAGGAGAATTGGGGAAACCTCACCTCATGGTGTACAGAATGGTTCCATTCTGCATTATTCTGAAGAGCTTATTCGGGGTCGTCATATTGTGAGCAATTGACTTCTTGCCATTCCTGAAGAAAGTGTCAGGTGTCCAGATTTTACTGACCATCAAGTTGTTCAAACTCAGAATCTCAGCTGGCCCCCCAAACTTCAACCTCTCGTCGGTCCAAGTCTGGCGGAAGAAAACATCCATTGTATATTCCTAAGAGAAAAGAAGATATTCAGGCAGGCTGGGCAGAGAGTTTATTGAGAATAGTTTATTCACTAGTTTACATGCCCACCTACACCTTATGAAATAAAGCAACTTTTTATGATAAAATACCTGTCAGGAAGGCTATGACTTCAGGGAATTATTTTTCACAACCAAAGATTGTAATAGTATTACAAATGGTAGTGCTGTGTTGGGCAAACCTCCCTCTTCCAGCTTCAACCTCCTTCACATTCTTCCCCTTTGTCTATCAGTCATCCATCTCTTCATCTATTGACCGATCGATTTCTCCCTCCTTAATTAGAAGAAAAATACTGAAAGATCAAGTCTAGGTTTTGTGCTGGTCTTCCTACCATCAGTTAGTCTAACCATTCCCTTTAGCAACTCACCCGCCTTCAAAAGTATCTCCGAGCAACATGGTACCACTTAGTAAAGTCCCAAGGGCAGATAAACTACCTGACAAGCATGCTGTGTCTGCACGTTGTGATTATTTTATATTGTTCTCAGAGAACATTAAAGCAAATGTTACCATGATTACTCAACTAGAGCATCATTTAAATATGTGTAACCAAAATTATGAGTTTTAATTTGTGGCTTTTATGAAATAACATTCAAAGTCTTAAGAATTAAGCTAAGGGCCATTGCAAAAGTCAATGAAAAATAACAACTTGTAATGATGTTAAAATATTGCCAAGAATTGCTTTGCCTACTTTTTGTGCATCTTTAAGAGACTTATCACTGCAGGTGGCAATTATATTTTGAAAATGTGATTTGACACACAATATATCCAAATAATAATGATCCAGGCAATAATAAGCCTCTGTTGTACAAACACACTTAAAAAAGAGACACATGCATAAAACAAAGTTCCAAGTGTCCCCAGATTCCAATGCTACAGTAGAATATGGTTGTGGTTATATTTATTCTTGGGGTGAGTCAGTACTCACATGAAAAATATGATAGTAAAATAATTGAGAATTCTGGAGAATGCTGACTCACCTTTCTCTCAAGTTTTAAGACATTTTTCTCTTAAATAAAGTCCTTCTCACTCTCTCCCCCTCTTCCTTGTTATTTTTTTCATACTTCTCTTTTTCTTCCCCCCATTTTCTTACTCCTTCCCCCCCCCTTTTTTATTCTTCCTTCTTTCCTTTCTCCTTATCTTGTCAACTCAAAAAGCAGAAGATGAAAAGGTCTCTGATAACTGTTTATCTAGAATTACATTCCCCTGGTACATTTAATGGTGCACCTCTTTAAAGAGTTATGCACTTCTCAGTTTTAGTCTTTATAATTTACTTTTGGGGGAAATACTATCGAAGACATATGAACGAATATCCTGATATACTTTGTTCTAGAAGATCGGTTCAGGTTTTCACTGTCACTTACTATAAATACGCTCTTATGAATCCTACAACCATCTGTACCTGGAACAGAGTCCTCAGAACACCTGCTGGTCGATTTGCAAACATAAAAGTGGAATGCATTAGCCTTTCCAAAGGACCTCCTTCATGGTTTTAATAAAACATATGAAGGCTGATGTACTACAAAAAAGCAGTCATGTTTTAAGCTTAATAGAGATCTTCAATATACTTTTATATCTTTGTTGGGTTTTCTTTCTTCTACTCCAAAAATGTACTAGGACTTCCTAAAGATGGGGGAGATGTTCTCTTTGTTGAGTAGAATCCATGTATGGCATGTGGACAGAAGAGACGGTATCATCTTACAAGGTCCCTCAGGTTAACGTTCAAGCACAGCCTTTAGTGAAATGCGAAGGAGATTAAGCCAGTCGTCTGCTCCCATGGCCGTTCCTTCCCAGCACGAGCACGCAGAGTGCATCATGGACCCGGAGCCAAGCTTGGTGACATGGCCCGTTATCATTAGCTCTGGGGCTCAGCCTTCCCCCCCGGTAGGTAAAGTTACTCGCTCAGAGCTCACTCACCATCTCCACGTCCGACACGGGCCCAAAACTTGTCACGTAAATGTCTGTTTTGACCTCAGTGACGGCACCTGAAATCAGCCCAGAGGGATGGAGGCCGTTACCGCCAGTGAGGTTAAAGAGGAGGGAACTGAACATGCTACCGTTCTCAAAGCCCCTTCTCATGGCCAGAATCTGCAACTCATCCTAAAGTCATCCCAGGAGCAGGAGTCCTTTGGTTGTTCAACTTGAAAGACTCACACCAGTTGCCTTATTTTAAATTGATTCTGTTCAAATTGCAGAATTTAAGGAGTGGAAGAGAACTGGGTTAGTATTCTAATAAAAATTATAACAATACCTAACATATATAGTAGTTTGAGCAGGACAGGTGCTTTAAAAAGTGTCTGACATGGAGCATCTCATTTTATACTCACACACCCTCTGAGGCAAGCACTGTTCATACACCCTCGCTGCAGTGGAGAAGGCTGAGGCTTGGAGAGTTCAAATAACTGGCATACAAAGTCACCAGCTAACTGAGGAAGGGACCGAGACTGGATGGGAACACACACGTGGCCCCTCTCTGGGGCCCTGCCCCTCACCCCTCTGCTGTCCTTCTGAGGCCTCTGGGCCTTGGGGGCGGGGGCACTAAGAGGGAAGAAGAGTACAGATGCTGGATCTAGTAAGGATGCTGCTCTCACCTCCAAATCCCGGCCGCAGCCGATTGTCATAGCCTTCAAGCAGGTTGTCCAGGGTCCGGCTGATGTTTTCTGAGTAGAGTTTGCCCTCATCTTCAAGTTTCCCTAGGGCACTTGCCACCCTGTGAGTAGACAGGCAATGGTCCTCACTCCCGGCCTCAGAGAACACAGGCTGTCCATTGCATCCGTGACCACCCCACCATGGATACATGCCACACCACCCAGGCTTCTTCCACGATGTGGTAGAGAAGGCACCCAGTGAGTGTGCCCTCTCCCTTTCCTCCGAGCTCAAAGGAGAAATCAGAGAAAAGGTCTTACTCACCACAGAAGAATGTACAGCCAGGGCAGAGGCGATGCCATCCTGCAGGGCACTGAGATGCCAGTTCTCCCTCCTCCTGGTCTCTTCCTCCCAGCCAGCTCCCCTCTGCCAGTTACCTAGAGCAGTCTTCCAGACCCCTCATGTCCCTCCTTCTTGTCCGTGTCCAGCCAGTAATCCAGTAGACGAGAAGGTTGCCTGCTAAACTTTGCGGGTATCCCTTGCTCTCTTCGCCCTCCTATCCACTTTTTCACGTGGAACAAGGTGGTCTGGGGGCTGAGGGTACGTCCTGTTGGACACTCCACATCCTCTGACTGACTCAATTGGGAAGTGAGAGTCTGAAGGGACAGTGCATGGTCGGAGAGCAGTGACAGTAATCGAATAAGGCATTCGGGGAGATTAGAAGGGAGAAATCCACTGCTCGTTTTGGCATGGACTTAGCAGGGCCCCGTGAGGAAATCTGGAAGGCAGTGGCATCTTGCTGATTGAGGTTATGCTCCAATGGGCTCAGCGTTTATTATTTCTATGGTTCACAGAAGGATTTCTGCATGGCGCTCATGGCTGAAAAAGTCCAGCAATATTGGGACCCTCTTGGATTCTTGTTCTGATTTCATCAGCTTTATTCCATCGGATACACCTTTCCTCTTGATTTAGAAATTGGTCCTCATTCTTCATTGAAAAGCACTTAGACCACACCAGAACAACTCCTGACCACCTTGCTGTTGGATTAGTGGATTGAATTTTTTTTTTTTTTTAAATCAAGTACTTGGCTGAACCTTCCTGTCAAAGGTGTGGCACCTCAAGCTAAGATATAAAGGAGCTCACTACCCTCTGCAGAAGCCCAGCCAGGTTCGTGAATGCTGCCTAGAAAAGACAATATCCGGAAACAGCTTGTTAAGGTTCCTTGCCCACGCAGAAATGCTGTAAGAACAAAGCATCCATAGACACGGTGAATGATGATGTCGCTGGCACGATTTTATTAGGTTTGCTGAAGGTCAAAAGCAAAATGTTTGAACCTAAGAAAAACAGCATCCTCCAACCAGCCTGGTAAGGGAAAGTTGGAGTAAAAGAAGTTTCTTAAAGCCTTAAAATTTTGGTCTTTAAAAATAATAAAGTTTTGTGACTATATATATATATATATATATATATATATATATAGTTTATGACTATATATATATATATATATTTTTTTTTAAATTCAGGACCATACAAATAAGAAGTAAATATGTCCTTCACCATCCTTCCTGCCAGAGCCACCCACCATCTACCTAGTTCGCAGTCTGTTTCTTCAGCATCTAAATTCTATGAAAGTGATGGTAACTTGAAGACACATAGCAGTCTTAAGAGTTATTTCTGAAGACATGACATAAATCATTTGAAGAGCGTTTCAAGAAATTAGCTATAACCAAAACAACAACAACAGAAACAGAAACAGGAAAAGTGTAAGATTTCTTACGAAACAGTGTTTTTAAGATTACGGAATCTCAGTTACATGGAATTTTCTAGCTGCTCATCGAAAAACCTGAATTCCCTCCAGCGTTCCTGGCAAGTGGTATTCAGCACCTGTTTCCTCACATTGTTTTTCTTGTGCTGAGTTGAAACCTGCACCCTGGTCTTTGTTCTCACTTTTGAAGCTGCACAAAATAATGTTTCTGGGAAAGACCACATAGCGGCCGCTCAGACAGAGGTACCTATCATGTCCCCTCTAACTGAGGCTAAAAGCCCCTAAAATCTTTTTTTGTTCATCACAGAACCTGGTTTTCATATGTCTTCTTCTTCTTCTCACTCTGCTTTAAACTTAATCCAGCAAATCCCACAACATTTTTTCAATTCCCATTGACTGCACTAAAACCCTGAATATCTGATGCGATTCAATAATTCCCTGTTCATTTTTTGCTACAACTTATTTTTTATTCAGCGTAAGACTCCATATTTATTCCTGCAACTTTGTATCATTTTTTTTCCTATCAGTATGTTTACTGTCCATCTCTGATTTGTATCATCTTTGAGCTTAGTGAGGTTTTTAGGATTGAATTTTTTTTCGTATGGAAAAAATGATCATGGGTGAGACTGTTTTATTTATATACATATTCATCTAGACTGGGCATGTTTTTCTCCTTAAAATTATTATTCAAAAAAGGAACAAATAATAGTTTTTACATTTGTCTCCAAAAAGCAGAGTAACATACTTGATTCTAATTTGTGAAGGGTTTTAATTAGTAATTTAGTTAAGGAGAAGGTGTATCTTTTCTACTCTCCATAGGGGGGAAAAAGTGCTAGATCTGGAAGGGAAATAAGGTATGTAATCTTAGTCATTTCACCTCTGCAGACCTCACGTTTAAATGAATGTGCTGGAACTGAGGTACTCAAGCTCTCTAATTCTGTGCATTCAATTTATATGTTGGTGTCCATACATCATGAAGTCACTGGTTCACATATCCCTGCTAGAGTTCACAGACGAGCTCTGGTAGCAGCATTGTTGATTTGATTGTAATTATTATTTTCCTGTGGAACTAGCCGTTAAAGAAAGAGTTCAAACGCATGACAATGGCTGTAACTTTGAGACATGTATGGCCATTTAGGTAGCATTCTGACTACACAGACCAGGCATTCAGGAGATCCCCTTATGTAGAGAATTACCTTCTTCTGACACATTAGAGAACACTTATCTCACATCTGTCCATTTCACAGCTGTTTTTCCTAAATTAAAAAAAAAATCACTTTGGACAATCTCTTGCTTTGCCATTTTTATGCAGTAGAAAGCCTAGAACTACCATCTTCCCCAACGACACTGCTAATCACATGCTGGACTTAGAAGGACAATGTGAAAAAAATCTCCCTTCTTTGTTCTAAACCTTGAACTTCTTGTACCACCACCATAACCAACGCAGGTTTGTGTGTATGAAATTAATCAAAGACTCAAAGATGACTGGAGGAGATTATTGCACAGAAAAAGCTAATTTGGCACCAGACATGAAATAGTAATTTCCATAATACAAAAGAACCAATACATACATATATGCAAACACACCCATGTATAGAACAAACAAACAAAACCTTCAGGGTAGGTATGAAATGGCCTCTTGGACAACAAATCGTTGCATCTTCTCACTGCAAATCTCCGTTGACCTTTTTAAAAAAATGTTGAAACTGAGCCTCAGAAAACCAGTAGCTCTTGTTTTGTCAGATGATAACTTTAGCCAAGTAACTTTACTCTTTGAACATTAGTATACTCATGGGTATAAGGAGCTTGAACCAAAGAATTCTGGTACTCGTGTAACTACTTTCCCACCTAGGACTAGAGGACTTGAAACATTTTCCCTGTCTATCTTGAAATTATTATGGAGAGCAAGTCAGTCTAAAAATAATAAATGTAATTTAAGACTGTGTTAGTGGAAATTAACGTAATTTTAATAATAGCTACCAAATAATTTAACATTTACCATGTGCCAAGAATTATGTTAAGAACTCCACAGACTCCAACTTATTTCCTGCTAACACAATCTATGAGCGATCTATAATTGAGCCCATTTGGTAAATCAGTAAATATGTAAGTTGTATAACCTCACAGTTAATAAGTGGCAGAATTAGAATTCAAAGCCAGATTTTTCTAACTCAAAATCAATTAGGTATGTCAGAAAGCAAGGTCTGCTTTGATGTTGGATGTTTCTCTTTGCAAGGAATTCTGCAGTAATGAAGTGTAACCTCAGCAAATGGAAACTAGACTCAGTAAAAGAGCCAGAGAACTTGCCAAAAAAGAAAAAAAAATTAACTAGATATGAACTAAAGCCAGTGGGTGGAATCCAGGGAAAAATAAATTTCAGTTCTATTAAATAAATTATTTATCCAAGGATAGAATGGGCTACCATAGAAGAACATGAGTTTTCTTGTTAACAAAAGCATTCAAGTATGGCTTAAAACACCATAAATGGGTTTCATGAATGTATGTTTCAGGAGGAAATTACATGACCCCTGAGAACATTCAGCAGGGGACTGAGGTAATTTGTGGACACCCTATCCTCATATGATGTCCAACCTATACAGAAACTGTAGAGACCTCAAGTGAATGTTTAGATTCAAAGACTCAGCTATGGAGTTTCTCTGGAATGATGTGAGGAGGATCCAAAGAGGTTCTTGGAGGTAAAATGTGCCTTGGAGGTACACTGGAGGAGAAAAACGGAGAGGTCCTACTAGGCTGTAGTGAAGGAGGAAGCAAAGAGAGTGGATTATATCATAATAGTTCTTATTTATTGAACACTTACTACATGCCAGTTATATACATTGATGTATCTCTCATCTAAGTAACTGCCGTAGCAGGTAGCCATTTTTATCTTCATTTTACAAGAGGGTAAAATAAGGCTCACAAATGTATGTAACTACCTAATGTCCCAGAGCTAATAAGTATCTCTGATTCCAAAGTATTCACTTTTATACACGGTGCTTTATATATGACAGATCGGACATCATTTTCTAAAGTTAGAGCCCGTAAACTCTCTGGACCAGTAATATTTCTTAAATTGTTGATAAGGGACAGCTGACCTCTCAGTGGGCACTGTAGAAAACCCCCATGCAATTCCTCTTGGGAATCCAGTGCAATAAGGATAAAATTGCTCTGGGAAACAAAGGACAACAAACGGACAGTCCTCTGGACAGCAGCTTTAAATTTCTGGCTCAAACAACAGAATGTTGGACACATTTTAGGGCATTTTGGTGCCCCCCAAAAGTATAAGCAGGCAATATCCATTTCAAACCTTGAGACACAAATATAGAGGGACCAAAAATCATGTCTAAGAGAACACAAGTATATATGAACTCATGATTTATACCTGTTTGACCAGTATCAGTTCAATTTAACCTTTATTAAGTTGAGAAATTAGGAATTAAAAAAAATAATGCTGACCCTCAAGACGTTCACACTGCAGATACTCATAATCAACAGAACAGAACAGGTAAGATGCTGAGGGCTGGAAGATGTCCTTGTCTAGCACCGTGCTGTGGAAACAGAGTGAGGAGGCATCTGTAGAGAGAGAGGGAGCAGTGATTATTTCATGAAAAAGATGACATGTGGACTGAGCTTCAGCAGTTGAAATAACTTTTAATAGATTAGAAAAGACCTTTCCAGGCTGCATGATGAACTCAGGGGTGTGGGTTCTGAACTACAGATAACTTGAGAAACTGGAATATAGGAAACAAAGATGAGACATAATGGATAAAAAGACTAGAAGAGAAAACTGAGAGTCCAGCAGACGGAGATGCCTGTGCTCCTCACTGGAGGATTTGAGAAAAGGCGTGGGTATCTATGTACTAAACCGTGGTGGGGTCGGCTACACGATTCATAAGAGCACTTTCTCTCTGAGAACTGCCCTGCTGTTTCATGTGGTGGAGCCTTATTTGCCACGCCTGTACTACTGGATCCTACACCAACCCTTCTTTCATTAGACCACTTTGGAATCAGGTAACTTGGATTCATTAACAGGCAAGTTACTTAGGCAAATTATTGATCATCTCTAGGCATTATCGTCATTATCTGTAAAGTGGAATTAAAGAGTCTTGGTGAGAATTCAAAGTGCATGAAGATGTTCATCATGCGGAATTGCCCACAGAAAAGAAATATACCCATCAACACTGCTACCACTGTCATCATCATAACCATCACTGTCTTCATCATTTTTGGCTAAATCAAATCTTCTCTCTCCAGTATGTAGAAATAGACTCTAAAATTAAAGTGCTGTCTGTGTTATTTACTAACGCTGCTAGTGTTGGAGGAGGGCATGCCTGGCCAAGTTTATGCAACATCAGAGAAATATCTGTGGAGACAGGAAAAAAAACAACAACAAAAAGGCAGCCATCCTACAGAAAAAAAGGGACAACTTACTGCAATCCCAGTATCTGAGAGAGGAGCCACCTAGATTTTTGATGGCCTCCCTGATGTCATTCATTCATAATCTAGGTGTCATTTCTGCCCTTGGGTTTCTCCTGAAAGCACTGTACCCTTATTATAAAGTCCTCTTTTTTGCTTCAGGTTAAGTGGGTTACTGTCAGACAGTAGTTCCTAAAAGGAGTTTTTTTTTTTTTTTTTTTTTTAAACTCAGAAGACTGGATCCCAAGCTTGAAAGTAAAATCTCAGATTGTGATATAGTGGGACATTTTGATGGACTACATGACCCACTAGAGAGCAAACCTAGACAATGTAGAATGCTGAGGGTACTTCCTGGACCTTCTGGCAAGGAATATGCTAATTGGCAGCTGCCTAATGATCTTGCTACTCAATAAACCTCTCAACCACCCCCACCCCGGAATATAATAAGCATTTTAGTACACTGCATGAGCCCTTTCAGGCCACTAGGGGACCACTGAGCATCGTCTTCTGGCAGTGCTGACCAGGCCCCAGAATCTGCCTATTTTTCAGATGCTTGGAGTATAGGAAACAGGACAGAATTTTGGGTTCCAGCCCAGTGACGAGCTCTGGGGAAATGTCATAGAAGAGCAAGCAGAATGCAAGTCTATTAACATGGATTCTGTTGGACCTTGATAGGATGTGAATCCCAAACCTACTGCCATCTAAAGGGATATTCTCAAAGCAAGTGATAAAAATAAGCATTTGAAAGAGGCCACGGAAAGGTGAGAGGGTGCAACGTGGTCCTTCATGTTGTTGTAATAAATGACTTAATGCCTCTCCCTGAAATAAAATACAAGAGGATTGCCCTTTATATATGAATGACCTAATCTGAGAGAGGAAAAAATAAATAATGGGGCAGGGGACTCTTCAGAGAAGAAGCCAAGAGGTGTTTGATGTACAATTTTGAGCTAATGACTCATCAGTGACTGATGCTGTTGCACCAAAAAAAAAAAAAAAAAAAAAAAACAAAAAAACCCAAACTTGATAAAAGCTCTGTAATGAGCCCTAACCATCAAAGAAACAAATGAATTATTTCAAAATAGACTTTTAACAGGCTTTGGCGAGAACATGTGAGGAGTAGGGTATCTGATATGTCAGAATGAAAAGAGCTGCATAGCTTGGTGGGTTTTCTGTGCGCGTACAGTTGTGGCTGCCTGTTCTGTTGTTACAGCACAATGTCCTTAAGGAGTGTGGTAGATGTAAAAACAGAAATCCCAACTAGCATGGGGAGAAAGACAAAATGACTTACTTTTCTTACAGTGGAAAAAGCATGGAGGTAGGCAGCCCCGGGCTTTGGCAGCTGAATAATGCCGAAGCAGACACAGCAGAATTGCAGGTTGCCTCCCATGCTGGTTGCAGTGTGGCTGCCTCGACTTCAGTCATCATCTCTCAACCGAAGACGTAAAGGACTGAGTCACATGGTCACCTCTAGCTACCGAGGAAGTTGAGAAAGTTGTTAAGACAGTCCTTGCTTTCTGAATTATACGTTCCACACTGAGACATCTTATGTCTTCTACACAAGGATTCAGGTAGCAGTTTTTTTTTTTTTAACGATCATTATATAAAACTCAAAATAATATATAAAATAAACTGTATTACATAAATAGAAATTTACTAAACTTTTTACAATAGTCTCTGAACATGCATTTCTTATATGTATATGTATATATTGAATATGTATATATTGTATATACAATATATATATGTATATATTGAAATATAGTCAGTTTACAATGTTGCGTCAGTTTCTGGTGCACAGCACAATGCTTCAGTCATACAGGAACATACAGATATTCATTTTCATATTCTCTTTCACCATAAGTTACTACAAGATATTGAATATAGTTCCCTGTGCTATACAGTATACACTTGTTGTTTATCTATTTTTCATATATTAGAATCTGCAAATCTCTAACTCCCGTGAACATGCATTTCTTTTTAAGCAACCCCAGTTAATTTTCCCAATGCCACCTGAAAGTAAATTGTTCAAAACTGGATGTTACCCTTCTCTTACCTTCAACTTAACTGCTGTTTCTATTTTTACATTTATCTGTTTTCTCTGTTTTAACATATACTCAGTTTTCCAAGCCAGGGACCTTGAAATCACACTTGATTTTTTTTTTTAATTAGGCCTTATTCAATCAGTCACCAGGGTCCACTTCCCTTGAGTTATCCCTTCACTCTCAGTCCATGAAGATTACATGGAGATGACTGGGGCATTCAGTCTAGGGCATCCCACTATACGTTATAGAAGTGGTAAGTGATGAGCCCAGATGGTCTAATAAGATTCAGTCTTGGAATATTTTTGAGTCATTAAAAAGAAGTAGCCATATTTTCTAGACTAGTGTGGCACTGTCCTTAGTTACCTTCCATCATAAGGTGGACATCTGAGAATAAACATAACCAGAGTCAATCCCTGGTTGACTCGAGAGAGATACAGATACTCAGTGACATATTTGAGCTCCAGTTCTATTTCTTTTTTTTTTTTTTCAATTGAAGTACAGTCAGTTACCATGTATCAATTTCTGGTGTACAGCACCATATCCCAGTCATACCTCTGCATACTTACATTCATTTTCATATTCTTTTTCATTAAAGTTTGTTACAAGATATTAAATATAGTTCCCTGTGCTATACAGAGGAACTTTTTAAAAAAATCTATTTTTATATATAGTGGCTAACATTGGCCAATCTCAAACTCCCAAATGTATCCATTCTTTTTCTGACATTAGCAGATATCTCTGAACTTTTCAGTTCCCTGAGCAAATAAATTCTTCTTTTGCGTTAGTCTGAGTTGAGTTCTGTCGATTACAGAGGAAAGAATCCAGGGTATGACAATGGTGAATAATTTTGAGGAGCTATTATTTTTAAATTGTGAAAGTTATTTTCCAAATGTCCTAGCACTTGTGGTGTTCCTTGATTTCATAATTTCTGCTTGATTCCTCTATGGCATATTTAGATTATTGTCACAACTTCTGTTCTTTTTACCTTATGACCTAGTTTACAGAAGAATATCCATAGGTGTGTTTTGGCTGTTCTTTCATGGTACAAAATAAGGAAGGGGTATGTGTGTGCTTAATATATAAGCCCACTGGAATTGTGACAAAATATGCTGCTTCCACTCTTGTAGTTGTGATCAAATTACTCCTGTTTCTTCTAAAGCTAATCTTAACCCATAGATATAAAATCCAACACCATTTCACCTACTCAAGGATTTCCCTTGTGCAATCATTTCCTTGTCCCCCACTGCATTATCAGTTCTGCTCTCTCTACTGAATTGCTTCATCAGCATAAAATATGCCTTAATATCCCCCAACTTAAATTTAGAAGCCTTACCCCATCTCCCCATTCAGCTCTTTTTTCCATGCCACTTTCCCTACCACTATTCCGGAGAAAACTCTTTACATTTGCTTTTTCTATTTCTTCACACTTTATCCTTCTACCTGAATCAAATTTTTGTTTCTGCTACAACTCAGGAACTACTCATGTCTGGATCAACAGTGGCTCTCGATATTACTAAATTTAATTTCTGAACCTGTGTTATTTCCTGAGTATTTAACCCAGTTGAAAAATGTTCTGAACTAGAGAAGAGACATCTCACATGAGGGTAGTCAACACCAACCTCTTCATATTTCACCAAGCACCCCTCTGCTCCCAACTGTGCTTTCTTAACTTCCCTCTCAATTAATCACATGTAATTCATTTAATTATCCAGGTCAAAGATCTAAGAGTTATAGTCCCTCTTTTTCCTCCCCTTTGATACTCCATTAGTCAGCAAGTTCTCTTAGCTTTTCCTTCAAAAATAGATCCTGAATTGGACCACATTTCATCAACGCTGCTGCTGCTTTGGTTAGAGTCTGCACCGCCCTCAAGTATGATGCCATAATCTTGCCAGGCATCTGGCTGCTTCTCGCTACACACCTTCTCTGATATATTCTTAGCATAATCGTTCTATTTATCATTCCTTGTATGGCAAATATAGCTGTCCCCCTGTTACACACAGAGCTGTGTCTATAGGCATGAAGTCATTTGTCCAAAACCAGATCCTTTCACACTTTTTGAAAATTAGGCTTCACTCAGATCTGCCCGCATGAAAGTTTGGGCTCATGACCTTAACATCTGTGCAGTGCTGTTTGTCCCTCCCCAAAGGATGTGAATGCCACTCCTTCCTTGGCAGATGAGGAAACTGAGGAAGAATATTAAGAAGAGACTTGTGTAGGAGCCCACAGTTAGCTGGCAACAGTGCTCAGGTTATTAGCCAACACCTTACAACGTAGGAAAGTTCTATTTGGTAGAGGGTTATATTTTTTAACACTGAATAGCCTATTCCTATTGTTTATTTTTAAATATACTGTTCATGGTTCCAAACTGTGCTGCAAGCAAAACTGTAGAATTGAGGAGACTGATAAACTTAGAACTGAGTGGCTTGAAGAGCAAATGAGGAAATCTTTTTTCAGTTGTTCTGATCAATTATTTTTTTCTTACCATAATGATATACCCTAAGGCTATAAAAGTGGCTTTATTATTGAATGGACTGCAAAAAAGTAAATTTGTTTTTGTGAGTTTAATACTTTATAGTCCATAAATACTTCCTTCCATTGAAATGATTGAACAATAAATTGCAATGCAGTGTAACTACTGCAACGCACTGTAATACAGCAGATAGGAGTTTCACGAATTAAGTGAACAAAAATTACCTCGGCAAATAACCAAACTCTCTTTCTTGTATTATATACAATCATTCTTAAGAGAAATATTCATCATTTTATTTTTACTATGTTTTCAAAATGAGGGGTTTAAGTGAGTAATATTCTAACTTGGTAAGATTATAAGTGTAAAATTTGTAAAAGTGGAAAATAACGTTAGTAAAATATGAATTCATCTTAGCTGTATTCATAAAACTAAGAATTCATTTCAGCAAGGGAGAATACCTTCATAGTTAAACTTTCCCATTGCAACAAAAAAATTATGTTCATTTATAGCAACAGCTTTAAGGGAGAGTGAAACATTAAGTAAACTTATCTGGCCTATTAAGATAAGACTTTAAAAAACCCCAACAGAGGAAAATATTAAACAATGGTTATATTTTCCATCATTTTTTGGGGGGGAGGGGTAATTAGATTTATTTATTTATTTTTATTTACAAGAGGTTTTGGGGACTGAACCCAGGACCTCATGCATGTTAAGCACATGCTGGACCACTCGAGCTACACCCTCCCCAGCTCATCATTCTTCTAAATCAAGATTATTCTTTTGCACTGGTGAAAAATAAAGATAAGTAAATAATAATTGTGTTTATATAAATTAATAAGAGGCAATTAAACATATTCTCAGCATAAAAATTGAAAGAAAAACAAAAATGATACAGTTTTGTTACATGATATATGTATATTTAAATATAATTAAAATCAATTATAAAGTTGTTTAAAACAGCAAATCTGTTCACTGACAACTGAGTGATTGGATTTTGGCTATTAACTTCATGATTTTCTGTAAGTTTATTTTGCTCTCCATTTACCTAACCAGAAAATAGAAAAAGGATGATGAAGGGGAAAATGGTGACCAAGGTTTTAAAATTCATGTAAAATCTTTTAATTAGAAAAAAATTAAATGTGAGTTTTTCCAGCTTATCATCAGATAATCATTTTACAAGTATGAAATCAACGTGTGAGAAAAAAATTAAGGAACTTCCCAAAACCATTTAGCTGTCCTATATGCCTTGGAAGATGCTCACACTGCTGGAAGTTAAGCTTCAGTTCTTTGATATGAATATCTTGCACAACAAAAGTTCAAATTTTACTACTTTTAACATCTATAATTAAGTAGTAAAATAGTACAGAAATACATTTCCGTTTGGGGTGTGAATTTGTGTTCTATACGTTATAAAAAAATCATTTAATCCAGGCCAGATGAAAATTGTTGTTACATGCTTGGAACAGGAGCAGTTTACTGATCGCTGAATGATGGAGCTTGTCCCATATCCAACTGTAGTGAGTAGTGAAGTCCTTATCTATTTAGAGGTTTTTATTTTTAATTAACATGTTTTCTTTTACTAGAGATCTAGAAATCTTTCGGCTCCCCACCCCCCTTTTTGTTTTGAGTTTTATAAATTGTTTATTTTTAGGATTTATCCTTTTCATCTAGATTTTCAAATATAGTGGCATAAATTTATTAATAATATTCTCATCGGCTCCCTTTTTTATTAAAAAAAAAAAGTGTTGTAGCTCCTAGGCTCACTTTTCCCCCACCTCCTTCTCTCTCAATTACATTTCTAATGCACGTTGGTGTTGACAGTAGCATTGCAAGAGATTATCCAGTACAACAGATTCTCAGTGGCAAAGAGTGATCCTTTTTTTTTCTCATTTTCATCTCTAGTTTACAACCCATGGCTCTTAAAGCTTTGAAAGGCTAATAAAAACTGCTGGCAATCCCTGAATTCATTACTTTGTAATCTATGGTGCTTGTTTAACTGTCATGGAATTTTGCTCTATTAAACTACACTCTATAATGCAAACAAGTATGTGCTCCCTGTCTGATAAAAAAATAAATGAATTCCCCAGACCAAAGGCTAAAGAGAAACATAAATTAAATCAAGATGTTTAAAGTCAATGACTTCAAATTCTTAAAGCAGAGAGTCAAACTTTCCAGAGCTTAATTCCAGCCACATCACTGATATTCGGACGGTGAAGAGGCAGAAAAGGCAGGCTGTGAATAATCTCTTTCACTTGCCTGCAGGCTAGATGTTATATGTTCTAGAAAACAGATGGGAAAAAGATTACCTTTTGTTTCTGTACCGACTAGAGGTACGTACGCCCTTACAAGTTCAGCACTTCAGTTGTGAGAACTCAGTGTCAAGCCATTTCCCTCTGGCAGGTAGAATACTTGTTTATCCCTCTGTTTTATTTGCAAAATATCTTATAACGTGGGTTCTTTCACAGTTTTGTGATAAGCTTTGCTAGCATCCGTGTACTTTAAATTGCACTCAAATTCAACTGTTTCTCAAGCCCTTGTAACATTTTTTGCAGGGTTATTCAGTACTCTTCTCGCCGATCATAACACCAAGTACAACATCCTTACTTGGTAGCAATTAAACTGTTTGTACCTATAAGATTGAAAAGCCCTTTCAGGGATTGGTTACAATGAGGCAATTCAGGTATACATCAGTCTGAAGTCCTCTGGCATATGGCTCTTCATTCTATTTGGATGGAAATCAACTTGGAAGAAAAGAGGCACTTTTGGGCTGGCAGAGAGGTGAGTGATACTTTTGAAATATCTACAAATCCCACTTTTCTTTCAAGTTCACAGTACTTCAGGGGAAGATGCCTGCCAAGATCTCAAGGAAGCTGTTTGCCTCAGAAGAGAGCTCTAGGATGGGAAAGTCGTGTGAATGCGCGAGAGAGTAAAAGGATGGAAAGCAGGCATTCATTACTGCAGTCTTTTACTTGATTTAGCCTGAGTCTACTTTTGAATGTGCTTTGGCTAGAAAACTTCCCCTTTTGGAACTTCAGAAGAGACAGGGATTTTTAAAAGAGTAGATTTTTACATGAGAAAAACTGGATCATTAAGTTCACCAAGCAGAGTGTCTAAAACCACTCAGATACACGCCAGTCTCGCCAGGAAGTGATGACACTGGGATATTTCTGCTCCTTCTGTGTCCTTTCAGTATTGAGAGCATAAGAATCTGAGTGTTCTTCCTGTTCCTGAAAATGTCATCTCAACAGATCTGATCAGCCTCACGCATGTCACCTGACTTTGCTTTGATCCAAGGACGTTTCAGGGAATAGTCTTTGATGTTGGACATATGTTCGAAGGATGCATCGCCCAAGTGTAAGTGGAGGCTACCAACACTACTGAGCTAACACCTACATAAAATTTGGGGAGTGCTTTCTTTGTTTTTATTTTACAGCCGTCATTCCATTTTCACCCCTCAGATCCCAACTCGAGCTTGTCAATGGTTATTGTTTGACAGCAAAATGGCAAACTGAGGTGTCAAAAAAGAATATTTCTTTTCAAATATAAATCCTTTGGAAGACAAGACAAAGGAGGAATTTTATGGCTAAGCAATCTCTTAGGATGTAGCTTTCAGCACCCAGTTCTGCACAGGGAGGGTTCATTTGAGTCATTTCCACACAATCTTCTGTAAAACACCACATTGAATTCATCGCTTTCTATTGACTTTCTCTGTGCTTTTTGTGCTTTTGAAGACAGGAACTGAAATGCTCAGCAATCAATGATAGTATTTTTTCCTTTGTGTCTTTGACCATATGGCCTTTAGTCTCAGTTGATGATTAGTGAAATAAAGAAAAAACATGAATTTCACAAGTCTGTGATTTTTCAGGTAAAACTGTTGACAAAGATAAGCTGGAAACACAAAATGAATGGCATTTTAAAATACTGATTTCTGTATTGGAATCTTGACCACAGTGTTCAGCCAGGACACTGCTTATGATGTGTCAATGAAGTTATTGAGCCAATAGAAAAACTTGTATGAAACTTAGGAATTTAGTTGAATGTGTTAGTTGCTTTCTTTTTAAAGACTGGAAATATTTGAATAATGGCTTGAGTTTTGTAGCAGCCAAATATGTGTTGGTGTATTCACAGAAAACACAAGAGAGTTTAATATTTTTTTTCAATGATACGTATACAAACTTTACTTCAAGACGTGGATTATAAGTCTACATTGTTCAGTTTATCTACAGAACTGGTTAAAAATTTTATGAACAACAATAACAGTGAAAAACTATAAATCCTAGCCTTTACCACCAGAAAAATGAAAAGGTTTAGGTTTCAAAGCAAAAATGCAAGAAGTCAATAGACCAGCATAAGGAGAGGACAAGATTGTTGTTCTGTACTTGGTCTCAGAACTCAAGTTCATAAAGTTGTAGTTTCCACACATGTGAACTAAAGTAAATTCAACAATCCTTATATTAGTCTGCTCCACCTAAACAGTACTGTAGCCATTTTTAACCTATCCACATAACCAAAAAATTAAAATATGGCAGAAAATGATGAACATGGAACTTAATATGTGTTAACAACAACAATAAAAAAGAAAACGCAATTTGCTTACAGAAACTAATTAGAAGTTGAACATTTTTCAAATGAAACAGATTAACTGTGACAAGCAGATAAATATCTTAAAATAACTTGGGAAACCACATCTCTGAATCTGCTTTTACCTAATTTCTGAGTTTTATATATGCGTTAGCACTGACCCCATATCATGCCTTGGGAATAGGGTACATAAATGTTATAGCGAACAGGAATAAATGTATGTCAAATATGACGAAGAGCTGGAAGCATTATTTTATTTCAGCTGTCCTTAGAAAACTCTTTCTACGTAAAAAATGAAACTAATTTTTTTTAACAAAAGTCACTTAACAAGTAACCAAACATCAAAATTAAGAAAGTATTATGCGATGGCGCTTCCAAAGAAAAAAGTGAAAATAGAAGAGTACCAAAAAAAAAAAAAAAAGTGCAGAACAAATATTGCAGTGGTTATCAACCACGTATTTGAATTTGCTAAAGAATTCCTAATGTCGAAAGAACAACATTTATAGAATTCATTTCACTTTACTCTCTGATTATAAGATATTATACTACAGAGTAGATAAGAAATGAAAATGAATCAGTGGTACTTTCTGTATTTGCATCAGATCAACTTCATCGGTGTGGCAAACACATCCAACAGTCATGAGTAATAATGTCCATAAATAGCCTTGAATAGCTTCTTTCTGTCTGCAAACCCCTAATAACAGAATTTTGAGCACTACCTAAAAATATCCTACTGAGTATGTAAGTGTACATGGCATAAACATACTTCCCTTACTTTCTAATTCTTGACTGCCCTCTACATTTAAAAAATTGTCATTAATTTTTATTTTACACTTACTGTTTGCCAAACATGATCACATTAAATTCACAAAAATTCTATCCTAATTTTTTTTGCCAGATGAGGAAATTGAGGCTTAGCTGCATTAATTAGCTAGCCTGAGATCACTCTGTTCAATGAATGGAACCTGGATTTAAACCTCCCTCTTGCTGATACCTGAGCCCACCTCCATCTAGACAGCCCGACTGCAGGACAGGAGGCGTGAAACAGGAAATGAGAGGATGTCGACGGCAATGTGTTACTCCGTTTGCTGCCACTAACATGCTACCAACCCACCATCCTGAGGGTTATTCCAAGGAGCCCTGTAAAATGAGTCCTCAAAACTGTCCAACTGGAGATGAAAGAGAGCATTATTTACCCAGAGACTCCTGTCCTGCACTGGCGAGGAGTGACCCCAAGGCCATCCATCCAAGTACATTTCCGGTTTGCACATTTTGGAGTAACTAATAAAACCCTTGAGTTGGGAGTGAGTGTTTGGAGCTTTTGTCTGGGTGAAAAGAGCCAGTCAAAACCAGTTCTGGGCCTGGTGTAGAAGTCTCTATACTATTTGCTCAGTTTTTCTGTAAATCTGAAAATTTTATTAAAAAAAAAAAGGTTATGAATTAAAAAACAAACAAAACCTGAATTCTGAATTGGTCACAGCAGCAGTACCGAAATGAGAGGAGAAACCAAAAGATTCTGAAGAGGTGTATGAGAGGTATTTAATACACCCTGCTTCCACCTCCTTGAGGGAAATCACTTTGAGAACCAATTGTTTCCAAGTAACATCATGATGTTCAGAAAAACCAAAAAGCATATAACTGTTATGTTAATGATAAAGCCTAGCCCAATGTCTTGTCCATGGTAAGTACTCAATTAAAAAAAAAAACTATTGGTTTATTTAACTATGATCCTCTCATTAAGTTGCATTATTTAAATGTTTTATTTACTACATTTAACTTGTTATTTCATTTGAAATCTATTTTGGTGCGTAATTAATTTTTTCCCTAAATTAGTCTCCTCATGACCAAAATAAATACTGAATATTCCATCTTTTCCTCTGTTGACTTGAAAGTCTTTTTGGATTTTCTCTTAATGACTTAATCTACTTGATTAAATATGATAAGGTTATGAGTATCACATGCAATTATTGCAAGAAAAGTGCTGAGCAAAGTTTCTGGAACAAAATATGCATTCAATCAATAGTCTTTTTTCCTCTTTGACATACTATCTGCTTCAATCTTGGGTCACGAATTAAAAGATATATTCTTACTCTAGATCTGCTGATAATCTTGAAAAAATGTGACAACTGCATTTTATTAAATAATTTCATCCTGGGATGAAATGACCCTAATTAAAAATGATCTTAATTTTTACAGAAACCTATTTTATTATGGAATAAACTATTCAGCACATAACAACTTCACAAATATATTTATGAGCATATTAAGGTGAAACAATCAATCTTCACTAATTATTTTCCATGAATTTTATAGTCATTTAGGTGAGTAAATATAGTTAAATTATGAAAAGATGTGAAAAATGATTTATATAATAAATGTTGAAAGCATTGCACTTTTGACACAGACGTATAGATGAAAGTATTTGTCCTGGAAGTAAATTATAATGTAAATCAGTGTTAATAGTTTATTTTAACTCTATTCCCCCCCGAATAATTACATTTGTATCATAATAGAAACCATCTTGAATTTAATGGTGCTAAAAAAATCATAACTGACAGTACAACAAAATCGACTTGTAATTTTTTCGGAAATGTTCAGCAGAAGCATAGATACCATCTGCATTAATACAGCATTTTCTGTTTGTGCTCTGCTTTTGTTTAATTGACCATGCAAAATTGTCATTTATAAGTAACACAGCATTTATCTTCAGATCTGCAAATTTCAAGACGTTTTAAAAGAAATTATTTTTGAATGTATATCATTTTGGCAGGAGTAGAGGATAGTCATGCACATAATGAAATAAATTTTGACTCTGTAAGATTGGGACGAGGAATATAATAAATACATAAAGTGTCTAGCAGAATTCTTGGAACAAAGCAACTATTCAAATCCTACAATTCTGCTGTTGGTGATTAGAACAAAAAGGGGTCAATGCTGAATTTGTAGCAAAGAGTTCAAAGCAGAGATGGGTGTTTGAATTCATTTTCTCATGCATTTAATCAGCAAAGCTTTACCTGTCACCTACTATATGCCAGACATTGAACTATATAGTAGAGATACAGTTGTGAAAGAGACACTGGCCCTGCCTATAATTTAGAAATGGGGACACTAATAACTATTTTTTGAAAAAGTTACTCCAGCGTGTATCCTTTGTTAAGGGAAAGACACGAGACAAGAAAATAACTGCTGAGCAAAGCCCAGAACTGGAATATTCTATAAATCCTTTCTTAAACTAAATGAGATCAAGTATGTGAAATCACCTAACCCAGTTCTCAGCATCATGTAGGCAATGGAAAAACAAAATTATGGCTGCAACTGGGCTGTGATGCAAACATCTGCTTTTGTAACTCAAACTGCCAGGCGTGAGATGTCAGGACCATACGTAGGCAGTACGCACCGCTCTGATTTCATTCCATACATAGTTAAATATTTCTTGACACCTGAAATACTATTTTGACAACTTGGTAAATTTGTTACCAGGTATATACCAGGTATTCCTGTAACATGGAGAGAGTTTTTTTTTTTTAAATCAAGAATTTTAGGCAACAATGTTTAAGTACACAATTGGACAAAGTAAGGTGTCCTTCGCATTCAAGAAATTTTCATGACTATATTTGGCATATTCTAGGTGCTGGAGATACAAGTTGAATAGGGCATTTTCCTGACCCTCTAGCAGTAGAGTGCTCCTTGGCACTTTTAAGCAGGAACAGCTACTGGGATTATGAGAAACAATGGGATGAAACAGATACTTGACTTAATAAGAAAATAATAGGAAGTGGTAGATTTTTCCAAATACCTGGAATGATAACATGTTGAAGAAAGATCCAACTTTTATGTAACTCAACAAAGCAGAGGCAGAGCCAAAGAAGGCACTTTGGCTACGAATGGAGTTAGCCGCGGGTGCTAGCTGCTTGGAGACTCTAGCTACTCAGGGCTAAGCTTCTTTGCCCTTTGTCAAGACTGCTGGAGAACAAACACCACTGGGAAAGGTGCCCTCTGTTCCTCCTGCCGTGACCAGCGCATACAGCACTAATGAGCCATGGTCTCTGAGCACAGACAGATCTCAGAATATGTCTCAACATAGGACTTCAGGTAGCCATAGCCAGATTAGTTTTTTAGCTCAAATGTTGCCATTTTTTAAAAAATATATTTTTATAGAGGTATAGTCAGTTTACAGTGTTGTGTCAATTTCTGGTGTACAGCATAATACTTCAGTCATATAGGAACATAAAATATATTCATTTTCATATTCTTTTTCACCATAGGTTACTGCAAGACATTGAATATAGTTCCCTGTGCTGTACAGTATAAATTTGTTGTTTTATCTATTTTATGTATATTAGTATCGGAAAATCTCAAACTCTTAATTGATCACTTCCTGCCCCCTTCCCCACCAGTAACTGTAAGTTTGTTTTCTATGCCTGTGAGTGAAACGTTGCCATTCTTGAGATAAAACAAACTCCTCAATAAATTAGTGATTAGGGTTTATCAAAGATTTGTTTCTAAATGAATTGTTATATCTCCCATTCATTAAAGCTACTGAGTCTCACCCTTGCAAACAACTATCTTGATGGAGTAAATCCAAGTGACAGCCTTACCTTGTTCTTGATCTTAGAAGTGTTAAATATTTTTATAAAAGCACGATATTAGCTGTGGGTTTGTTTTATAGATGATTAATTTTAGATTGAATAATATCTCTTTAATTTCTAGTTTGCTACAAGCTTTCATTATAACCAGTTATTGAATTTTATCAAAGGATTTTTTTGCATTTATTAAGATGATCATATGATTTTTCATTTTTTACTCTTATGTTATAAATTACACTGATTGATTTTAAAAGTTATGCCAAGTTTCTGATTTCTTCAATAAGTCCAAGAATTTAGTCCTAGTATATACCATCTTTTATATACTGTTGTTATTTTGTTAATATTTCATTAAATTGTTTGCAGCTATATTAATAAAGGACACTGAGTAAAATTTTATTTTCTTGCAATGTTTATTGTCAGTCTTGGTATCAAAGTTATTATAGTAGCCTCGTAAAACAAGTTGGTATATATTCCCTCTTCTGCTATTTTCAAAAGAATTGTTATAAATTTGTATCATGTGATCCTTAAATGTTTGATCGGATTCACCAGTGAAGCCATCTGGCCCTGGAGTTTTCTTTGTGGGGAACTTTTTAGTAATTGGTTCACTGATTTAATAGGTGTAAGGTATTAAACGTTCCTTTTTGTGTGTGTAAGTTTTAGTGAATTGTGATTTTCAAGGAGACCGTCCATTTCATCTCAGTTGTTGACTTCAGTAAGCTCAAGCATTCATAATATTCCCCTATTATCCATTTAATGTCTGAAAGCTATGTGGTAATACACCCTATTGCCTTCCTTTCTTTCCACCCTATGTGTGTTTCTCCTTTTTCCTTTGTGTCTAGCTATTGATTGTATCAATATTAATTTTATTATTTTTACAAAGAAACCAACTTTTGGCTTTGTTAATTTTCTGCATTATTTATTTTCTATTTAAATCTCTTATGTTCTTATTTTTATTTGCTTTACTCTTTTCTGTTTGGGTTTGTGTCTCCTTTTAAAAAATTTTTTCCTTGATATTTTTTCAAAACTTTTTCAAAACTTGCTTATTTCAAAACCTTAATCTTTTCTAAAGTATGAATTTAAATAGCCGAAATTTTCCCTCTCAACAGGACTTTAAAGTTTTTTATCCATTGTCATTGAGTCAACATATTTTCTAGTTTTCCTTACGATTTCTTTTTTGGTCCATGGACTATTTAGAAGTATCTCACTTAGTTTCAAATATTTGGACATTTTCTAATTTCCTTGTTATTTATTTACAATTTAGTTCCACTATGATATGAGAATATAGGCTGTACGTTTTCAGTCTTGAATCAGTTGGTGCTTAATTTATAGTATGGCATATGGTCTATTTTGATTCATGTTTCATGTGCACCTTAAAAATAATGGATTCGGAAATTGGGGGGGTATTCAGCAATGTCTATCTGGTCACATTTGTCACTAATGTACAATTTTTCTGTGTTCTTACTTGATTTTTGTCTCTGTGCTCTATTAATTTTTGAGGAAAATAATTTATCAAAAAAGTCAATCTCTTCTCCATTTATGAAAGATATTTGAGGATACAATCTTGAATTCTAAGTTCACGGTTTTCTTACCATACTTACCCCCGCCAACACTTAGGAGATAATCTTTCTATTATTTCCTGACTTTGATTTTTTCCTAATAAGAAGTGAGTCTTCATTCTTATTCTTGTTCAGTGGAATGCAATGTATCTTGCTTTTTCCAGCTGCTTTTAACTTTTTTTTTCTTTATCTTTGGTATTCAGCAGTCTAACTATAATGCGCATAAGTTGTGTTTTTCTTTATATTTTTCTTGCTTGGGGTTTCCTGAGGCTTTTGGTTCTGTGACTTGATTACATATTACTATTTGGTATTATATAATAGGTCTCAAATGTTCTGTTCTGGCTTTTATTTTCATATTTTAATTCTTTGCTGCAGTCTAAATAGTTTTCTTACTCGTCTTTCTTTGTATTTATTGTTTACTTTTTTCTGCTCTGTCCAGCCGATCCAAAGATCATTTATATTTTAGATGTATTTTTCTCTTGTAATAATTCCATTTGGTTCTTTTTTAGGTTTTTCCATTTCTCTGCTATGATTCTTCATTGCTCTCCACCCATTTTCACCATACTTTCCTAAGTCTTCCAATATATCTATAATACATGTTTTAATACATTTAGGTTTAATTTTTTTATTGTTAATTCCAATATCTAAGTCATCTGTGGGTCTACTTCTGTTGACTTTATTTTGATTTTTGTACCCATTTTCCTTTCTTCCATATCTTGTAAATTTGAACTGAATACTGGACAGTATGGATGATATGCTGTTGAAAATCTGGATTACGCTGTCTTCTTTGAAAGAACGTTGTGTTTCATTTCAGTAGAGAGTGAGAAAACAGGCAGACTGGCTTGATCTAATTTAAATGTTGTTTTAGGTGGGCCCCTGAAGAAACTTGGTTTTTACTCTTACAACTAGGATGTAGCTTTGACCCCTTCCTCTTAAGGCATGAATCTCCTGGGATTTCAAGGGAAATCCAAAAATGTTTACTGAGTCCCTCTGACTTGTTGGAACTTAAGATCCAAATGTCTCTCTAGCAATAGGTTTCTGAAATTTCTGTTCCAGTCTTTACTAGATTTTTATTTCCACAGCTCAAAATACACTTTTTTTCAATAATATTTTCTATGAGGTAGTGGCTCACTATTTTCTTTGGCTCTGAGGAAGTACCATGCAACTCCATTTTGTAGCATGTGAGCTATGATGTTACCTGTGTGACTTGGTCATATCCAGTGACTTATAAGACTGTTGCAATCTCTGAAATGTACATTCATTCAAAGCCATTTGAATTGTGTATCTGCTCAAAGCACACTGGCCCAAAGTGGCTGTCAACTGAGTTCACCCATGAATTGGTGTTCTCAAATAACCTCATCCTAAATACACATTTCCAACTGGGGCAAGCAAGAAATGTAAGCAGGAATTGATTTACCTTCCTATTGATGATAGCTCTGACATATTCCCATTGTTTCTTAGAATAAGAGATCTTTAGGCCCCAAATATGCATGGTTTAAATCTTTTTACTGTGTATGTAAAAACCATGAGGGCCACGGAAGTAAAATGTCATCATCTAACGTCACACAGTTGCAGACACAGGACCCAAGTAACACATTTACCTCCCTTTGCAATAAAACCATTCTTACATTGAACATGGAGAAAGTATAACAAAGGATATTTATTCTTAAAGTGGTAGAAACCCCTTGTTCTCGTCCATAACCTGTAAAATAGTGTTGATTAATCCACTAGGCTTCTACAAAATAGCTGTCTTGGAACAAATCTATGTTAAATATCATCATAGAATTCATTTTTCCCTTTGTACGCTGGATCCCTAAAAATTTGTAATGGCTTTTATTTATTATTATATTTCATATTATTTCAATTACCCAAGTCAATCTTTTTTTTTTTTTGCCAGTTGTTTCAGAGACATACATAGCCAAATCCAATAACGTATGACTGAATGGTAATAAACTCATAGTACTATATTGAAGAAAACTGGAGAAAAATTTACTAAAATTCTTCAGATGCCTCTTTGGGAGGGCCGAAGTTCCTTCAGTGAGCTGCACCAACTGGACCTTAACCACTCCCGTGTTCTCCCCTCGTCCTGTGTTCATAGCTTCTTAAGTGCATTATGGCTTATACTCATCCTAATAGTACTATAAGTACATCCTCACTCTCAAAGTTGGCAAGGAAACATCGAGAAATAATAAGGTCTAATCCTCACTGTTAGAAAACAAATCTATTGTTGTTTCACTGTTGTGCAATGGGAATAATTTGGCCCAGAAAGATGAAGTGACTTTTTCAAAGCTGATTGCGAGTAAGAATGAAAATTGATATCCTGGTTGTCTTCCAAACAGGGCCCTGTCCTCCTCTGAGACATTCATTGTCTCTCCCTCAATGTGTGTGTGTGTGAGAATGTGACAAGATTTTATAAGCTACACTGAGGCAATGTTTAAGTCTGACAGATTTATTTTCCAGAGGGTACTCTATTGGTAACTGGTACAACTGGATGAGAGAGAACATACATAATTTTCCCAATCAACAAAATGTGGGAGAAACTGGATTAAACAAAGTCAAGCACATCTCTTTAGTGTTTCACTTATTTGCAAGTTTAGTATGCTAATATGCATGTACATTTCTAAAGGGGGAATAGAGACATTTCCCAACATTATTTGACCAAAGGATCTTTTTTTAAAAATTATTTTTGCAAAGACCATCTATTAAAATAAACATCTGATTAGAAAAATTCTTCTGTAGAGGTTTAGCTCACACTATTCTCAGAACACTTTGGCTACTTAATAAAAATTTATTGAAAGAAGAAATGGACATTAAAATTGTATGTCCATTCATAATAATTTATACCTAAGGTCCATTCATTATCAAATCTTGGTTCAGATAATGTCACCAAGGGCCATCTTGTGGGAAAAGAAGGTAGTTTATCTTCATGATGGTGACCTCAATGGATGGAGATATATTCCAAAGACTTCTAACTTTACTCTATCATCTTGAGAAGGTACCATCATTCTTAATCTCATTTAACTGCTATGTGGTTTAAAGTGTCTGTCTTTTAAAAAGATTAATAGAATCCATTATTGTATGTGAAATTTTAACTGAGTTTAAACATCTACAGGAACACCACCACCTGGGAAAAATGCCATGTTGTTTTCAGAAAGGGAAGTTTGAGAACTGATAGACCTTTTTAAGTCTCATCCAGCCAGAGAATGGATAAAAAAAAAAGAAATACTTTAGCCAATATTAATTTCCCTGGAAACAATGACTTTACTTTCCAATGGAGTAAAATACTATATTAAAATATGTTGGATAAGAAAACATCATTATTAGCAATTGTCTCTTCAAATTTATAAGAGGAAGAATTCATTTGCAACTGATGATTTTTTTTAGTCTGTATTTATAATGTATATAACTACATATATTTACAACATTTTATGTTTTAATTTCAGTTACATTCTTGGAAATGAGAATCAAAACAAGCACTACTTTCCCTGTTGGGATTTTCCAATTCAATAAATATTGAATGAATATACTGCAGAGAATCAAAAATAAAGTCCCTACTCTCAGAGAGCTTGAAATCTAAGAAGGGAGAATGACCAGTACAAAAAAAATAACTATAATGACAGGCAGAAAGTGGCAAGCCAATTTTAAATAAGACAAAGTCCTATGAAGTTTTTGGATGTGGAGAAATCACATTCTGCTGTGAGGAAATCAGGGGAGGTATCACAGAGGTGGTGGATTTGGGCTTTCAATCTAGTGTGAAAATTAGTATGATAAGGCATCAATGCAGGGTTTTATGTAAGCATATCGCAGGTATCCTGATGCTTAGCAAATACCACTTTTTCCATGATGGTTTTTTTTTTTTTTGATTCTCCATTACTGAATACAGTCTCTGTGCATTTGAACCGAGTATAGAGTACATGAATATAAATATGGACAAGAAGGTATACTGGGCTCAGAACATGAAGTCCCTTTGGTGATTTTATCACATAGTATAATAGTATTGAAGTGTTTTTCTTAATCAAAAATGACATAATCAGGCTGATCTGGAAACACTGATTATGAAGGGGAAATATAAGGGAAGATGAACTGGAAGCAGAGAAGTAAGTGCAATGATTCAGGCAAACAGCCCCTTACTGAGGTCTGGGGAGTGAGCAGTGAGCTGAGGACTTGTGCCAGTAGTATTACAAAGTGGAAACGACAAGACAGAGCAATTAGCGAGCAGTGGAGGGAGACGGACAACCACAAAAATCAACTCCGGTTTTCAAGCCTGGCTAAAGAGAAGATGATGGTGCCATGTACCAAACTGAGCACCAGAGGGAAGAAAGCCAACGTGGGCAGAGGCGACAGTGAGTTCAGGTTTAGTGATTATGTTTGACAGGTTGGTGAGACGTCCAGGTGCAATTTTTGAAAAGTAAGTTGGAAATGTGGGACATGAGTTACCCAAGGCAAAGGTGAGAGGTAATAACTAGTCCGGCATGGACGACGGGCAGTAAGGCACAAGGGCTGGGCGATCAGGACAGTTGTGGCTGCAAGTAGCTGGGATCAGGGAGGACCACCGGGAGACCCACTCTGCCTGAAGGGAAACGTAATGGGTTCCTCCCAGTGAGAAAGGATACAGCGAAGAAGGTTGGGAGGAAGCCTTGGGGGAAGTACTTACATAAGAAGCTGTTAGAAATAGAGCCAAACAGAAGTCCAGAGAGGAAACGGTCGAGAGAAGAGGAAATAAAATTCAATAGACATACTCAGTGCCTTTAGCTTCTGTGCGCGCATAGTTTAAAAGACACCATCATCCATTGTCTCTCATTCTCTACTTGATTCATGTTTCTGACTTGTTTCCAAACTACACTGGATGAAGTTGGGGGAAAAAAAACAACCTGTCTTGTACTTGGGCATTCCTTGTAGTGTTTTGGGTACTCACAAATGTGTAAGACTTAAACTTTGCATTAACCAATACAGTTTACAGATCACTTTATACGCATTATATCATTTGAGGGTCACGGTAATGTGGGGGTAAGCTAGACAAATGCAATGGATTCCATTTAAAGATTAAGCTTAGACAGGTTAAGTGATGTGGCTAATATCTTTCACTTAATAGAGGATTCGGGGCTTCATTCTGAGTCTGCTGATTTATTATTTTATTTTATTTATTTATTTTTATTGAGTTATAGTCAGTTTACAATGTGTCAATTTCTGGTGTATGGCACAATTTTTCAATCATATGTGAATATACATATATTCATTTTTACATTCTTTTTCACCGTGAGCTACTACAAGCTCTTGTATGCTGGTTCATTGTATAGCATTCCTTTCTATAATGCCCTACTGGTTTACACTCTACTCCTATTCTTCTGCGTACCTCGAGGAATCAGAATTTTCCTAGTACCTACCCGATGGCAGTCTCCGCAGTTCTTCACCAAATACAGGAGAAACAGTCCCAACTGCCTTGTGGCACAGTAGACACCTCTTCCAGGAAATTAAGCTCGTGCATTCTTCCCTTTAAAATATACCAAGTTTTAGATAATCTTCTAGGAAAATAGGTTTTTCTTATGTTTGGTTTTTTTGGGGGGGTGGTTTTATTGTATTTATTTATTTTTATCATATTGTACATTAGAGGTGTCCAATCCTTTTGACCACCGTGCATAACAGATATTTATCAGCATCCAAACCAAATAAACACACCTGCCAGGCTAGTAGAGTCGTTGCTTCAGTTGGAGCACAGAGAAGGCCACTGAGGATTAAAGCTGCCCTCAGACACAAGGAGTTTAAGCGAGAAGACCTTTCTGAATCCGCAGCTCTTTATTCTGTTTTCTGTGCTCGGCTCTTCTTTTCCAGAGACTAGCAAAAGCATGTGGATTGATCTTGTGTTAGAGGAAGCACATCCCTTTCAGCTTCAGTAATGCCGTCAGAATCATACCTGGAAATGGGCCCCATTTTGAGTTCAAGAAATCTGAAAGGACAACTACTCTGACCTTGACCCACTGCATCCTCAGGAGCCTACGGTCCACTAAGACACATTTCAAAGTTTTAAGACACATTTCAAAGTTTTTAGTTGAGGCCAGCATTTCTTTGGCAGGCTCACGGTGCTTGACAATGAAATCTTTTAGAGCCAGGCTTAGAAAATAAATATTTAAACATATTTTGCTCTCTTTGGACACCCACGGGCTTATTTATAGGATTATAAAAGTCACGTATATGTATATTTACACCTAAATGGGCACGTTCACGCTACAGTTGATGTTTAATGCACATACCTCTGTAAAACACATCACCATAAAATGGAACTATAACACGTTTGCTGAATCAACGTTTTCATATTCTGATTTAATGCCTGAATATACCATTTCTAACAACACATTTTTTTGATGTAAGTCTAGATGCCTGAGCAAGATAGGTTTTTGCAGAGAGCTCCAAATGTTATCCAAATTATAGAATTTTTTTAGAAATTGGAAGCCAGTAGACATCATTAGTGTCATTTTACAGATGAGGAAACTGAAGTCTTAAGGGTAAGCGTGGAGTTCCTGCCCATCCTCAAGCTAACTGTGGCAGAACCGATATTGGGACCCTGTTTCATCTAGTCCTGAGACCAACCAACAGTCTATCAGTAAAAACTGGTTTTAAGCAATGGGGTCATGTGATTAAACCAACTTTAAATCAGATACTGGAGGTCAGTTTTCTGGACAAAATGGGTCTATGCTAATCCTTCTCATAAGGAATTTGGTTATTAAAACATCAAATTGCTTTCAGTTACATTTATTGAACACTTATGTTGTGCCAAAGCTTCTACTAAGCACTTTGCATAGATTGTCCCCTTTAATCATCATGAAAATCCTAAGGGGTTATCCTGCTAGTGACAATTATATATCAAAGAGAGGCTTAGAGAATTCAGTTTCCCAGGATCACAACAGGTGATCAACAACTGGTATTGGGGATCCAGGATTGAAACAGAAGGTCATCTGTTTTGAAGGAACTCCCCTTAAATATTAAATTATAAAACACTAACAGGTATGTGCATTGAAAATGTCAAGTTTCCAGTGAATCTGAGTATTTACAAAGAGATGTTCCCATAGAAAAGATTCAGAAATAATACGGAACCACAAAATAGTGTTGGGGTAAAATTAGATAGTATTTCTATGTTCATGAGATAGCTTTGCTGTAAGAATTAAAGAATTTCCTACTATTTAAACACATTAGGTCTGCTAGACTCCACACTTAACTAGTCACCCAAAACTGGAAGGAAGGAAGGAAGGAAGGAAGGAAGGAAGGAAGGAAGGAAGGAAGGAAGGAAGGAAGGATCATAAAGCTAAGGATTGGACAGGCACATAAACAGCCAGAGAATAAGGTCTAACGTCTGATCCTTTTGTAGTTCAGTGGTTGGCATGCTTGCCTCACAAAAGTTGTATCTCCTGAGTATAACTGGTAGAAAATATCTTGTTCCTCTGCCTGAATGTCTTTCATTCACTTTTATTTATCTTTCAAGGCATGTTCAAAGAGCTTCTGTGGAGCCTTTCTGAACATCTCCACCTTCCCCTAGACCTGCCATGTCCCAGACAGAAAAAATATTAATTTTTAGCACCTCTCTTTTCATAAAGCCTGCAGTTTGTGCTTCTATTACCACAACACATAACACACTAATTTCTTCATTGGCTTATGCATTTGTCTTCCCAGTAGACAATAAACCCTTCAAAAGTAGGAACATGTCTTATTCGACTCTTATTCTCAGTCCCTAGTCTGGCACTTCTCACAGAGTGGTTGTTCACATTAAATTTTTTTGGATGAGTTAATTAAGTAGAATTATTTTGTATTTACTAGAACAGAATCATTTCCCCCATTACTTCAATTACAGTCTCTTAATTTCTTTGGTACAACATCTGACCTTGACTTTAATCCATGCTCCATCAGAACTCCAGACTGAAGAATTTGCAAAGTGATTGACTCGTAAGTGGGCACGTGACCCAGCCTGGTCCAATCAGAAGGAATGTCAGGACTTTTTAGGGAGCTTTCATGAGGAGGGGTTTTCCAACACTTCAAGGCTCTCTATAGCTTTACATGTCCCACCCGAGAGAGAAGAAAACAGAGCTGAGAAATAGAAAGAAATGGTTCTCTATCAAGGTCACTTAAATTCCCAGACGCAGGCATTTCTGAATCCATCGTGACAATCCTGGACTTTCTCAATTTTAAAATAAAAGTTCATTTTCCTTTACATTCTCTACGACTTTTAAAAGCACACAAAAAAATTCAAAATTCCAAATAACACAATTAACTTATTCAGAATATCTCAGTGCCGTGCAGGTCAGAGAAAAGGGCAAGAGAAACAGAAGACATAAAGTCCTAAATAGTTCTTACATCAATAGCTAATTTTGTTTCCAAGCCAAAAAAAAAAAAAAAAAAAAAAGTTCAGTGCTAAAAAAGGAGTAAGAGAAAAAGAGGAGTAAAACAGAACAGCTTGCATCTCATGGAAAAAGTCCCAGATTTCTTACTCCAGGGTCTTCACTCACTAACAACTGTAATCCAGCATTACTCAGGGTTTAATTGCTCTCCAGTGCCTTCATAGACTTGGAATCCCCCCATGGCCATCATTTTTAATGTCTAACTACTAAGTTTGGTGGTGACATGTAGAATAACCAGCTGACAGAGAGACCCAGGAATCTCAAAAGTGGAGGCCACCCACACAGCCATGTCTACATGGCATTTCTCATTAGTGAAATGGCTTGTTAGCGAGGTTCACAGCAGATTCAGCAAAATAACTTACTTTTTAATCAGCTAAAACTTCCCTACTCCTACTTTCTGTTCACATCGCACGTGGACCTGTAACTGCTCTGTGTATCCGTTTCCTGGGGTTGAGATAGCAAAAGTACCACAGACTGGATGGCTTAAAACAATTAGCAATTTGTGGTCTCACAGTTATGAAGGCTAGAAGTCCAAAACCGAGGCGCTGGCAGGACTGGGCTCGTCTGAGGGCTGGGAGGGAAAGTCTGCCCCATACCTCTCTCCGAGTCTGTGCTGGTTTGCCGGCAATATTGAGCCTTCCTGCCTGATCTCTGCCTTCATGTTCACGTGGTTTTCTTCTGGGTATGTGTCTGTGTCGAAATTGCCCCCTTTTATAAAGATATCATTTGTATTAGATTAGGCGCCCACCCTACTTCCAGAATGACCTCATCCTAACTAATTATATTTGCAACAACCCTATTTCCAAATAAGGTCTTGCTCTGAGGTACTGGGGGTTAGAGCTTTACAATTTGGAAGGAGTAAAAACAGTTCAACCTGTAACCCTCTGGCATTAGCAATGTCCTCATTTTCAAGTCAGAAACGTGTGGACCATTATATTTAATACATAATGCTAAAGAATAAGAGTTTATTAAAACCACCCTAGGAATCTAGGTCTGTTAACATAATCCTGCAAAATTTTTAAAAAGAAGAAAAAAGTTAAATAAATCCAATGACAAGTGAGGTATTATGAAGGTTACAGCTGAGTCATCCTGATTACAACAAAACACACACACATACACACTCACACGGTTTCAGAAACCTTAAAATTAGAACTTACTGGCTCAGCTAACACTGTCTGAATTGGTTTCACCTGTGGAAATTTTCTAGCCCTGAGTTGATTTTAATTTGCAATTTGAAAGTGCTAAGTCTGAGGTATGAAGAATGCCTTATTTTCCTATTTCTAAGTTTAACTGAGACTTGAATGACTCTTAGAAATTATTTCTGAAAACAAGAGTAGAAACAAAGTACATGCATAAAATGTAGATGTCGTAGCCAGAAAGGTCGTACACAGACACACACACACAGATACACACACAGACACACACACACACATACACAGATACACACACAGATACACACAGATACACACACACAGATACACACACACACAGATACACACACACACATTTTATACTTAATAGATGAAGAACATGGGAGCAAGATTTATCAGAGTATGATGACAAATTAGATTCTGCACTTGGAGTTACTGTGTTTTGAATGAAATTAAAAAACTAACATTCGGAGTGAAGGACCATAGCTTCTTATTTTTCGTACATCTTTGCTTCATTTTTTCAGATGGGAGTTTGATAAAAGCAAGGAAAATTGTGATCCAATCCAAGGAGACCTTTCTTGATGAGGACCTAGAATGACTTATCATCTTTCTTGGATAATTTCCCAAGGAAGAAAACGTCAGTCAGGGGAATTTAATGTAAGGAGCTGGGTCAGCTGGTTTTTTCTTCCTTCTGTAACCCTCTGTTAAAATGATTAGGATTTCTAGGAGATTTTTCTACCTCCAATTCACTGACTTTATGAAAATTGCTTTAAGAAATAAAGCAGATTCAAATTCCTTCACAAAACTACTTGGTTTTATATCCACTAAACATGGTGATTTGCAGAACGCCAGACTGAAATGGTTTTCATTAACAGGTAGTAATCCCATCAGCGAAACTCTCAGACACTCAGACCATACTTTGGCACAACGATTTTTAATGTGAGCAGGTGGAGAGAGTCAGAAATTGACGCCACCTACTTTATGCTATGCATTGTGACTCTGTGCCGTGGGAACCACATAAATATCATGAGAATTAAAACTAACACGTAGCTAATAAACTTCTTGACAATGGCGTCATTAACAATTGTTACTATAAAACAATTGTTTACTATAGTCTATAAAATGTTTAACAGAGAACAAAGCAGGAAGAGAAGATTACAGAAACATATTAATGTAACTAATATTTTCTGAGCAGAATGTATCTGAAAGCACTCTGCCGGCAATGATGAAGAATTCAAAATGAATGAAACCTAATTCCTGAACATTACAGCTCAAAAGGGGAAGAGCCTGATTCCCTCCTTCCCTTCTGTGATGACTGAGAGGGAACCTTCCTGAAATACACTAATTTCAAGTGAATCACACGGTAGGTTGTAGTAAATGAAGACAACCATGAAATCTAAAGCCCAACAAAGTACATAGCACTTCCATCGTCTCAGAAAAGTTCCCCATGCTTTTTACTAGTCCTTTCCATCCCTGCCACTCTCAGCGGCAACCCCTGTTCTAATGGTTCTTCACCATGATTAATTTTGCCTGCGCTCGGAGTTCAGATAGATGAAAATCATATAGCATGTACTCTTTTGGGTAAATCATCTTCTACTCACCATATTGCCTTTGAGATTCATCCATGTGTCTGCATGTGTCCGTCCCTTTCTTTTTAATGCTGAATAGTGTACCATTACATACAAATTGAATATAAACATAATAGAGTTTTGCTTAAGCACAAGCGTGTGTGTGTGCGTGTGTGTGTGTGTGTGTGTGTGTGTTGATGGATATACCCAGGTTGTTTTCAGTTTTTGGCCATTGTGAATAAAGATGCTATGAAAATTCCTGTGCAAGTCTTTTTGGGGAATATATTATCATTTCTCTTGGGTAAATTGATGGATATAGTAGATGTTTGTTCAGTCTTACACGAAACTAAGCTTTTTTTTCTGAAGTGGTGGTAATATTTCACTCTCACACTGATAATGTATGAGACTGCTAGCTACTCCAAATTCTCATCAGTATTTGGAACTGTCTGTCTTTTAAAACTTTGGCCATTCTGGTGGGTGTGGAGTAGTATCTCCGTGGTTTAATTTACATTTCCTTGATAACTAATACTGTTGAGCACATCTTTGCGTACCTAATGACAATTCATATGTTCACATTCTTTGCCTACTTTTAATTCCAGTTATCTATTTATTACTGAGTTTTAGGAGTTCTTTCTGTATTCTGGATATAAGTGTTTTTTCAGGGATACATTTTGTCAGTTTTTCTTTCCCCGTCTGTGGCTTGCTTTTTTATTTTCTTACCAATGCTGATGTATTTTCAAATATTTGGAGTTTTCCTAGATAGCTCATTGTCACTGGTGTCTAATTTAATTCCATGGTGTTTAGATAACACAGTCTGGGGTTTCAGTGAATGTGCTATGTGCACTTGGAAAGAATGAACATCCTGAAGGTCTTGAGTGCAATGTTCTAAATATGTTAATTAAATCAGAGTGTTTCATGGTGTTATTCAGATCTTCTTGCCTTTACTGATTCTTTTGGCTGTTTTTTTTCAATTACTGATAGGAAATGTTAAATCTCCAGAAGTATTATATGTTTCTCTCTTAAATTCTGTCAAATTTTGTTTCACATATTTTGATGCTCTGCATACAAATTAGGATCGTTATGTCTTGCCAATTGAACTGACCCTTTTTTATCATTTAAAAATGTCTTGCTTCATGAGTGGTGAGGCACTATGTAAGGACGTTTACTTTATCTGACATTAGTATACCTAGCCTAGCGTTCTTATGATTAGTGTTTGCAAGGTGTATCTTTTTCCATTCTTTTATTTTCCACTGACCTGTGTCTTCATATTTAATATGCAATTCTTACAGAAAACACAATGTCCCGTCTTGCTTTTGTATTCAGCCTGATAATCTGTGTCTTTAATGGGCATGTTCAGTCCATCAATATTTAATATAATTATTGATATGGTTGGATTTAGACCAACTATTTTGCTATTTGTTTTCTGCTTGTCCCATCCAAGGTTCATCTAAGCTTATTTCTCTTGAGCCAGAACTTCCTTCAGCATTTCTTCTTCCGCGGGTCTGCAGCTAACAAATATATATATATATATTACTTTTCACAAAATGCTGTTACTTCTCCTTCATTCTGGAGTTCTACTTTTCTTGGATATAAATTTCTGAGTGACAGGTTTTTCCTTCTCTTAGCACTTTAAATACATCGTTCTTCTGTCTTTTTAAAGCCATTGTTTCTGGTGAGACTTTGGCAATAATTTGTATTATTGTTCTCTTGTTATAATGAGTCATTTTTCTCTGTACTGATGATGATTTTTTCTTCATCTTTGTTCTTCAGTAATTTGACAGTGATGTATCAAATGAAGTTTGCTTTGTATTTGTCACTCTTAAGATTTGCTAATGAGCTTTTTGAAGCATTTAACTTCTGCCTTTAATCACATTTTGAAAACATTTTTTTCTGCCCCATTCTCTCTCTTCGGTAACCTCAAGGCTCCAATTTACACATATGTTAGACCTTTCCATATTACTCCACTGATCTCTGGGTCCTTGTACAACGTTCTTCCATTTTTTTCCCCTGTTTTTCAGCTTGGAAAATGTCTATTGATTTATTTTCACCAGCTCTTTCTTCTGTCATCTTAAATATGCTATTAAATGTATCCAGTAAATTTTTTGCTTCAGACATTGTAATTTTTAGACCTTGAATTTCTATTTGATTCTTTTTATAGTTTATAGTTTTCTGCTGATATTTGCTATCTTTTCATGCTTTATGACCTTACATTCCCTTACATCTATAGTTGTAATAGCTACTTTAAAATGTTTGCTAATTCCAAATTCTGGGTCATCTTGGGTCAAGCTCCATTGATTGTATTTTCTCTTGAATATGAGCCAAGTTTCCCAGTTTCTTTATATATTGTACTTTGGATTATATCCCAAATATTGTCAATAATTTGTTGTAGAGACTCTGGATTGTACTATGCTCTTATCAACAGTGATTACTTTGTTTTGTTTTATCTGGTTGCTAATTTGCTGGATTCAGACTCCACACACTGTCCCCAGTCTCTGAAATCTCTATTCAATTATTTTAGCCTCGCTAGTAAGCTTGCAGTTCCTCCCACATATGCATAGTTCATGGTTACCTAGATGGTTGGAGTTTATATGACATATAGTAGATAGTAAGGCTCAACAGATGTTTTGAAATTAACAAATAAGTGAGACTAAACCACACATGAGGCAGTGCAGTCAGGCAGACCTTAGTTCAAATTCTTTTTCTGTATTTTTGTTGTTGTTGTTACTTGATACGTCTATCTTGGGTTCTCCACCTACAAATGAAGAGAATAAAAGCTGCTTCTCAAGCTTGAGTTAGAAATTGAGTTAACTAGATAGTGTTTGGCACGTCAGCATGTGAGGACTCTAATTATTATTCCAAGGTTGATCAAGAAACGTTTCATGAGAAGAGTGTACTGTGGAGGGGTTCAGAGGAGGCAGCAGCAATTTTCATTTGGAGGGGAGACTTTTTGGAGTTATTTGGTATTTGAGGTAGGCCTTGAGGGATGGAAATTATTTAATTCAAAATATCTACTTCTAGTTTTTCAAATTTATATATTGTGTACTTGTTCATCTCTGTAGGTATATATGTATGCATATGTATGTATTTATATCTATATTTCCTATAGATGTACCTATAGGTATGAATATCTAGGTATCTCTATATCTTTCTATATATACATATAGTTCTATAGGTATAAAGACAGTATACACATAGATATATGTACATATGCAAGTATGTATATATAGAGCTGTAGCTATACATGCAGTCATGGATATAGATTAGATGTGTCTATGGAAATACAGAATCAGACACACATATGCATTTAAGAATAAACAAAGTATCAAAATGTGATTTAAAAAATAAGTCAAGGACAAAGTCAAAAGTCCTAAGACGTTTGCAAAGCTAAAGATGATGAGGAAAGTCACGAAATGTTTGGGTTAAAGCACTTTCCAGAATTATTACACTCCCTCCGTCAGAGATGAGCTAAAATCAGAATTAGCATTGTGTCTGACACTTGAAATCTGGATACAAACTTCCTTGTTCAAAAGAATGACAAAATGTGTGCCGCAGAGCTGAGCTTTTGCTATGTCTGGAGCTAATCTGATTGTGGCTTCAGATGATGTTCGAAATCCCACTGGTGTTGCAAATAGAATGGTTTATATGAAATATGTAGCTCTTCCTCCTCTGTCATAACAGATTACACCTTGACAGTGTTCTTGATGGTCTGGGAAGCCCTGGTACACTGATGTAAGAGATTGCTGACCATTTTAAGGCAGTGAGAGCTGATGACAGGGAACTACTATTTTGGAGTTCCGAGTTCTAGTGTTGGCTCAGCTACTGGCAGTGCAAACCTACTTAACTGAAAAAGGATCTCTTGTTCATTCCCTTCTGGTTAAAATTGGGAGCAGACAGGGGGCACTCTCATTTGCCTTCTAAATAATATTTACAAAAATGAATTTGTGAACAGTCTACAAAAAGAATAGGTATGTACTATCAGGCTGCAGTAGGTAACAATGATCATGTGGTGCTTTTGGAATTTTTTTTCCTAAATTATATCACATTTAGTAACTGAAGGCTAAAAAATTACTTTTAACCACATAATTAAAAAAATAATGTGTAACTATTAAAAGAAAAATTAAGTCTATTTTCAGTTAGTGATCGATAAGTTCATTAAAACAGAACTTGTAATCAACAGCTAGGAGAAAATTGCTGTTTTGACATTGAAAGAAATCTAAACTGGTTTACATAGTAGCGTTTGTATACTGTCAAAAATGCAGTTTCAAATATACAATGTGTTTGCTTTTACACATAGATCCAGTAATTTTTCTTGACAATTTTAATTTGTTTCTTTTTGATCAGCTCTCTCTTTTGGAAATTTCAAAGTGATGCTTAAGGATCAGGAAAGGGGGGGAGAGGGTACAGCTCAGTGGTAGAGAGTGTGCTTAGCGTGCACGAGGTCCTGGCTTCAATCCCCAGTACCTCCACTAAAAACAAACAAACAAACAAAACTTAATTATCTCTCCCCCCCCCAAAACAAACAAACAAACAAACAAACCCTCTTAAAGTATTTCCTTTCATCTAGGACTTAGTTTGGGTTAACTTTCTTAACTGTGATCATCTCTGAATCTAAGCCTGAATTGTTCTATTAATGGCAAGACTACTGAGTTCTATTTTTAGAACTGATTGCAATGAAGAATGATTTGAAAATGTTATCAATGATCCTGATTGCAGAATAAAATTGCAAATTGTTTGCAGAGCTGAGTTTAACAACAGGCTTCTCTCTACTGTGCCCGGATTGATCACAACTACCTCGTCAACCCTCCCTCCTGCTGCTGTGGCTGAAGAAGAATTCATGACTCTGGAACTCTTCTTCCAGAATTTGTCATTGCCTAGCTGTGTGACCTTGGGCATGTCAACTAACTATTAGCTTTTCTGTGCCTTGATTTTCTTCACCTGTAACAATGAGATAACACCTGCCTTGACTAAGTCACAGGTTTATTGTGAAGATAGGATGAGTTACTATTTGTGAACATGTTTTTTAAGTCATAAAGAGCGATAGAAGGTATTTTATGATCTTGGGTTAGCTTTAAAAAGATATTCCAAAGAAACAGGATCACAAACGGGACTTTTATGGAACCACTAACTCTAAGGAAGTTCACATAAAAGTAAATGTATTGCAGGCACTAATTCAAGTCCATGAAGTAAGTTTAGCGGTAAAGAGTTAGGCTCTAAAGTCAGAAAGAACTGTTTAAGTCACAGTTCTGTCTTTTATTGACTCTTTGACCTTGAACAAATTAGAAAATCTACTTGAGCCTTCATCTTATGGGTAAAGTGCAGATAGTATCTACTTAATAACCTATTAATTAGGATAGGCTAGGTCAGATTATGCTGAGATAATAAACAACTCCAACATTTTAGCTGCCTCTACAACAAAAGGTTTGTTTTCCACCCCACTTCAAGGGGTCAGCGAAGTGTAATCCTATCACAGACCTTGGAGGAGAATTGGAAATATCTGAAGTCCTACCCTAAATATTGCTGCAAACAAGTTGTTTTAAAATGATAAAATATGAAATGCTTATCCCAATGCCTGGACAGATATCAAGAATTCAATTTTTTTAATGGTGTATTTACTATTATCTCAGTTCATGTACGTTTTACACACAGAAATAATTTTGAGATTTCCATAATCTACACTTGCAACGCCCTGGCCAATGAAGCAGAAAATCAGAGACTCTAACAGAAACTTGGTATCTAGGTTATTCTGTAATAAGGGATAATAATTTCTCTCCCCTTTAAATATATGTTTTTCTCCCCTAAAAAATAGTCACAAAGAGAAGTACTGTGACTGTGAAAATATTATATGATATTGCAAAGCAATTTGAGCTTTTAAGAAGTACCTGTGTGATACGCAGTGAATCTATTTTTTATTGAAAGATAGCCCAGAGCTATCATTCCTGATGCTTCAAAGAAGGGATAACACTTGCAAATAGATCCTGCTTTTAAAATGACTTTGTGGTCCGTCCCCTGGAAGCCCTCTGACTGTTCTTCCATTCTGCATGGAGACCGTGATTCAGGTTGACCCTCTGTGATCCCCAAAATATCCTAGCTTCTAATCCTGATGACAATTACAGATAAGCACGTCAGAGGGAGGAAAAATGAAAAACAAAGGCACTGATGGAGTGACCAGCGTAGTTCTTTGGCACATTCTACACTTACCGGCCATTGCTGTGTACCCTAGATGGTCTGCATACCACCTCTTTAGTTTACATTTAGTCTTACAGTTGTCCATTCTTTCTGAAACCTAATGCCAATTATTCTGGTTATATAAGAATAAATAGAAGAAATACATAAGAATAAATACCCAAGCTCTGTAGGTTTTTTTTTCTGTCCAATGTAAAAGTCTCCCATACAAAATCACAAATATATAATTTAATACTATTAAATAAAAGTAATGAATTTTTGGAACCATAAGGCCCATTAAAGGAGAAATGGGTCGTGCTTATTTACCAGCAGCTATCCCAACCGTCATTGCCCGCTCCCCTCCTGCACAGCTCCAGCACAGGCTAAAAATGTTCGCTGAAAAATGAAAGATGATACTTAATGCCAACTCAGGTATCTGGGTGGTTATGAAATGCGAGACAAGCTTCTTGAATATGGTGCTCCAGACTGGGGTGGCAGCAAATAGTATTCTTAATCAGCTTGGAATGAGGAGTTATAAAAGAATGGTTATTATATTCAGTTCCAGCAAGCATCTTCATATTTCCCAGCCTCCCTGCCCCGTGACCAGATGTGTTTAACTATGAGCCCCTTCAGACACATGCACTGGTTTTGAGACGCTTTGGAAAGGACTATTTTGGGGGCGTGGGCACAATTAGATATTCAGTTTTATGCAGGTGTTCCATCTCTGACAGGCTTTTCTTTTCTCACACCCCCCCACCTTCTTTTCTTTTTATTTTTGTAAATCTATTTGTTGAATAGAATTCTGGCCTGGAGAGCCACAGCATTTGTCAGTGGGAGAAGGTGTGGGTGGGAACAAATGTATTTTTCGAGTCACTGCCTCACTCTGCACTCGGAGCACGACTCCTACTGTCAGGATGGATACCTGTGAGCATTCTTCCCTCAGGGGCAAGCTTCGATACTTAATTTATGGATGAGCTCAGCCTGGTTTTAGAAAATACCTCGTGATATAAGACTAAGAATCAAGGAAAAAGATCAAGCTCTCACAGTAGCTGCTTGCTAATTAATCCTGGTGATTAACCACCTGAGAGAATCATCTAAGAATAGCTGTATTGGGCAGTCTTTTTTTTTTCCTCTATCTTTTTTCGCCCTCTATCTATGGCTATCCACAAACAGGAGAAGACAGAGGGTATTTGGAAGCGAACATTTTGACAGTTTCAAAGCAATAATCAAGGCTGGAATGTCTTTAGGGATTTTTGCTTTGGTGGACTGTTCTCTCTCCAAGAGATGCCTTTCTTTTCATTTGCAGTCTTGTTTTCCTTTTGAAATAATTCTGCTTGGGATATCTTCAGATGTATGCATAAAGCCATAGAAAAGATTTGAGATTTTCATAAAGTCCAAACTCTGGAGGCAATGTAATTAATTCTAGATAGCATAATCTATTTCGTTATGAAGTATGTAACCCAAACAGGACTGAAAATTTACAAGTAATGCTTTCATTATATAGACAAAAATCTGAATTGGTCCATTTCAAATCATCTAAAGTATGTAATAATTTATTAAGTAGTCTAAAGAGTTCTACTGCAGGTATATTTGTATACACACATAAATTATAAATAAAACAGAGAAAATGTATTGAACACTTGGTCTACGCTAAGCATTATATTATATTTATACACAAACTCCAATGACTTTATGTATTACATTGTATATTCATATATTTATCTTAAATCTAATGATGAATGAGTTGGCTAAAATGGTCATAGAATGAAACTTACTGTTCAATAATTATGAGATGACATAAAATTCTACCACCCAGCGAACTCTGAGAGCATTTCACTATAGTTCACTCCAGATATTTCTGTCTACATATATATATATATAGAGAAAAATTTCAAAAATGGGATCTACAGACCATTTGGAAATGTAGTATGGTTTAAAGAGCCTAAGTATGGATTTTTTTTCTCAGTTGTATTACCTTCGTTAATTGTCATGACTATGCAGATGTTTACTCTTTGTGGTCCAGATTCTGCCCTCTGAAAGATCAAGTACACAGGTGTTTCCTTTGAAAGGAACTGCCCTGAAGTTCATCATCCAGCAGTTCATTAGTTCCCTCTGCGGTACAGCAGGAAGATGGAAGAAGCTTAGAAATTCTCCCACTAACTAGACATACGACCTTCAGCAAACATTACCCTTCCCTGGAATTCATTATGTGCATCTATTCAATGAGGGAATTAGAATAAATGACTCTTGAATCTTAGTGACTTCATCTAATCTCTCCAGGGAGGTCAAGGCTTCCTCTCACATACTCACAACCTACCCCTTGGTGTGCTGAGATGGGTCCTGGGAGAAAGGGGCACAAAGGAACCCACTTCCATTCTTTCACTCAACAGAACTTCACTAAGCTCAGCTTCTGTGCTAAGTACTCAAGATATAGGAGTAAACAAGCAGCTATGATTCCCTGTCTAACAAATTGTATGTTCTGGATACTTAAACTTTCCTCTAGTCTAGATGTGAAGGTCACTCTGAAATTCTGGAGGCTCATATTTTGAATATCCAGGCAAGAGGATCAAATAGGTAGGACTGAGAGATAAAACCTAGCTAATAGCAAAGGAAAGCCGTTGGTCTGGCTTGTTTTCTGTGTATCACTCAGTTTGTAATCTATTGTCGTGGTTGCTGATGAGATAGCATTCAAGGATTTAGAGATCCTGAATCTGGTCACGTGCCAATTTTGTTCTTTGCAGCTCTAAAAGTCTGTCATATTCAGCTAGCCTTAATATATAAGGAAATTTTCAGTTGTTAAGTATTTATTTAAAATCAGCTACAATACCAGTCAGCATTTCCAGCACTTGGCACATTGTTAGGAATTAATATTATCTTTGTTCAATGAATTAATTTCTCAGGTTCATCTCTTCTTAAAGTGCTCACTCCACACACTGGAACACAAAGGTGAGAGGCAGGGACTCATTTGATCTACTTAGATCTTAGCTAGAACATATGATATGCCGAAAGTGGAGGCAAATTAGAAAAGGAAAAATGGCCAAAGATTACTGTTTGCCTTCTAAATCTGGTGCCTGTACACCCTCCACTGTACTGACCCTGAGTGTTCCTCGAGTTGAGGATAGAACAAAGGCTCTATAGAATCAAAGTTTGGTGCTGTGTTTTTTTTAAATTGATACAATCATTTGTATTGAGCACCTACTATGTCTTAATTATGTTCTACATTCTGCAAATTAAGAAGCAGATATGTTTTTCAATCCCACCCAGTAAGATCTTTATACAAAAATAATCCAAACAAAGCTCAGTTTAGAATGAGAATAGGATAAGAGTGTTATCCCAAAAGTCTTAAATAAATGTTTGAAATCACATCACTATTTTCAATATTATCATCTGCAATTATGTATCAGAAGACAATCGTATTCACAGATTCGGATAACAGGGTGTTCTGGTCCTTTATTTCATTGCTATGCTTGTTCTTAGCTCTCTGTTTTTCCAAAACTGGTCCTTGATATATGTATTAGGTCCTAATATATACATATTAGGAAGAAAACATCTCAGAAGGTGAAATTGCTGCAGTATTTTTCTTCTCAACCGTGCATAATTCGTTTCTTTAGCTGTGTCAGTTGCCTAGGAAACCTTAGTAGGGTACCATTTGATTGGCTGTCATCTTGGACTTATCATGAGCATTCTGAACATAGAGTGAGAGTATCATAGCCCCGGATAAGTTGTTCCGAAGATATAACAATGCATCTCTGTGCTTATTTGCAAGCAGATGCAAACTATACTGAGTTGGAGGTGACATAATATTTCAGGAAGAACTGTGCATGGTATTTTAAAGACTCTCACAACAGATACTATATAGCACAATCTTCTCAGTACTGCAAACTTGATCTCTTACCAGGTAGCCAAGATTTGTTTTCTAACCTGTAGTCTGGGATTCGTAATTGAAGGTCCAAATTTGAGATTTGGCGGGGGGGGAGGGGTGGTAATTAGGTTTTTACTTATTTTTAATGGAGGTACTGGGGATTGAACCCAGGACCTTGTACATGCTAAGCATGTGCGCTACCACTGAGCTATACCCTACCCCCTTGAGATTCTTAATTGTAATATTTAGCCAGAGAAGTAGAGCTGTTTATTAAGCCAGAGTATTTTACCTGCTCGTGGTTGAGGATTAAAGTACCTATGATATATTTTCCAGTACTGTCACACTCATGACATAATGTATTTAATAATAATTTTAATATGAGTAATACACTACAATTTATTACTATTTTTATTTGGGGGGTTAATTAGTTTGTTTAATTTAATGGAGGTGCTGGGGATTGAACCCAGGACCTCGTGCTTGCTAAGCATGTGCTCTACCACTGAGCTGTACCCTCTCCACAATACACTACAATTTATAAACTGTTTCTGGAGCCTATGACCTAGGTAGAATACTTTTAATTAGCTCACTTGAAAGATGAGATATTAAAGACCCAAACACATGAAGCTGTTCGTGTGTGATCACCCAATGGAGAAGTAGTGGAGCTGAACTCATATAGAGGTCGGTTCTCTCTATAAGATTTTCAAAGTGTCCATATCTAACCAAACAGCAAGTCTTTGGTACCTTCAGCTCCAAAATACATCTGAAATCCATCTGGTTCTCTGATTCTCTGCTATCTCACTTTTTTTTTTTTTCCTTCCAGACCTCCACAGTAGACTCTTAAATGGTTTCCTTGATACAACTCTAACTTCCTAAAATTCATTCTCCCCACAGCAGTCAAGTATTTTTAAAACTTTAATGTAGGTGTATTTGAAGTAAATTTACATGCCACGAAAGGCACAGATTGTAAAAATACAATCCAGTGAGTTTTGGTAAATATATACTTCACGTAACTACTACCCAAATTGGGATACAGAACATTTTCAGAATTCCAGAAATTTCTCTCATGCCCTCTTCCCATCCCCATCCCTCAGAGGAAACCACTATTTTGATTTCTTTCATATGGAAACATGTAAAGGAAATCATGCATCATGTACTCTTCTGATTCTGGCTTCTTTCTTCAACAAAGTACTTTTGAAATTCATCCACGTTGTTGCATGTGTGAGAAGTTTGTTATTTTTAGGGCGGTTTAGTAGTCCTTTGGAAGCACTCATCTAAATTTGTTTATCTATTTGACTGTTAATGGATTCTTGAGTTATTTCCTATTTTTTATTATTATGCCACAGTAATTTTTTAGGTAAAATCTTATTTTAGAATAGTTTCCGACTTACAGAAAAGTTGTGAAGATAGCAAAGAGTTCCTATATACCCCACACCTAATTTACCCTATTGTTGAAACCTTACATTAGTGTCATATATTTGTCCAATAATAAGCCAGTGTTGACACATTATTATTACCTATAGTTCATACTTTATTCGGATTTCCTTAGATTTTCCCTAATGCTATTTCTCTATTCCAAGATTCCGTCTGGAATCCAAGACTCCGGAATACCACATTATACTCAGTTCACATGTTTCCTTAGGCTTCTCTAGGCTGTGACAGTTTCTCAGACTGTCCCTGTTTTTGATGACTTTGAGAGTTTTGAAGATTAGTAGAGAGGCATTTTTTAGAATATCTCTGAATTGGGTTTTTTTTTTTTTTTCTTATGATTAAACTAGAGTTGTGGGTTTGGGGGGGAAATGGCCACAGATGTAAGGTGCCGTTTTTTACTGTATCTTAGCAAGAGTTCATGCTACCCGTATGACATCACTGCGGATATAAAATGTGATCCCTGGGCTGAGTTAGTGTCTGTCGGGTTTCTCCGCTGTGACTTCTTCTTTTCCTCCTTTCCAAAATGTCCTCTTTGGAAGGAAGTCATGGTGCACAGCTCATACTTAAGGGCTGGAGAGTTATGCCTACTTCCTCCCCCACCTTCAGGGGGCAGTTTCTACGTAAATTATTTGGAATTCTTCTGCAGAGGAAACGTGGCTCTTCCCCATTTATTTATTTAATCACTTATTAATATATAAGCATGGACTCATGGATATTTATTTTATACTTTGTTACAATCTAATACTACGTTATTCACTTTGTTCCTCGAACTGTTCCAGCTTTGTCCATCCAGAAGCCTTTCGGCTTGCTTCTGTGCCCTTTGGCATACGTCCACCGTTGTGTATGGCATTCTGTTTCGTTCTCTTTTGTTTTGTTTTCAGTTCTTCTTTGCTTTCTGGCATTACAACATGCTCCAGGCTCATCTTGCATGTACCTTCTCCGGTTCTAGAATCATGCTTTTCTTCAGAGAGTCTCAGCTCCTTCTATGGGGAGAATAGTATTAAAAACCAAGAGCTTCCATAAGCCCATCTGTGTCATTCACAGATTAAAATATTTTAATTGTAATAACATGTAATTTATCATCTTTTTTTTTCTTTCCTGGATGTGTTTTTGATGTGGTGCCTAAAAGGTGATCACCAAACCCAAGGTCACATAGATTTTTCTTCTGTGTTTTCTTCTATTATGTTTATAGTTCTTCATTTTACATCTATGTATATAATCTATTTTAAATTAATTTTTGTGTGAGGTAAAATATCTGTGATTAGGCTCATATTTCTATATGGATGTCCAAATTTTTTTTTCAGCATCATCAGTTGAAAAAATTACCCTTTCAAGCACCACTGGTTGAAAAGACTATATTTTCTCCATTGAATTGCCTTGTGCCTTTGTTAAGCTAACTAAATTTGTGTGTCTCTGCTTCTGAGCTCTCTATATTTTCACATTGATCTATGTGTCCATTCTTTCCCCAAAACAAGGTTCTGTGATTACTGTAGCTTTATAGTTAGTCTTGAAGTATGGTAGTTCAGTCATCCAATTTTATTTTGCTTCTTCAGTATTGTGTTGGCTATTCTGTGTCCTTCGCATCTGCATATAAATTTTAGAATCAGTTTGTCAATATCTATGAAACAGCTTGCTACAATCTTGACTGGGAGAGGGTTGAATCTATAGATCAAGTTGGAGAGAACTGGCATCTTAACAAGACTGTGTCTTACAGTCTAGAATATACAATGCATTTCCACTTATTTAGATCCTTTTCCATCCAGTATTTTTTTAGTTTTCTTCCTACAGATCTTGTGCATATTTTCTTATATTTATACCCAGCTACTTACTTTTTTGAGGGGCTAATAGAATTTTCTTAAATAGGATTTTTTTAAAAAATTTCAGATTCCAGTTTTTTTATGCCTGGCACAAAGAGTTAAGTTTTGAAACACTAAGCAATGTCACGTTGAACCACTGCACTTAAAATGCAAATTCCTTACTCTGGCCTATAAGACCCAGCCAATCTCTCTAAACTAATCTCAAACCAGGTTACCCTTTGATTCTTAAAACTCAAACTCACTGTCTTTTAAGATTTCATTTCCAGCTTTTTCATGCCTTAGGGCTTTTGGGCTTGTCCTTCATTTTGCCTGGTTTTTTCTTCTTTTAAGTGGTTTTCTGTTTGGTTCTGGCTCCTTTCATCCAGGTCTCAATTCAAATTTTACATGTCAGAGTGGGCTTCCCTAACCACTCCATCTAAAATAGACTCAACTTTCCTTCCGTCACTCCTCTTCACTTATCTTTCAAACCCTTTATAGTACTTATTACTATTTGGCATTATCTTGTTTATTTGTTATTCTTCCTGCTTATTATTGGTCTTTACCCAGATGGAACATACTCTAGATGAGAGTAAAGATTTTGCCTTCTTTACTCACTACCTTATCCTCAGTCCTTGTTACCATGTCAAAAGTATAGTAGATGCCCATGTGAACCTCTTTCAATGAATGATTGCATTTTCTTTTAATAAGAAAGACGCACCAAGATCAAATGCCTCCATTTCAATGGAATCTTCCTTGTGTCCCTAAACTGGAAGTGATTACACTCTGCTCTGTTTCCCTAAGAATGTATTCCTTCTTATGCAATAATTTATAGTTCTGCTTGTTTATATGCATCTTTTGTCTCCTACTGTGCTACAAAAATCACTGAGAACAGGGGCAGTAATTTATTCATCTTTGCATTCTTCATATCTTTTAAAAGAGTATCTTAATTTGAATTTCTAAAAATTAATAGATAGAAAGCGAATGGGCTGGTAACTAGAAGATCTTGGATCTAGTCCATACAGATTTCACCAATTAATCACATAACTATTGAAAACCATCTCACCTCAGTGGGTCTTATTTTACATTGAGAGAATTAGGCTGGACTGGTAATTCTTTTTTTTTTTTTTTTAATGTTGTGTTAGTTTCTGGTATACAGCATAGTGATTCAGTTATATATATGTATTATTTTTCATATTCTTTTTCATTATAGGTTATTACAAGATACTGATTATAGTTCCCTGGGCTATACAATAGGACCTTGTTGTTTATCTATTTTATATATAGTAGTTAGTATCTGCAATTTCAAACTCATAATTTATCCCTTTCCCAAGACAAGCGGTATTTTTTGAGGAACTAGAATCTGGACAACATATGGAGAAACTGGTCCGAAATAGAAGGGATTCCTCCTCTTATGTCAATGATAAGAAGGGAAGAGAGGATTAGATTGGTAAGTCTTAAACTTTTTTTTTTCTTTTGAAGGAGGCACACTGTCAGTGCTCTACCTGTTTTCCCTGGGAACTCTTTACCACTTCCATGAACATCAGATCCTAGTGAGCTTTTACTCCCAGCAGCTGGAACTTTCCTCCCTTCATTAGAGCACTGCCTTCAGGCTTCCTGAGAAAACTATCTGCAAACTGAGAAAATCAGAATTATAACCCCCATCCCCACCCCCAGGAAGCCATGGGCCAGTGACTAAGGATTCATGGTATAAATGCTCCACCTTGTTAGGCTTCTGATACCCACAGCCCTGAGTGACAGTTACCCAATCTCCAGAGCTCCCCTATACCATGGACCAAAGGAACCCTCGGTAGGACTCTGATATCTCACCCCTGCTTGGCCTTCTTCCATTCCAGTCTCACTTCCTCACTTGACAACTTGTTTTTCTTCTAAACGTTTCCTAGTGCACCGCTTTCACATGAATCCTCATCTCAGAACTGCTTCTGGGAAACCCAATTTGAGACTTGAGACAGCGGATCAGAGACTCCTTTGAAATTTTGCTAAAACACATGGCTTCTCTTCAGAAAAGAAAAAAAAGTATTCTCTTATTCATGCAATGTTATTTATATAATCCACAGATTTCAATTTAAGAATCTAAAGTAACTTCTTGTTCTTAAATTCATTCATTCCTTCAAAAATTTTTACTAAGAGTGTGCTCTATACCTGTCATCCTTGTCATTCCTGAGGACACTGGAGTGAACAAAACCAACCAGAACCTTGCATCTGAGAAGTTGATCTTCACATGGAGGAAAATGATAATGAAATGGGTAAGAAAAAGCTCAGGGAATGGTAAGTGTTAAGATTATTAAAACAGATAGCTAGTGAGCAACTACGTTATGTCTGATGAGGAGAGGAGATCTCTGGGAGGATGAGGCATGTAGGCTGAAATTGGAATGACAGGCAGGAGCCAGCCTTATACAGATCAAGGGTGGTGATGCAGGCTGAGAGGACAACCAGTGCAAAATCTCTAAGTGGGGAGCTTGGTTAAGTCTGAGAATCGAAAAGGTCTGAGTGTCTAAAGCATAGTATACCAAGTAAAGAAATGGTGTGAGATGAAGCTGACGAAGTACTCAGGCACCTGATGATAGAGGGTCAGAGTGAGGAGTTGGGATTTTGTTCTAGGTAAAAAGGGGAGTAATGAGCATCAGTGCTGGTCTTTGGGAACATTTCACTGTTCAGTGCTACAGTGTGGCGTTTGGACTCTGTATTGTAATCGGTTCCATTTTTACCACCTCTTTACTTCTCTTTCCTCACATAGCCCTTTCTTCTCACCTGCCTATAATTTAATTGGTCCCTGGTTCTTCCTAGCTAAGTCTTCCCTTCCAGGAAAAAAAAAAATGTAATTGTATAAACTAAAAGTCATCTCTGAAGGACCCTAACTCCATGAATGATGAAAATTTCCCTGAATATTTACACAGATAAAATGAACCAATCTTGACCTCTAACTAGGTCTAGAGTTAGACTTCTAATCAGAGGATAATCCCTTTAAGGTGATAAAATCTTAGAGCATCCAGGATATGTTCCTGCTATCTTCACTTTTATTTACCTTGGGTGGGATGGAAATTTGAATTGATGGCCATTGTTAGCATTGATTTCATATGGATTTAATTTCAAAGAAAAAAGCTACAGATTCTCATTTGCTTCAGTCCCTCAAATTCAGTGGAAGGTTGTCTAAAAAGCACAGTAGATAGGAACAGAATCTCCGATCCAAGCGAAAAAAAAAAAAAAAAAAGTCACACTATGGCTTCTGAAACATTTCTTATTCCAGCTCTTTCACTGGCACCATCATAGTTATTCTACAACTCATGCCCCTTAACAGGAAAGGAGCCTTTCTGACAAAGCAAGCTTGATAAGACAGCTGGAGTTTCTTGGAGAATGTTGACCACAGTAATTACTCTATTTCTGACAGCAGCTGTAAAGTTTCTGTTGCTAGGAATTTAACCCCCAACTAACTGAATCCAACTAACTGAATTTATATTTTTGCTGACACACACATGAGGATATTACTTTAAAAATATGAGCTATTTAGAATTGGATTAAGAGCATAATGATTTCTTCCTTGATACCCTAGCTTCAAAAGCACTGCAAGTATTTTATATAGCAGATGAAGCAAAAGTGACTCTCTTTAGTGGTCTGCTTGTCCCTGCTCTGGTTTCCATAGTTGCAGGTACCCCTAACATCTAGCCCACTAGGCAAGCAACAAGACATAAGCTGCTTTTAGAGACAATTAAGCTTGACACAATAGGAAGGTAACAGACCAAAATGCAGTACCTTCTCTGATCCCCAGATTGCTAACATTGGATCTAAAATTTCTGTCTCCTACTCTTCTCCTAAATCATCAAAAGTTATTGCTGTCCAACAACCAGCTGCCACGTATTTGCTGAGTACTGTTTGTAAGATACTAAAGACTAATGGATTACAAAGAAATATAAAACACAATTTCTGTCTTCAGAGTTTATGCTACAGATGCAGCCCTGAGCTATGTGGAAAAGCAACTATCTCGAGTAGCTAATAAATTCACAGGCATTGCCATGATCAAGTGTTTTGTATTTAGAGCCTGGCTGCTGTGCAGAAGGCTTCTGAATAATATTCAGATAAGCGACGTGCACCATGTTGTTTTAGGGATTTTGCTGATGTCCAACTGCGAGAATGCAATGCTGCATTGATTAAAGTGAAAGTGTTCACGGGAGTCTTAATAGTTGTAGGCGAGCAGGTAGGTATAGGAGCAAACATTTACTGATCAGACACTACATGCCACGTGCTATACACTGATTACTCCTGGCGCTCTCAGCCATCCTAGGAAGGAAGCTCTATGAACCACGTTTTTACAGAGGAGAACTCTCAGGCTCTCAGACATCCCAAATTAGGAATTCAACCAGAATCACCGGTCGGGACTTCCTTGCCCTTGCCATGATGCCCTGAAACACATCCAGGCAGGCTTCAGGGAGGAGACTGGATCAAAAATAAGTTTAGCACGTGTGAAACCTGATTAAATCACTGAGCCCTAAAGGAAGTATGCATTTATTTTCTGTAAATCAACCTAAAACCTTTGTTCACAGTTCCCCAGCAAGTGGGACCTCACATTGGTTATTTTTATTCCCCCTCTGGTCATTTGTACAGAGGTTGTGAGTTTGTGAAAAAAAAAAAATGGGCAGGACGCAGTCTCCCCTCTTTCAATGAGTAAGATTTTCCAGTTTACAGGCCGAACTTGGGGTGCTGGCATCTCTGGCAAGGTTGGGAGCTCTGGTGCTAGGGTTCCAGCACCCGAGGGACAACTCGCAACTATCCCCTCCGGCCTGTGGCCCTCTCCAACCTCCATCCCGTTTCCAGGCAGGGGGTTCTCCAGCTGCTGCTGCTTCTCAAAGAGCCAGACTGTCTCCTCCCTCCCCCACCCCAAGAAACCCAGCACAATTCTTCTCAATGGCTTATGCCTCAAGAAAGCAAAAATCAGACTAGGATGTGTCTTGCAAGTCACCTTTTTTTTTTAGCCCAGAAGCAGAAATTGCTCCTGAGACAAGGAGACACACAGGGTCATCCTATCCTTGTGAAATGCATGGAGGATGGGAGGGGACCATGAGGAAAGAAAGCAAATGGGTATCTCATGGAATCATTCTATCCCATAAGCATCACAGACAAGTAGGCATGCGACAGGCCAAGAGAGCTAGACAGGGCATTCTAGTTCACCTGAGATTTTACAAGCCTGCACGTAGAGCCTTGTTGCCCACGTGTGGTTCTACCACCAGCGACGACTGTTTGAGTTTGTCAGAAATGTAGAACCTCACCGTGATCCCACCCCAGACTAATGAACACTAATAAACGTGTTCACTAATAAATGCTGCTAAGTATATATTTTAACAAGGTTTCTGGGGGCTATGTATGCATATTACAGTTTGAGAAGCACCAGCATAGAAGGCAAAAAGCACAGTGTATGTTTAAGTACAGTCAATAGATCATGTGGCTAAAACCGAGGGTTTGTGCGAGAGAAAAAGTGTGACATGGTGGCTAGAAATGGTGGCTGAGCCAGCCAGCACAGAGACTTGACAGCCATGTTTAAGGAATGAGATATTTCCCTGTAGTCATAGGGATCCACTAGAATTTTTTGCACTGAAGAATGACACATTGGAAGGATGGCTTAGGGAGATTTTTCCAGCAATATTGGAAGAAGGAGGATCTGTAGTCTCAAATTGTCTCTGTTAAGATCCCCCCTTCACATCCATCAGACACTTTCAAGCAGACATGGGCTTTTTCAGGCTGCTGGGAGACTATTACATGTACTAACACTCACCATGCAAAGATGTTCCTATTAATAACTTGAAAGAGTGATTTTAGCTTTTGGTGTCACTGGGTTCTGCAAAGAGGCAGTGGGAGCTGTAATCCCAGGGATAAGAGAGGTTGGATGTTCATGGCCACTTAGAAACTAACACCAAATGGACAGAAAATGTAGGGCAAACAGGGTCCTGGGAACACAGTAGACCCATCTTTCAGGTTCCTGAACGCTGCAGCCTGCACCTTCCTTCACCTGCCCTTTGGCGGTTTCACCACTTACTTGAATTCTCACCTGAGGTAGTTCAAGATGCGCCGTGGAGCTCCATGCTGTCATCCTCCTGAAACAGCCTCTAGGTCAGTGGTTTGCAGCCATCACTGCACATTAGAATCACCTGGGGAGCTTCAACGCTTCCCGCCGCCCAGCCATATCCCCAGACCGATCGAACAATTATTCCCGGTGCTTCTAACAATTGGCCAGGTGTAGCTAGAGTCAAGTAAATGCCTTCCAACTGGACGTTACAGTAAAAGAGCAAATACTCTTCCGGTTCAGTGTGTGGGGTGAAATATAATGGTTGCCTTTTGTTAAGTCCATGATAGATGACAAACACTGAGATCTGTGTTTCACAGGCATTATCTGAGGCTCAAAGAAAAGAGTGCACTTGCTTACTCAGGAAGCAGTCCAGCCAGGATTCAACTTAAGGGAGAAAGACTTGGAGCCTGATCCTTGGTCCAAATCACAGATTCTGAGAATTCTTTGTGAATTCATTCATCCTGCCTACCCTGAACCAAGGCTCCTGAATACAAAGTATTTTTTTTTAATATTCTGAAAATAATGTATTCTGTGATTCAGTTTGTATATGCTCAGATGTGGTTTGGCATGATGGGTCATTTCTAAATGCCATCAGTATATAGTGTGGTGCCTTGGGTGTTGCAGGCATTCGATACCTGCTTTGTCTTAAGTGATGGAATATGGGATTTCACGGGACTTTGTAAAAGAATACAGAGGCATCTGATTAAATCAATCCTATCACGCCAATCAGCATGGCGATATCTTTTTAACAGCCATTGTCAGTAGCTCCACCTTATTTGGTTCACCTGCTAAATATGGACGAGTCTCTGTATTTTCCATCTGACCTGCTCACTTGACTCAGCCACAATGGAGTTCCTCAGCCTCGTCGGTGTTTTCCTTATATCCGAACAGGGGAGATACCACATTTGCTGTTCTCTCCACTGGACTCAGCTCCTCCTCTCCCCTCTTTCCACCCCGACACCATCACTGCCACTCAGTGCCTGGATAACACCTTCAGATTCCAATTTAAATGTGATTTTTTAACAGCGTATAATGATTTCTCAACACCCCCTCTTCCCATTATTTCCCTGCACTATTCCCCATCCTTTCTTAAAACACATTATCACAACTTGCTTTTATGTATCTACTTGTAGGTTTATTTATTGAACAACTGGTTCCCCACTAAAATGTGTCTTCCTTGAGCAAAGGGTAATGTCTTGCTTTGCACTGTATTTCTAGCACCTAAAAGTACCTGGCACACAATAGGTGCTCACTGTAAGCACTGAATATTAAGTGTTTTTAAGTAGGCAGTTTCATTTCTAAAAATAACACTGTGTTTTTCCTAATTCCCAGTCTTATAAGGGAGCTCGTTATATATACAGCAGCCCCCACTTATCCATGGTTTCCCTTTCAGCAGGTTTAGTTACCCTCGGTCAATGGCGGTCCAAAAACACTGAATGAAAAATTCTAGAAGTAAATCATTCATAAATTTTAAATCATGCACTATTTTGAATAGTGTGATGAAATCTCATGCCATCCCATTGTGTCCCGCCCTGGAGGTGTATTGTCCCTTTGTCCAGCACATCCCGTTCGTTAGTCACTTAGCAGCCATCTGGGTTACCAGATCGACTATCACAGTATTCGTGATTATTTTAATCAATAATGGCCCTAAAGCACAAGAGTAGTGGTGCAGGCGATTCAGATCTGCCAAAGAGAAGCTGTGAAGTGCTTCCTTTAGTTGAAAAGGTGAAGGTCTCAACTTAAGACAAGAAAAAAAGTTGTAGGTGATGTTGCTAAAATCTATGGTTAAAACAGACCTTCTATCTATGAAATTGTGAATAAAGAAAAATAAATTCATGCTAATGCTAAACAATCGCACTCTGAACTGTAAACGTTACGGCCATTGGTACCTGATAAGTACTTAGTTACAATGGAAAAGGCATTAAATTTATATGGTAAGATATTCTGAGAGAGACCACATTCATATAACTTTTATTTTAGTATATTGTTATAATTATCATATTTTATTATTAGTTACTGTTGTTAATTTCTTACTGTGCCTAATTTATAAATTAAAGTTTATCATTGGTGTGTACGTATAGGAAAAAACAGTATATATAGGGTTTGGCACTATCTTTGGCTTCAGGCGTCCACTGGGGTCTTGGAATGTATCACCTGAGGATAAGGGGGTACCACTATAATTGTGTTTTCTCACTTTAGTGTTTTCAAGTGTTGCTTAAAAATAAACAGCCAACTCAATATGTAGTATTTCCATTCTGTAGCGTACTAGTTTTTTTTTTTTTTTGAAACCCACTGAACTGTAGGAAGTCAGTTAACGTCCATGTAAAATGCAAGAATATTCCCCAGAGGGATAAAGAAATCAGGGGGTGAGTCCATTTTGAGGCAGGAGTTTTGTGACATGTCCTGTTAATCTAGGGAAAGAATATTTTACTTCAGTCAACTTCCTGGAATTTTTCAAGAAGTTTTTAAAGAACTGGTTAATTTTCACATATAACTACACTACTCTCTTCCAGTAATTCACCTTAAGAGATGTACAGTGATGACTCAGACTCCGTATTTGTTTGCACAGCAGATTCCATTCAGTGCAGAACCAGTGTGTACTCTCCACAACTTTCTATGGTTTTTTTTTCCTGATTTTTATAATCTGTCTATTCATTTAGTCAGTTTACTTCAACGAGCTCTGATAACACGTCTGCAATGTGCCTTACCAGTGCTCCTTGCTATTGGAATGCAAAAGAAACCTCTTACAAAGTATTCAAAGAACTAACCATATCAAGATTAGAGGATAAAACCCATGATTTGGAGTTGGGGAGAGATCGAAGTGGAAAAGCATAGGAGACGGTAATAAAGTGAGATTCGAGCATACAAGGACCTCACTTCAGTATTGTGACAAGCCCACAGCTAACATCGTATTCAATGGTGAAAGGTTGAAAGCTTTCCCGTCAAGATCAGAAACAAAATAAGGGTGCCCACTTTGACCACTGCTATAGTACTATGCAACATAGCACTGTAAGTCCTAGCCAGAGCAATCGGGCAAGAAAAAGAAATAAAAGGCATCCACATAGCTTAAATGACAACCAGCTTGGAAATCATCTGAACTTTGTTTAAATTCTGGTTGATATTTATTAGCTTTGTCAGTTTCCATGGGCACATTAGTAGTTACCTTGATGAGTAGTTTTAAGGATTAAAAGATGCAACGTGTCTCATATAACACTTCTCAAAAATGTACAACTGTTATCTCTGATTAGTGTAAGAAAAGAGCGGTATTAAATTAACAAAGATCCGTGGAGAAGGAGAGGTTTGAAACTGAGTCATCCATTCAGTATACATTTTATTTTAGCCCTATTATGTGTCAGATCCCTTGGATACTGTGTTGAAGAAAAATAGACATGATTTCTTGAATTCTAGGTTTTAACAGGGGAAAATAGACAATAAGCAAATTAAAGGATATAGTTCAGAAGAAAAGACCATGGAAGGCTGTAATGTGATAGAAGGAGACTTGGCCGGAGTTGGAGAAGCACAGGCGCAGACACTCTGAGCAGGTCATGTGTGAGATGAGACCTGGACATACAGCTCACCACCGGAGGATCCACAGGAAGCGTGTTCCAGGCAGAGGGACGGAAAGGGCAAAGCTCAGAGGCAGGAGCCTGCTTGGTGTGGATGGCCAGCGTAAATGGAGGGCATGGAGGAGAGAAAGTCATTGAGGTGAGGTTCCAGAAGTAATTCTGGGCTCTTAACAGTGAGCTCCTGGAAGACTATGGAGCAAGAGGATTTGATTAGATGGACCTGTTGTATTGCTTCAAGCTTTGCCAGTAAATTATCACTGAAGGGAAAAACTGAATCCCAAGCAATGAGACAAGGAAAAATGAGCATGGCTGAAAATATAAAGTCATCATTTGTCTCAGTTTTTCAATTAAGCAAAGGAAATTCAATGCCATGGTTACTAGTTTTATTTAAAAGGTACCTATGTCAACAGAAGTTCGTCACCAATCCTAATGCCTTCCAGGACTTGTTTCTTCTCTTTGGATTCAGTTTTCTTCCTAATCAAGTCTTAGCCAGACGATTGTGAAAAATCAAGTTCTTATTCCAAATGTATTATATTCTACGTGGAGAACCCTCCTAAAAATAAAGTATTAGGGAGGCAGAATTTATATATTTAAACAGCCTGTCTGCTTCGAACTTTTTATATTATTCATCAAGAGACCTTTTAGTTTTTCCTCTAATTTTCCTTACACTTTTCCAATCTCAGAGGCAGCTTCAGTGGTTTACATATCTGGAATCCACATGCATAGTATTAAAATGTGGTGAGGAATATTATATGCCTCTTTCTAAGTGAGTGGTTATTATTTAAACAATAGATGTTTTCCTGATATCCTGTCCCTTCGCTTTCTTTAAATCAATTTGCAAGAAAAAATAAAATTTTGGAGCTTTCCTAAATTATCAGACCTTTTTCTTTTATGAGTATAACAGCACCACTTTATAATGCACCTTTTTTTTTTAAAGTTTATAGTGGATTGCCAACATGCTTCCCACTGCTTACCCACATTATACTCAGTCTTCCACCCACATAGTCATAGAAGAGATAACTGACCTCCTGGATCTCTGTTTCCGTATGTATGTGAAAAGAAATGAGCTAATGTATGTTAGGCTAGGCACAGTGCTCAACACAGAGTAGGTGCTCAATAAATGAGGATTCCTTTTCCATAGTCCAGAAATTTTCTGCTTGAGTCAGGTTGCCTTACATCTTATATGCTAATGAAAGGTGCTGGAGTTAATAGATCTTTTACCCTGTCTCAGTCCAGGTACTGTTTTGGACATCACAAACTTGTCCCCAAATCCCTGAACTCTATCAAGCTTCTGAGCAGGATAAATGTTTATTTCTCTACCTTGATGACTGATATCACCAATTTATTCTGGGCCTTGTGGACAAAATTCCTGTATCTTCACCCTGTTGATCTAGATTCATCACGAAGGACAGATCTCCACTTGGCAATCTACCTCTTCCTTGGATCACAATTAATATTTGAGATTTTTTTCAATTGCCTTCACCGTTTGGGTTCTTGTGTAGGATTAAAACAAGAAACAGGCTGACCTGAGCTGGAATCTTTATAATATGATTAACTGGTCAAGTGGCCTTGGGCAAGTCCCTTAACTTTTTCCAACCCTTGTATTCTTCTCTGAAAATTGTAGGCGGTAAACCCAACCCCAGAGACAAATGTGAAAATTAAATGAAGTAAAGCATATTAAGCACTTAGAGCAGTGGCTACCACAATTATGTTCTCAGGCAGTTAGTTAACAATGGCAATGTAACACACACACACACACACACACACACACACACACACACACAGACAAAGGGAGACAGAGGAAGTGGTATAATCATATTTCAGACCCAAACACTATTACCAATGGTAATGTTAGGATATCTGACCTGGGCAGAATAAGGAATGTTATCACCCACTTTACCTACAGGAGGAAAGGAGTTAAATTACAGCTCTAATGGCCAGAACCAGGGATTTGAGTCAAGTTCATTTGATATGATTGTCAAAGCATTGTGAGGTGCAAAATATTTACCAGAAAAGAAAAAAGAATAAAGGAACAGGAATTCATATCAGCGACCCCTACTCCTCCATGATCTAAATCCTACTAATTATTTAAAAAAGATAAATTGAAAAGTGTCTCTCCATCCTCTCCTTTTTGGGATGTTCCCTTCTTCCTCAACTTACACCAGTATATGCACTTTTTCCATCCAAATGAGTGTTCACTTCAATGGAAAAGGATACACAAATATATTTTGAGGGAATTTATGTCAATGTGTTCTAAAACCAAAAAAAAAAAAAAAAAAAGAAAGAAAAGAAAAGAAACAACAACAAAAAAGACAAAAAAATAGATTCTGCTGCTGATGCACTGTAACATTGTGGATTGTCAAAAGTAAAATTGCCTACTCTTGGCATCTTCATTCATCACGTTGCCTAAGCAGAACTGCAATCTCAGAGGAAGTGGGAAGGGGATGAGAAGTGAGAAGTGACATAAAATGATTAGTTCCGCTCCACAGATGCAGAACGCTGGCATGTGAGGACCAAGTCAAGCATCTTAGTTGTGAATTTGTTTGTGAACATGTCTGTGATTTACACCATGAGGAAAAAAAAAATGAAAAGAACATGTAACCACATTTCAGGACTGCCTGTGTTGGTGAAAAAATAAGCAGGCTGCATTTTTTTTTTAACTTGGTGTTATTGTCTTAACAACTTCGTTGAACCTGCAGACGCCCCCGCCACATACTTCCACATGTGTTCCTGTTAATGTTAAGCCTGCTACTAACGACAAAACAAACACAGCATAGTTACTATGAGTCAGAAGAATGTGACATTCATTTTCATTATGGCCTCCCCAAATCAGGGCAGCTCAGCACTGTGGTTAAAAGTGCTGGACACAGACTGGCTGAATGTGAATCTCAGCCCTGTCATTACTTGTCCTGTAAACTGGGGCAAGTTACTTGACCTTACTTTGTCTCAGTTTCCTCATCGGACTCAAAAAATGTTGAGGATGATCATAGACCTACTTCATAGGCTACTCAATTCTGTAGTTGTAGCAAGAAAGCAAGCCTGGACAGTATCTAAACTAATGAGCATGGCTGTGTTCTAATAAAACTTTATTTATAAAACAGGGGGCAGGGCTGGATTTGGCGAGTGAGTCACAGTTTGCCAACCCCTGGCTGAGCTCACAGAATGTTAGGTCTGGGAGGAACTTTAGTGGTGACCTAGTTTGACACCCTCATTTTACGTATGAGACAACAAAGAGACAGGAAGAGGCTGCAACTTGTTGACTTCCTTCTTACACCTCTCCAAAATCACACAGCTAGTGTTAAAAACAAAACAAAACAAACAAACAAACAAAATACTTATTGTTGTCTCACAACTTAGCATATCATTCTTATCTTCAGAGTTCCAATAATGATGTTTTGTTTTCCAGAAGTAAAGATTTCCCCTAGTATGCATCTCAGAGTTTCCCCTGGTCTTATGGCCCAGAAGCAGACCAAGAGAGGATTCACCAGCAAGTAACAAACAGGTAGGGGAGATAAGACAGTGGAGGGAGGGTAAACTCAACAAGGGTGGGGTGTCAAGCAAAAGCCATTCAGAGGGTAAGTTTGAGTCTAACTCCACAAGGGACTTCCGGAGTCTAAGCTGTTTTAAGAATTGCTTTATTTCCCACTGCGGAGTCATTGGTTAATGGGCATCCTGCAGGCTGCAAGCTTTCCAGGTACCTCCCAGCGGGCCAGAGCTGCCACAGCAGCCAGAGGGTAGTACATTAAAGAGGCTGCATGCAGGACTGGCCATAGAATTCACTCCCAAAAATGTGTTCTGTATGTGTGTTGGGCTGGGTAGAGGGTGGGCGCGGATGGAATACAAAAATGATCTAAAGGAATTTGGGCAGAGCACTTCCATTGTCTTCTGCATGACCTTAAGAGCAAAAAAATAAGTACATTAACCTGTTTGAAGTTATAGACCAGAGATCCTTCCCGCAAGCTAGATATTTAGTTAAAATTTCTTGCTTTATCTCTAAAAATGTATATGAATTTTGTATTTTACCTTAACATCTCAATGTTTACTGGAAGGTCTTTCCAGGTCTATGAATTTGTTTTCTATGCCTGTGAGCCTGTCTCTGTTTGCTAAGTGAGTTCATTTATGTCTTTTTAATTTTTTTAGATTCCACATATGAGTGATATCATATGGTATTTTTCTTTCTCTTTCTGGCTTACTTCGCTTATTATGACGATCTCCAGGTCCATCCATGTTGCTGCAAATGGCATAATTTTATTCTTTTTTATGGCTGAGTATTCTATTTTGTGTGTGTGTGTGTGTGTGTGTGTGTGTGTGTATATCTCACAACTTCTTCAGCCAGTCATCTGTTGATGGATATTTAGGTTGGTTCCACGTCTTGGCTACTCTAAATAGTGCTGCTATAAAAACTGGGGTGTGCGTATCTTTTTGTATTAGAGTTCCCTCCAGATCCATGCCCAGGAGTGGGATTGCTGGATCACAGGCTATGTCTATTGCTTATCTTTTCTAATGTTCCATTTATACTTCCCTCTGCAAATAGACGGATGAAAAGGGCCAACCAGCGCCTAAGTACCACCAACCCTTAGCTTCAAGAGTGAAAAAACAGTAGATGAGCATTTATTTTGGTATTCAGGTTTCTTACACTAAATTCTTAAGTGCTTTTCCAATCTAATTTTAAAAGAATCTGGGATATAGGGTTTCTTCCCCAAGTCAGTTCAACTTCCCTCTAAGATTAAAATGATCTATGATGCCATGCCGTTCCCTTCTAAATATTCTTGTGCCCCTTTCAATACGGAGATGACATAAAAGACCCTCTTGAATCAACAGTGCCATTTACAAGATTGGCAAAGTATTTTGTTTGTTTGCTTGTTTGTTTTCTCTCCTGGTAAAGCTCTAATTATATTTTCCCAGTAGGGGATTTTTTTTTTTTTTTTCCTTCTCTATGGCTCCGTAATCCACGATTCCTCTTTATTGTTTCGGTCTGTCTGTGGCTGCTTTCATGCTCCTGTTGCAGAGGTGTAGCCTGTCAAGCCTAAAATATTTACTATCAGGAAAAGTTTGCTGATTTCTGATTAAAATGATGTGGCGACAATTACATCACTGATAAGTGATTAAAAGGCGACTGGGCTCTGGAGTGCTCTACTTCTATCTACATAATGTGAAATCCTCATCCTAATACCGAGGTTCTCCACATCTTGGCTGACGTTGCCAGCCATTCCATCTCTCTACTTTAGCCAGACACGGATTTCCTGATGAAGAAACTTACCTCAAGCTTCCCCATCGCCTGCTAATAACTGCAATAATATTTTACCCATCCTTCAAGGTTCATTTCTATTAGCATCTTTCCAGTAAAGGCTTTCCCTTTAATTCCAGCCAGCTGTGATCTCTTTTTCCTGCAATCTCCTTGGATTATGCTCTTCTAAATTTATGCCTTTCTTGTGATATTAATATTCTGTGGCTTAATCATTTTTGCTAGCCTCCTCACCCTCACCTGCCACAATTTAGCTCCTTGCGGGGAGGAATGTAGTTAATTCACCTTTCTGTCCCCTGCAGAACTGAGCACATTTCCACATGAATTGATACTCAGTATATTCACTGAATGGCTAAATTAGATTCTGACATCCTGTGTCATAAAGATGACCCTGTTGTCTAAAGATGTCCCGGTTCACCTCACATCTCCTGGATACTGATCACTCACACTAGTGACTTCTGATGATCACAGATTCCTAAGAGTTAGGAGGCCCTCTCTTCAGCCTCAACTATGACAATTTGTCTCACAGAACTTTGGCAGATTGTTCCTGCCCGAGTTGTTTAGTCAAAGATTGCCAAATGTTCGCACACTGCCTATGTTATTTTTGTCAGACCCACATACCACCTGCTCTGCTGTTTTATCAATATTTCCTTTTATTTGCTCACCTTTAACTTGAGGTATTTAAAAGAAAGATGATATCAGTACGTTTTATGGAATTCTAGCATTGTTGGCCATAAACGAAATACAGTCATGATGATAAAAACCAATGATCTGCGTCTAAAGACTTAACTCCTCTCAGTCAAAACGGGCAAGTAACAACTTGGGGAGGAAGGTTGATGGCATCTTGGCATCAGACTGAGACTTTCTTATCTATGAATATCCAGAATCATCTCTTAGACTGTCCAGGGTCTACATGCCAACTTCTAGATGAAGTGCATGGCTGGAGCATACCAAATTCCCAAAGCACTCATTGATCCTGGTTGATACATCATTGGCTCCGACAGCTAAATCTTTCCATTCTAAACTGTTAAGATAAATTACGTTTTAAAAAGTGGATATTGATAGCTATTGGTGGTTGGACTTTCTGGCCTGCAAGGGACTTCATTTTATAGAGCAACCACGTACCATAGCCCTCAGCAGGGACACTTCCACTCACAGGTCTTCATCATTTATTTGAACCTAAAACCCAAATTTGTCTTCTCAGGAACTAGGGGCAAAACACGTCTTCACATAGTTTCTATTATGGGAGGATTATGCTAAAACAAATGCAAGGAGAGAGTGGTTACTATCACCTCCTCTTTAGGTTTCCAATTAAAAGAAAATCTTCATTCTGACAGAGTTTGACTAGTTTTTCTCCATTTCTTTTTCTGAAGAGAAGCTTTTCTTAATCACAATGTTACACTTTTAGGATATTGTGAAATGAGGATAATATTAGAACTTACCTCATAGTATTTTGTGAAAATTAAATGAGGTGTAGGAAGGTTAGCATATACATACCAGGAAAGGTCATTTAATAACAGCAGTGGCTTAGGTGTTAATTAAATAGTAAACCAAGGTGTATTTTTATTATAAAGGTGTATTTTTTATTATCTATTACTAATTAATAAATTATGGGAATTATTTTATATAAATGCTTAGAAGGCAAAGAAGTTTGTTGTGGAATTCATTCCTTCAAAAGTTCATTGGTTCAACAAATACGGTTAGGTCTTATTATGCATAAGTGGAGCTAACTGCAATTATTTGACATTGATGTTACAGTATTTTTTTTACTAATAATAGGTCTCAGTTACCCAAATATTCAATTATTGAGGATCTTTTACCCCTTGCTCTTCTCCCAGTCATTCTTGTTCATAATTCTTTTCATAATGAATTTTCCTATTGATTCTTGCATGTATTTCTTTAGGACTATTTTTAAAGTTTTCAGGGTGATTGTTTCACTCATGGCTATGTGAGTTGCTGGAATGTGAGTAGCAGTTATCTACCCTTGACGTGAATCTGAGAAACCTTGATACATCCATTCAGCCCTTGTTGACCAGTTGCAAGGACACTCATGTAAGATAGATACGGTCCCTGTTCTGGTCATATCCAAGGCTCCATGTCACAATTTCTTAATCAAAAAGATACGGTTAGTAATACACCTATTCTACCTGCAGTAGACATTGGTGGCTCTTCTCTATTCAACATTCATTCCTCCTCTTCCTGGCGCATTAGCATCTTTCTTTGGATAATTGTTCCTCAGCCATTCCCAGCCCACAAGGCTTGGATATGGCTCAGGACCAAGGGTGAACACAAGCCCATCAATGAGAGCAAGTGATAGGCTGAGGGTAGACCTGTCGCCCAAGCTTCCACAGTGTCCTCTCCTGTAATTTTACCGGAGTTACTGAGTTGCTAATCCTCTCAGGGTTGCTAAACCAGAGCAACTGATGGTCATCTTTGGATGAGAGCCTGTCTGAGAATAAAGCCAACTTTCATAAAACAGAATTAGGAGGTGAAGTAGTTTAATCCTCTGAATCCACCTGTACCCAAAGCTGAACAACATTAACTTTTTCTGTTCACATGACCTTAAAATAATCACTTACTTTAGCTAGTTTGAGTTTGGTTCCTGTCACTCTCAACCCCCAGAGCACTGAATAATACATTTCAAAGAATTAAATGAATAACTGTTGGTGTTTATCACAAAGTGGGCCAGCTCGTAAGCAAGGACTCAGTAGGTATGAGCTATCAATAATAACTGAAATTACAATGTATCAATTACTGAGTGCCTCGTACAAGTTAGATAAATGCACTGTGCTTGGGGAATAATAAAAAAAACAAGAGTAAAAGTTCTTGTAGAATTAGCCAATGGAGATGTTTCCAAAGGGGGTTTAAGGCAAACAAGAATAATACAGAAACAATAAAGCAAGACACTACAGTTGGCAAGAAGTGCGCAGGAGCAGGGAAAGTAACTCTGCCTGAGGCTGGAGACAGCTGGAGCTTTTAAGACCTTCACATGCCAAGTCCTTGAACTTCTGGAGGACCCTTGACATATAATATAAAGCATACTAAAATCTATCTTTCCCATATGAAATTTAAATTTGTATAATTACAGACATAGGATTACATTTTTATAGACATTTAATTAAGGATTAATTAATTTCAACACTGCAGTTTGCTTTTCTAAATTTGGATCCAATAGGTACATTTTTCAGAATTCGAACATTTTTTATGGGCCCTCGCTCTGAAGGCTTGTAAAGCCTCGGCTTTCTAACTGAGGCATCAATTAGAAAAACCAATCCTGGTAGAGAAGCAAGAGGAAAGGCCTCAGATAGTGTGAGCCATATTCTGGAAAGCTCCGTTCTGCACATTGGATTAGCTATCTCTGGCCACCTCTCACTGGCCATCCCTAAGAAACCAGCCTGAGAGAGATTCTGAGAAATTATTCCTTAGGACCACCAGTGTCACGGCGTATACATCAGTTTTGCTCATTTATTTATATTGAGAAGCACACCTCTCTTCCCCTGTGGGTCTGAAGAAGCAGTTGGTAAAAAGGACTTCTCTCCCTTCCCGGCATAAGGGATGTGGCGTTTCCTTGCTGCTCAGACTGCGCCTGTCTCTAATTAGTACCCCCATGGTGTCAGAGCTCAGGTAATTTCCTCCTCTAATCATTTTACCTCCATCTGGGGCATCGGTAATTTCATTTTGTGCTTTGAGGACCACTCTCCTGTACTCTTGAAGATCGATTAATTTGAGGTGGTGCTAAAAGGTATTTTCCTTCAAAAGGTGTCCAGTAACCCCAGCTTTTAAAATTTCCTATTGGTCGTTTGCTAAATCAAATCTTTCTTGCATACAGAGATCCTTTTGTCTGGGCTAAAATTTTATTTCTGTTATATTAACTTAGTGGGTGAGACAATCTGAGAACTGTGGAGTGGACAAATCTGCAGGAGTTTTATATACAAGGTCACACTGTTATCAGGAAGAGCCTGATCCCATTAATTTTTTCTTAAAACCTGTATAATCTTATAGCTACTTAATCTCTGCTTCTGTTTCCTCACACATAAAATGGGGATAATAATAATGAACATTTCACAGCCACATTGTGAGAATTAAATATGTTACCATATATAAAGCATTTGGACTAGCATCCTACACACTGATATTATTATTTTATTATTATTACTACATGTTATATTTTAGTTAAATAGTTTAAATTGATTTCTATGTCATCGGATTTACGGTGGTCAAGAATTCAGTGCTACCTACTGAAGGAGAAACAGTCAGGACTCAGTGGGCATAGAATTCACCTTTCTAATTCTGCAGAGTAGAACCTCATTAACCTATAAGCCCATAATTTGGAATTTATGGTAATTTATGAGAAATTTCAATTTCCAGTGCCTGAGAAGGCAGAGTTTACCAGACAAATAAATAAAGGGCATTTTTGACTAGCATAGGGGAATAAAATTTGATAAAATTAAACTACCCTACGAATATTCTTCAGCACACAAAAATAATTAAAGGTGCATTCATAGATAAGACATATAGAGAGGTTATTTTAAAATGTTCCTTGTTTGTATATTACAGTTGGTCCAAGAAGCCACATACTGGACAACACTTTACCAGTAATTAGTAAATTTGTACTGAAAGCAGTTAATGTATATATTCTTTCCATATATTATTTCTGACTTTCTCCCTACTTTTCCATATTACTGAAATTTCTGCACACTATTTAAAAAGACCCCAATCAATAGTTAAAGCTGAGAGATTCATTATTCATTTTAAAAAAGGATAATAAATACAAAGGTTTAGTCCATTTGGCAAAACTTGGCCCATGTTCCTCCTCCGTCATCATCACCTCTGATGCTGCACCAGCAGCAGGAGGTCAGGGAGGACGACCTGCCACCTGCGGGCATATGCCCCACTTGTTCTTCAACAGGAGAAAGGCTATAGCCTTGAACACCCCCTTACCCTCCTCCCAGCTGAACTGTGTGAGGTTCCAGGGAGGGAATCAAGGTGGCAGAGGCACACAGTGGCGTGCCTTTTGAATTTTATACTATAAGCATATAATATCTATTCAAAAAATTTTAAAACGTTTTTGATGATTTAATACAGTTGTGTAATCCTTCTCCGTCAGAATATTGTCTTTCCTTGGCTTAAGTCACACCACGGTGGTTTTCCTCTTCCCCTTTGGACCGTTTCTAATTTCACTCTTCTGATTGGCTGTAATCGTCCTTTTCCAGAAGATTCTCTCCTAGATCCTCTGGTCTTATTCTGTTCACCCTCCCTGCAGAAGTCTCATATATTCCCATGATTTAAGTTGTTTGCATCCACAAGATCATCAAATATAGACGTATTCAATAACATATATGTATTAGGTTTCTACTCTAGGGACTAGGAATTAGAATACAGCAACTAGCAAAACAGACAAAATTCTTGATTTTTCTGAACTTTAATTCCATGCGGGAAGATAGAATTACCATGGACAATGTTAAATATGTTAGATTGTAATATGTTCTAAAGAGAAAAAATCAGACAGAAAGGGAAGTAACGTGTCAGGGTGGAATATGGACATTTGGTCTTGGCCCCAAGTCAGCCCTCAGTTCTGAGCTTAGGTGAATATATCAAAGCATTCAGTGCACCTGAGACGGCTGGCACCTTAAACTTACGATGACCCAAACTGAATGTACTATCCCATCACCTTTCTTCTACCATGACCACTGAGTTGCTCAAACCAGAATGCATGAGCCATCCTTGAATCCTTCAACTCCCCCACTCCCCATATCCCATGTGTCAGAGTTCTCCCACATAACTCTAGATACTTCTTTCTGTCTGCACTGTCACTAGCCTAATTCAGACCAACATCACCTCTCACCTGGATTCCTGCAATCAGAGATCCCCTACCGCCATTACCACCTTCCTCCAGTGTGAGTAAAACTCATCTTGTCACTCCTCTGCTTCAACAGGTCAATGGCACCAAATTGCTCCTGTCCAGCTCCCCCACCACTTCACTCTTGGACTCACTCTTACCCTTGTCCCCTAGTCTTCCTGTTCTTCCTTCATTCTTCATTTATGCCATCCTCTCTTGGGTCTTGCCAAGGATACTTGCACGTACTATTTCTTCTTCCTGGATTATTCTTCCCTCAACTTTTCATCAGGTTAACCCACCTCTCAAATCTCAATTAAAATATCACACCATCAGGCAAGTTTTACCCAAATCTTCCGAGTTGTTTGCATTAATGATGGATTATATAATATCCTATTTTTTTCCCAAATACATGCTACATCTGTTACGACTTCTATATCGCTCTTTACCGCACTGGCATGTAAGCTTCAAAAAGATAATGACCATGTATGTCTGCCTTTTCAACACATCATCCCCAATGCTTGTTAAATAATGTTTGATGCAGAGTTGGTACCCAGTCTATATTTACAGAACAAATGAATAAATGTTATAGCGAAGACAAATAGCAGATGATTAGTGATTGTTGTTACTTGGCATTTACATGCTTCATACTCAGGGATGATTTTGAATCATGATCTCTTAAGAGTACTCACATATTGCCTTCTCCTTGTACATCTGGGATCACGGAGGATGCTCTCCAGCAGCTGACACATTTCCAGAATCCAGCAGTGCCTTCCTTTGCACATTATTGTTCCAATTTTCACATTCCTAGGCAGCACTGTCAGCCAAGTCTTCCAGAGGGATGTCCTAGAGTTGATTCTGCTGTAAAATAGAGACCCACTTTAGGCATAAATTGATCTCAGATTTTGTAACCAGTAGGGATATCTCTCTCATTATATTAGCTACAGTTATTATTAAGAAATAACACTGAGACGTTAACACATAAAGAAAATAAATATGATTTTGTCTTTTCTCCTTTTGATTGCTGCTAGGGCCTTTAATACATTTCCTTCTTAACCTTACCTTAATTCCCTTGAAATATCTGCTCCTCTCTTCTCAGGCTAATCTATATGCCTTCTCAGGATAATTGCACCAGATTTATGTCCACTCTTTATGTCCTTTATGAAGTCTATTAAGCCTTGTTTGCTTTCTTATTCACTCATTATCCCTTATTCATTAAGAAGTACTAATATTTATTAATCACATGCCAACCACTACACATATATTTATATCATTCTACAACAGCCAAAGGAGAAGACAGTATTATTATTTTAATTTTTGCAGAAGAGGAAACTGAGGCTTAGAGAGCCTGCTCAAGTCACAGATACTAAGTGTTTGAACTGGGATTTGAGCCCAAAGGTCTGCCTCCAGTTTATTTGAAACTTTCAGTGTGCACTGTGCTATTGTCTTACTTGCTGAGATGCAAGTTGCTTTGACTTTAACCCTTTGCCTTTCTTTTCTTGAATTTTCTGTATAGATGAGGTCTTCAATAAATGTTTAACCTTTCACTGGGCTATTATTAATAGCGGATGACAAATGATGGTATTCATGGTTTTGTTCTGTTTATGGAGTTTTGTCCTTTCAACTCAAGCTGAACTGGGCCTAAATAAGAAAGGCTGGTGATGCAGCAAGTGCAACGTGGACAGCTAACCGACAGAAGGAAACCCTGTTTTAAGGTCCGGAGGAAGAAAAGCTTTCTAGGGCTTCACCAGGTGGTGAAGTTCAAACTGCGCTGGGAATCTTCTGGCATAATGTTAATAATCTAAACTTTACCCCCTTCAATATAGTAAGTTTGTGTAAAAGATTCCCATTGTGTGTGAGTCAAGAGAAAGAGGGAAATGGGCAGTTTTCTTGGGCCACAGGTCTGTATTTTGATTCCTTGAGTCTCAAACCAAGTTAGTACAGACAGGAGAGTTACAGATTTCCATTTTCCCTTCCCTCTCTCCCTACCTCCGTCCCTCCCTGGCTCGCTGTCGCGTGTGCACGTATCTTTGGATGGACTCTAGGACTCGCAGTCGGGTAGCTCGCTACGCTGTGCGCGTGCACAGTCCAGGGGGCTGTTTTACCTGTCTCTAATCCAGAAACTCCCTTTGTCGGTGAAGGCACACACTCTGCCTTCCTGCTCGCCTTCCACCCTACTCGGATTCCCGCCTCTCAGCCCTCCCGCCTCCACGCTTCCCCTGGAGTCATTCCCCCAGCGGCCTCAGAATGACCTCTGACCTTGGCGGAGGAGGAGGAGGGAGGTTGTCAAGAGGCCACTAAGTCGAGCGCCAATCGGACCCGGCCCATGAGGAGTCCCGGGTGCAGCGGCGGGCGCCCCCTCCCCTCCGCAGACTCGGGGCCCGGCGCGCCGGGGGCGGTGCGCGCGCCCGCGCCTCCCGCGGCGGCCGGGGGCTCCACGGGCCCGGGAGCCGCGCTGCACTTGGTGCCTGCGGTCGGCAAGGTCGGGAAGTGGGAGTCAAGATGGTCTGTCTAATACGGTGGCTCTGGAGTGCAATCTCGGTTTTACCTCTAGTCATCTGGGTGACCTTGGGCAAGTTTCGTAGCTTTAGCGCGCCGGTTTCTAAATCCATAGTACAGGGAAAGTGAGATGCTATGCTGGCTAAACCTGGGCTTGCAAGAATGAACTCATGAAGCAGTCCTGGCACGTAGTAGGTACTCAGTTAATACTGACAATGATAGGAGGAGTCAGAAGTTATGCTTTGGGGTCCGGACGTAGGTTTGAGCTCTGAGTTTTCCAGTTATTCACCAAGGAGAGGGGGAGGGGTGGCGGGAGCACCTGCCCTCCCCTCCCCTGCGCCCTCGTTGCCGGATAAACTCAGGAGAACCGGGAGAATCCTTCGTCCCGGGCCGGGGCTCCTTCAGACGGCCCCGCCGCCGGAGCCCGGTGGCATCTCCTGGCGCCCGCGGCACGTCTCTTTCCCTCGAGCTGAGGGAAAATTTCTTCCGTGAGCTGAGTAACTACCTCCCTCTCCAACCCCGGGGCTCGCTCGCTGCTGCCGCTGGGTCCCGGCGGCCGCGGCAAGCCGGGTCGAGCCTCCGGCGGGACGGAAGAGGCAGCCCCGGGGTGTGCGAGTTCTTCCCGGTTCCGGGCAGAGGAGCGAGGACGAGGTGGCGCGGAGACTGCGGGCGGCCCCGGGGTTCCCCCTCGTTTTGCCCGCCTTCTAGGGACTGCTAGGGCTTTGTGCGCGCCGAGGCACCGCCAGGTGTCCGTCCTCACCGCCCGCCCACCGCGGCCGGGGCCGAGGGGCCGGGGACGCCAGCGCCGCGCGGCGGGAGTGGGCGGCGAGCTCAGGCCTGCGAGGTAAGGAGGGGCGCGCGGAGGGGGCCGCACGTGCGCGCGCCTGTGCGCGTGCGCTGAGGGGGCGTGGGGGGCCGGCCGGGCGCGTCCCGCCCGGCCGCCCGCCCTTCCCGCACGCGGTCGCCGCGGGAGCGTCCCTCTCGCCCCGAGCACCCCCAGGCCCCAGCGTCCCATCACCCCGCATCCAAACCCCACCCTTCCTACCATAATTTCCCAGTGCAGCAGCAGACCTAAACCTGGAGAGACAGCACTGCCTTTCTGCTCCCCTCGCCCGCCCCCACCACCTCCTGCTATAAATAATCCGGACTCGCGGGTCAGGCACGTCACACGGCGAGAAACCGGGACCCCGAGGTTTTCTTCTCTGGGAATAGGGGGCATAGGGTGAGGAGGAGGAGAAAGAAATCGCCCGTGAGTAGTGAAGAAAAGCTTGCTCCTTGCCTCCTATGAAAGACCAAGCTTCATTTTATTCTTTTCTTTCTTTTCCTTATTTTTCCGTGTCTTTCTTATTCTCCACGCTACCTCCCCACTCCACTCCCGGCCCCAAATCCAACGCATTACTTAGCACTCCTCCCATTGGTTTCTTCCCTCCCCCCGCCTTCGACTCCTGCTCCCACTGTCCCCTACCCTCCCCCAGCCGCACAACCCCCACCTCCAGCACCCATCTCGCCCGAGGCAGGGGATGCCATGGAAATAAAGTTCAGACTCCTCTCTTTGCCGCTTGCCGAGACCAGAAGTGGGCTCCTGGGCACCCATCTTCCCCTAGCACTACACACCTGCTAGACCTTACATTCCTAATCTGGTTTTGCATATTTAAGAGAAGACACACACACACACACACACACACACACACACACACACACACACACACACACACACACACACACACACACACACACACACACACACCCCCAAACCCCACAACCCGCGAGGTGCAAAGCTGCCATCTGCAACTACCGAAACTTACCAGACGCTTTCGTTGTTTTTGCCTTAAAGAAAGAACAACAAAGATTTTACTCTGGCTTCCTCCTGTGGGGTGACTTTACTATATTATTCAAATACGTATATATTATAGATATATATGTTTTTTCTTTTTTCCCCTTTAATTTTTTTTTCCTTTAACAAGAAAATCTCGGTCCCAGGCAACCGCTGCTGCCCCTTTGATGTTTTGGTACGCCGTGCGCATGCGCCTCACATTAGAATTACTGCACTGGGCAGACTAAGTTGGATCTCCTCTCTTCAGTGAAACCCTCAATCCCATCCAAAACTAAAGGGATGTGGAGAGTCCGGAAAAAGGGCTACTTTGGGATTTGGTCATTCCCCTTAATAATCGCCGCTGTCTGTGCGCAGAGGTAAGTGTGTCTGTCGTTTCTTTTCCGTTTCTCACTTTGAAGGGCTCTGCCTGCATACCTCTGTGAGCAGGGATCTGTAGTGAGGATGAGATAGATGCTGAAGACGCTGTGCCTCCTGTCTTACTGATGCCTGTTTATTGTCTTTTCTCTCTTTAGTGTCAATGACCCTAGTAATATGTCGCTGGTTAAAGAGACGGTGGATAGACTCCTGAAAGGCTATGATATTCGGCTGAGACCAGATTTTGGAGGTAATGGAGTTCCCTTGGAAATAAGCTACAGCCCAAATGTCTTTTGAGCTTTGTGCGCTGTCTTCCCTCTCCCTCATTGTGGGTTGCATGTGGTGTTCTGAACGTGTCTCTGTGTTACCATATTGAGAAACGGACCCAAACTTAAGGCGGTTTGTCCCTATCCAGCACTTAGATGGTCTTTCAGAGAGGACACCCCCCCACCCCACCCCACCCCCAGCTTGTATTGGTGACTGCTGTCCTTCAACTTCACTGCTTAAATCCTTTGCTTCACTGTCTTTGTCTTGTTGAGATACAAACCTCCTAAGTTTACTTAATGATGTGCCCAGTGAACCTGGCTTACTGAAGGCCATCGTGAACATTTTTGAGGACAAGATGTGCAGACTGTTGGTTGAGAAGTGGCATTAACCCCCTGTGCCCGCCTACTTTGGAAGAGTTCTGGCCGTGATTTAAAGTGGCTGGTGTCTGGGTATTATCCAGTCCTGGAAGCCTCAGTGCAGGGGGCAGTGGAGGGTGGGGGAGGGTGCGGGGGTTTGGGGGAGGTGGGGGGTGCAGGGACCTCTCTTGGTGCAGCCTTAGATACACTGATAAAATACCCATTTAATTTTGCTTTAGACTCTAACAAAGCTCAGAGGGTTAAAACCTGCACAGAGTGGGGGTGGGAAGAATGAGGAGGGGGTTTCAGTACAATATAAAATTCCCTGGGGCTCTCCTGATACCCGGAGCTTTTGTGAGTTGTGTGTATTCTCACGCTGAGACATCTACATATGTAGACTAAGCTGGAATCCCTCACCCATCCGGACACGTGCTTGTCGGTTCAACAGAACATTTCCCAGAGGAGTATCTGTCACCCTTAAAAAAAAAAAAAGCAGAGTGAAGAATTTGAGGGTGAGCCGTGGGGAGGGATTTGGGACAGTGTCTCCCGTGCCCGGGACTACTTTTGCTAAGAAAGATTGAAGTTCTGAGAAATCACGTGGCTGGCCATTTTGGTTTGCAGGTCCCCCGGTGGCCGTGGGAATGAATATTGACATTGCCAGCATTGATATGGTTTCTGAAGTCAATATGGTGAGTATTGAGGTTTATGGTTGTGTCTCCGCAGACCTTCATTTGGGGACAGGAAGGAGAAAGGATCCAGTCGGTGGGGGTGGGGTGCGCGTGAGTATGTGTGTGAAGTGGCAGTGAGAGCAGGGGATTTTGCTTTGGAACCCACTGTCTTTGAGCTGGCTCTTTCTGGTCCCTGAGGCTTTTTCCAGCCTGGTTTGAAATCTTGGGACTTGGCATAGAGGGAATGAAATGCATTACACGTTCACGTGCAAAGCGCAGCCACATGCAGGAGAACCCCTGCAGAAGTCACATTTCCTACGGTTCAGTGGGAAACCTGCTTCATCAAGTGATTTTCTGGGTTTGGGGTGGCGTCTCGGAGGAGGGGCGAGGGAGGGTTTTGATTCGACATTTCACGGAGGCTATAACCTGCAAACTAAACTGTAGCAGAGAGGCCGAATAAACGATCCTGGGATTCTGAGGTCCACTTGTTGCTTTTGGAGATGGCCTCTTTATAGCTGATGGCAAACCACCTCCCTCCCCGCACCTCCATCCCCCACCCTCAATTACTCACCTGCTCCTTTAACCCCTCCTGCCTGCCAAAATGCATAAAATGAAAATTGGCCACACTGTTTTCAAAAAGCAGGCTCAGACCCATGTGTCATCTCTGGTCACTTCTGCAATGTTATTCACCGCATGTCCTAAGCTTGTGCAATTTATGGACAGCAGCACTCCTTAGTGGCTACCTCTTTGGACCTGGGGCAAGTGTTAAGAGAAAAAGCCTCCGTGTTCCCCTCCAGGTAACACTTGTGGGGGGTTTGCCTCATGCAGGAGCGCCCCCTGCTGCCCATGTTGGGGCACTGCAGACACATAAGACAATGACAAGTGTCCCAGATACCCCTGCTTACTGGGTCCATTTCTCCAGTGACTTTTCTCCTCTGTGTTTTTGAAGTTTTCACCTTGGGAAAAGTCTCTCTAGAAAGGCCACACTTGAATGTAAGATGCCAATATTACTTTCAATCCTGACAGCACACAGCACATTTTAGAGGATTGTATTATGGTGTGGTCCTGCCTAGAAATGGAATGCACTATTAAAGAAGAGGGTGTCGTGTGTAAAGTTTTATACAAAGCAGTTGTTAGCCTGCCTTCAGGACTTGAAAGTTAGGACATTTTTTAATTCACTCAAGAGAGCCAAATACTGGGTAGTGGACATGCTCTCAGCATTTCACAAACTTTCATCATCCCAGAATTCAAATATAGAGGAAGCTCGAATAACCAGCCCCGCCTCTTATAAAATGTCCAAAGATAGGTGATCATCTCGAGGTACCACGAGCTTATGAAACATCTTATGACTACTCCAGAGGACGTTCATCTATTTCAGTTATGTTTATAAATGACATCTACCTTATGTTTTAATTATTGGGAAAGTTTTTTATGATACAGGCTATAAACACAGCCTCAAGACACTACTGGATGATTCAGAACCACAGATTTCCCACACATTTTGAGACTCCTGTGTAGGTACAGAATATTTCTCTCCTGGGAAACTATTTAACTTCTCAGATATGCAAATACTCACTTCTGTGGGATTTTGGAGGGTTTTTTTTTTGTCAGTTTATAGTTTGAATTTTATCATAAAAATGCAAAATGTCCTAATGTGGGTACCTGCTAAAGTCCCAGGTAGTTGAGTCTAAATTGTTTTGCTAAAAACAGTGATATGGAAATCAGGTGTGGTTCTGTGTGGCCTCTCTTTTGAATTTTGATTTATTTATGCTTTTTCTTCTGCTACATTTTATTTTGTCGCCTTCCTCTTCAGAGTGTCACGAAAATGGGATTTTATGGCAAAATTAAGAAATATTTAGAATCTAAGGAGATGATAAGATGATTGGACGTTGCTGCAATAGAACTATATCCCAAAATGGCTTAGAGCAGCAGTACTTTTTTCCTTCTTCTTAAGTTTTGTTCATTTTTCCCTGGTGTGCAGCATTTTGGAGAGGTATCAGAGCTGGACACAATGCCAAGACCTGCTAGTCAAAATATAGACCCAGCTAAGGCAAGGTGTTATCTCTTAAGGCTATTTACTGTTGCAGAAAAATCATGGGATGTTGAAAGTGCAAAATACAAATGTCAGGTTGTAAATAGGCCAGGACTGCAGCATTAATGATTAGAACCAAGTGTTAAAATTCCATGCTAGGTCCCCTTCTTAGCCTGCTGCTAACACACGTGGACTTGTCCAGACACAGCTTTACTTGTTGAAAAATTTAGCACTTTTATGATTAACAACCATAGTGCTTTTAAATTAATCCTTCAAAGAAAAATTTTGTGATAGACGCCATTTTTAAAGTGTATTTATTTGGTGTGAAGCAACAGGTGGGAAGTTCCATCACTGGTGTGTTAATAAAAGAAGACGTCTATGGCATTTTGCCCACTGTCGACAGGTCTAAATTGGTTGGGGTCTTTTGATTAGATTCAGTTGTGAAACAATCGTTGATTGATTATTTAAGTGAAAACTCAAAATTGATTAACACACATGCTTCTGCATTCGTATCCTTTGTGGCCTGCAGCCTCTGGCAATTGTAGCTTGCTTGCTTTTATAGTAGCCAGTCTTCCTTTGATGAACGGTAGGCATTAGGCCATTTAGGTTGTCATTGAGTCATTGGTACCGAAAGGAAAAAAGGCCCATGTCGATGCGGTGCTCCTGGTAAATGACAGTAATAGAATTGAATCCTAGTTGTGCTTCTGCTGCTCAGTCAACCTGAGGGAATTCACAGTCCTAGGGGGCTTGATGTCCTTGCCTGTTAAGAGGGAGTAGTAATCCCATTTCATGTATCTCAGGTGACTACCAGAATTAATAAAGTGATGCAGGTGGAAGTATTGGTGTTCCATCAATGCAGCGTGTGTAAAGGACTGGCTGTCACTAAGGAGACCCAGTGTCCATTCTAAGCCGCTGCCCTGAGCATTCTGGGGTCAGTAGCTTCCATTACATGATCTCAGTTTCCTTATGTTTGAAATGGGAGGGGCATGCCAAATTCACTTCCACCTCAAAGTTACACGTGTCTCTGGTTTGGTTTATGATGATAGCTCTATTGGGTACAAAGAAATTCCAGGAAAACTTGGAAATCCAACATAAGTGTAAGAAAAATGCGGAATTCCTCAATGGCATGCAGTTACATGATCTTAGGAAGGTGGTGATGGTATCTAATTGAGCCATGTGACTCAGGTGACTGCTGGCCTCATGGAAGATCTTTGGAAGAACATGATCTCAATTAGAATGTTCTTGAGCAGAAAGCTTGGCTGTAGAGCGAAGCATTTTTAGATGTCTTGGTTAAATTGGCAGGAATCTTTTTGTTAAGATTCTTTGATGAAAAGTGCATTTTAAGATCCAAAATTGGCTCTTGAGGATTAGGGACTGAAATAACTTTCTCTTCGTTTAAAGATTTCTCTTCATTTAAAGTTGTTTCTTCTTGAAACAACACATTTGCCAACCAACGAGTGAAGCAATATTTCACTTTGGAGGAAAGCATTCTAGTAAACACATACACAAATTACCTTCTTATGGAATGGCGAACGGAGAAAAGGGCTGCCTTTTTTTTTTTTTTTAACCAGATGTTTTCTTGCATCACCAGCTGCACAGTTGAAAATTCAATTCGACACAAATATTGTTTAGCAGCTACTATGATCCAGCCATGTGTTAGGCCTTAGGGACAGAGCAGTGAGCAAGACTGATTTGTCTCATGACCTTGGGAAACGTAATACCTAGGCGTTTGCTGTTGTTAATTCTACGTGGGGCCCTAGTATACTTATTTTTTAATATGAATTTTATTTCACACTGAGATTCTTTTTCTATTTTTAAACATTGTTTTGTGGGGGAGAGGAGGTAGTCAGGTCTATCTGTCTATCTATTTATTTTAATGGAGGTGCTGGGGATTGAACCCAGGACCTCATGCATGCTAAGCATGCGCTCTACCACTTACATTGTTTTTATGTTTAACATAAGTATTTTCTCTAAAACTTTTTCTGAGCAGCCAGTTGAGTACTTAGTGATCTGTATCTCCTTTGTCACTTGTTGGCTTCACCATTCATTTGTGATTTGATATTTCACATTGCCTGATATGTTCCATATTCTGTCTTCCTAATTCATGTGTATAAAATACATGCAGACAAGGTTATAGTCTCTCTCTCTCTGTGTGTGGTTTTGCTCTGTACACAGTGGTTGGTGGGATGTTTGACTCCTGGTGAATGCCACAGATACTGGGTGAACTCTTCATTTTCAGAGCAGTCATTTATTATTATTCACGAGTCATGGTACCATCTATGTGGAAAAACAGAGCATAGGAACTCTTTAGGTTACTATTTGGATCAACCAATGTAGAAAGAATCACAGTGTAGGAATATTAAGTCCTTTGAAATCAGAAATACACAGGGCGCATTGGGAATACAGAGTCCTGAGGTATTATGTAGAAGTTACTAGGTGGAGATGGGGGTTAGAGGTCTGTGGATAAATATTCCAAGCAGGGGGAAAAAAAAACAGGAGAATTACGTGGGATTAGGGATTTGCAATGTGACTTTGAACGGCTGGCTTTGGGAGTGAGCATGAGGAGGTGGTTAAGAGTTGATATTGAGATCACAGGTGGCGATCAGATGACAAAGACCATTTTTGTAGCCTGCTGAAGTTTAAATTTTGCTCCAAGGGCTGTGGGGTCCCATGGATGGAAGGATGTCCATAGAGGAATTGCTTGAATAGATTCCACTTCTGGAAGATGCTTTTCAAGTATGGAGGGTTAGCAAGACCTCAGGTTGAGAGATGAGATGGAAATCCACTGTAAAAGTCCAGAAAGAACTATGAACAGAGGCAGGGATGTAAAGGAGAGGATGCAAAATCAGGGCATGTACAAGGCAGAAGCGACAGGACTTGGTGAATCCTAAGTTTCTGATGGTACCATTTATTGATACGATGGAGAACACTGAAAGGGCAGCCAGGTTGGGAGTGGGGTGGGGAGTGGGGCGGGGAGTGAGGTGTGTGGGCAGATAGTGAGTTCACTTTGGGGAACATTGACTTTTTTCCACACATGGACTCTGTGGATGGAGACTAGAAAATATAGGTCTAGAGCCACGTAAGAAGTCATGACTAGAGAGATGAACTTGGACACTGTCAGAATATACGTGGTACTTAACTGTATGAGTGGATACAATAAATTATGTAGATTTTGGGGGGTAGTAATTAGGTTTATTCACGTATTTTTAGAGGAGGTACTGGGGATTGAACTCAGTGCCTTGTGCATGCTAAGCATGCACGCTGCCACTTGAGCTATACCCTCCCCCAGAGTAGATGCAATTAAAAAGGGAAAGTGAGACGGCAGCTGAAAACGGAGACCTGGTGAGCACTGTAATTTAAGTGGTGGAATGTGGAACAGGAGCCCGCAAAGGAGATTAATTAAGCAGCTGAGTGGCAGTCAGGGCGCTCAGAGGAGAGCCTGCAGATAATAATGTCTTTGAAGCTGAGGCACAGGAGAGTTTAAAAAGGAAGGAAGTGGTCAGCTGCCTCACATGCCACAGCGATCTACTGAAGTACGTTCTGGAACCTGTCTCCCACGTGTACTAACAGGGGCGCATTGGTAAACGCAGCAAGATGAGTTTCAGTGGTTGAAGACAGCTCTTTTGAAAAGTGTGGATCTGGAGTGAAGTGGGGAGAGGGCAGTGGCTCCAAGCAGTCATATAGCATTTAGAGGAGAAGTTTCTGTTCGAAGGGAGTAGGTTGCAGATACAAAGCCGGAGGTAAGGTGGGGTGGGGTGGGATGGGGAGTGGTGAAGCGGGTGAGAACACTCACTGACCCAGGCTTAATTCCCAACAAACTATGCCTAGAAGCTGTCCTACCCAATTTTAGCAAGCGGTTATGTTGTCTCCTCCTTCCCTCTCTCTTCCCCCTGTCCTCCTCTTGTGCAGTGCCCAACATTTTCCACCATCATTACACTAATCTAAAACGTAATCCCAGTTACTGCTCATTGAGATCTTAACTTGGGTAGGTACCGTACTGATGTACATTGTCTCATCCAATCCTCTTATTAAAACAGTGGTATGGCTGCTACCCACCTGCTTACAAAACAGAAACTGAGGCCCAGAGAGTTTAAGTGACTTATTTAAAATCACACAGCTAGCAAATGACTGACTTCACATCCCTCAGTCTCAGCCATCTGGTTATACTGCACTTTTAGATGTAGCAAGTCCTCGTTTTTAAAAATCATTTTTATTCCTTAGGAGTCTGCTCTGTTGTTTGTTTTTATTTTTATTTTTGGAAACAGTGGGTGGATCAGATCAACTCATTCTCTAAAAGATGTTACTGTTACTCCTCACTCTACCTTGAAAAAATATTCTCATTTCAGGAACATGGTTTTTTTTTCAAATAAGTGCTTTATTTAATGTGTGTAGAATGTAAGATGTGGTTTCTGTCCTTGAGAAATTTATACTTTATATTACATCTGTTGAGCACAGTTTAAACCTAGCAATAAAGGAAGATTTATTTAAGATCCTGAAGAGTTGAGGATGTTTCTTGTATCATAATTTCTTTCATTATGAATGGTGTTGTTACGTTGTCTAATAATTTTTCTGTTGCTCTAGCAGAATGTCATAGAACCATGAAAGCCAATAATTGTCACAAAACGTGGGCTGATGAAGTTCAGGAGCTGTGAACCGTGTCAGTGGTTTTGGGCTATGGGTGGACACTTTGTGAAATGACCCTTTCCCTTTTTCTGTGTTTTATTTTTAAGACCTCATTTTCAATTGAATTTTTTTTTTTCCAATTGCGAATGCATTTTTGTGATTTCTGATAAACCACTCCTGCAAAGAATTCTTTTAAAGGTGGTTGAGTGTTGTTTCTTCTCTTCCCAGATCTTCACTCCCTCTACTCGGCACAGTATAAATGCGGTTCATTATAAAGATTACATCTCAATAATTACTTATTCATTTGTGTCCAAACAGTGGCGCCACATGATATGGGCAGTGTATGAATCTGTTTCTCTTGGTTAACTCTTAGGGCAGATCCTTTGCTGTTGCTTTGTAGGACTCTGAACAATGCAAGCTTGACTGTGGCATGAAATAAAGGTCTGACTGTGCACTTCCCCTGCAAGAGAAGGAAAGGGAGTGAGATCACTCAAGTTTCATATTTTAGAAGTACCTCAAAGTGTGCTTTAGTGTTCTCACTCCCACCTCATGGTTGAATGCTCTTGGGAATTTCTGTAAGAATGTAAATCAGAGAAAGTGTTTTTCTTAACGTTGTGGTGGGGAGTACTGACTCATTTCTGGGTGGGGCACTGGCTTGTTTTGTGATCGTGCATTGGTGATTGGCGCTCTTGGCATTTGGGGCCAGAGAATTCTTTGCTGTCATGTGCATTGCAAGATGTTTAGCAGCATCCCTGGCCTTTACCTACTGTATGCCAGAGGTCCCCCCGCAGTTGTGAAACCCAAAACTGCCTCCAGAAATTGGCAAATGTGCCCTGGGGGTTGAATGTGTCCCCAGCTGAGAACCCTTGATGATGCAGAGAATGGTGATGTGCTTTTGTCTCCAAGCAACTTGAGAAAAGAAGGAGATTTTCTCATGGAGTAATGGATTTTGGGCTCAATCACCATTTTCATTTATGTTTGGTGGTGCATGGTGACAAAACCAATTTAAAAATACCAACAAACATCAGAGGCAAAAATTATCCACATCCCCATCACATCATTACAACTGTGTTTTAGTTTGCCTATGTTGCCTCCTAGTTCTTATCTGTTTGCTTACCTATTCTTTACCCATTGTACTTTGTCATTTTGCAGAGAGAATGTTATAGTCTGCATTTTCACTCAACAGACCGTCAATATTTTTATAGTTTTATGCTTTCTTAAAAAGAATACACACCTCTACTGCTACCAGGGTAAACTGGCGTGTCTTTTTCTATGCCTCTTGGTGATCTTATAAACATGAGTATGCTGGCACTTTGTTTTACTCTTTTTTTTTTCAAAAGGGAATTTTAAAATATATTTTAGAGATTATTAGTCATAATTTTAGCTTTAGACTGTTTGAAAAGAAACATTTATTTTTACTTATGCACTATTAACAGTAGAAGTCATATATAAGGTAGATAACTGGGTTTAAATAGCCTATAAATGGAAACTTTTAAAACTTTGCATATCAATTTGACTCATATTTACACAGCTGCTTTTCACTCTGTTTCTATCTTGATATTACTCAGTTTTTCCAAAATCAACTTACATTTTTGGATGACATAAAAATAAGTTGAAATGGACAGTTAAAAGAGGAATAAAAAAGTAGAAAGTGATGAGTTTTTAAAAGGTACAAACACAAGTTCTATGTGTTGCTTCCAATTGTGCATTTCATTTGCAAAATACGTATTTTATTAAACAAGGAGAGATGTGGGCTTATATGATTCTGTCCCTATTTATGTGGAAAAATATGGACGTGTCTTTAATCCACTGACCCTTGCTGGTGCTCATTTTGTAAACATTCTAGTGGCATTTTTTATTGCCAAGTCTCATTTTCCTTGCTCTGTCGTTTGGCACCTACTGCCCGCTTACCTGCCAAGAGGCCTTAACTTAGAAGTAATTGTTCTGGCAATTGAAGATGAAATAACTTTTTTCCTTACACAAGAGCAACAATTAATGAAGTTTTTAAGGTGAAATCTACATGTATCTTAGAAAAGGGATCCACGAATAAGCCATGGAAAAGTATCAGAGATTTTGAGGTGTGTGAACGCAGGGACAGTGTCCGTCTGCGTCCCCAGTGCCTCGCACACGCCCGACAGTTAGTAGGAGCTCCACAAATAAGGGGCGAATGGAGTTGTCGGAGGGGCAGTGGAAGGACTGCCCTGCGTCAGGCTCCCAGGAAGCATTTATTGCGGGCTGCTTCACCGGCACCACGCCAGCGAGGCTGTTTTGTGGAAGGGCATGAAATGGTTCTTCCACTGGACCTAAGACTCACTCTCAAGTCGAGCAAGATTAATCTTAATTGCCTGAAGGGGGAGGTGAGGGCTGAGGGTGAGAAGAGTGTCCCAGATGGTGTGAGGAAAGGCTGGCGTATCTTTGTGGTGGAAGAATCAAAATAAAAGGTGGAGATCTAAGTTTTTACAGTGGTCCTCAGACTTTACAGTGCAGCAGAATCCTCAGGGTCTTATATTCATGTTAGTATTTGAAGGACTTATGACCAGAGTCTGATTCAGTAAGTCTGGGATGGAGTTCAGAAATCTGCTTGTTTAAAAGCTCTCTATTCCATTTTTTAAAAAAAGGGGGAAAGGGGAGGATAATATAGCTCAGTGGTAAAGCACATGCTTATTAGCAGGGAGGAGATCCTGTGTTCCATCCCCAGGACCTCCATTAAAAAATAAAAATAAATGAAAGCTGTCTATTTGACTGATACAGGTATTATCTTGGGGCCACTGTTTGAGGAATATTGGTTTTATCGTGAAGGTGGAAGCTAATACAATCACTAATCAAGGAATCTGACCACAGACTGTCCTCTAGTATTAATATGGGTTTTGGGGACAATAAAGATCCAAGTGATCAGAGTAGGTGGGATTTGGAGAAGACCTCAGGGAAGAGGGAGAGTTGGATTAAGCAAGAAGGATCCGTGCCACACGAATGGATGGAAGATAAGAACAGTCCTGTGGGAGAGTCAGTGGGGGTGGAGACAGTACGGAGAAAGGCATTGCATATTAGCGACAATAATAATGCAAAAATCAAAATTCAGACCTGCAGACAATATTTCACTTTAATGTTCACCAAAATCCAGTGACCTAGGTCACCCTATTTTTTATCCTCTTTTAAAAATGTAGAAAGAAGGACGAGAGGGATTGTATGATTTCTAAGACTGCATGGCTCATATAACTGGGTAGGCACGGCAGGGTGCCTAGTAGGGCAGGACTGTGTCTGGTGGAGCTGAGTTGCATAAGACCTTGACAGCTGGGCAGAGGAGATGCTGCAGTGTCTTGAGTAGGAGCTATGACATGATGAGAGAGTCTTAAGCACCTTCACAAAAAACCAAGGCAGGGGGCGCTTACTAAGTGTAAGTGTCAGAGAGTTGAAAAACAACCATCCAGGTTGGATTTTTATGTTGACAAAATACCCTTTGGAACCTCCACACTGATTTTTTTTTTTTTTTTTTTTGACACAAATGATGAAAATAATCATAAATCTGTATTAAAAAGGTTGTGAAATGAGGGGAGGGATGAGCACCTAGGGCAGTGTTTGATGCTAAGAATAAGTAATACTTGCATTGGTTTATTTAGTTTTAAGATACCTGAAGAGATCAGAAATACTGAAATTTTAACATATATATTTTAGGATAAATATGGTATGAGTATTCCTTCCTGTTTAGGAAGATAGCTATTTGTTTCGTGGTTCTAGTAGTAAGGTACACTTAACGTGTAGGAAGAATGCCACTGAAATAGCTTCCTACGAATTATTTACGGCTGCCTAATTATAATTCTTGAAGTATATGCTTAAATTTAAGGTCTCGGTGATTAAACGTCTTGATGTTGCTCTTCTGCATACAGATCAGTAACTTAGTGCCTAATTGGTTCAAGACCATTGAATCAAAATTTAAAAAAAAAATGTTTATCTGCTGACTTTCCCATGTCTCTCTTTTGATTAAATAAGTCATATCTAAAAGTCACTTTTTACTCTGCTATTTAATTATTTTAGGTTGAAATGATGGTTGCACCATGAGAGTTTAACCTCACACTACTTGACTTGCTCAGTAAATGAGTATCTGTTTATTTATGGTCCAACATGTAATGTTTGTTATAAAACATACCCCAAATTAGAGATTTAAAGAATATTTGATAAAAATATATATATAAAGTTGTAATTTTTTTTTAATCTCATACTTAAACCTTGATCCCGTGAACATGAGAATATAGTGAATAATAATGGAAAATTAAAGCCTGTTCTGTCCTGCATTTTATTTTGTTAATGGGAAATATTGGATGGTAGGGCTTATAATATAGATAATTCAAAGGTGACTGTTGCCCCGTTTATTCCTACCTTGGAACGTCTAAAGCACCAACATGGGAAAAATAACTTTTTCTGGAGTGTGCCACTCATCCCTTCCAGGAGGGAGCATTTGTTTTAAAATAATTACTGAATCTTCCCGCTTCCTAGGATTGACCAAGGACTCTATTTAACTGAATTGACCAAGGACTCTATAAACAGCTGGCTTTAAAAAAATATGTATACAAAGATCATCTTTAAATATTGTTCATTTTTGTGAGAGTGTTGACATCTTACTGACTATAAATCTTTCAAAAAAGTTTTAAATATTCATCTTAAATGATTTATAGACCATTTTAAAGAATACCCATATCATAAAATAAGCAGAAATGTTAAAAAAGTTTTAGATATAAGTGAGTAAGGGCCTTGCAAAATCAAATTACCATTCTGTGTTTTAGGGTGCTCTAAAAAATGAAATTTAGGTACCTTTTCTGTTTGTTTTCTTTGACCTACGGACAAAGAAATTTCAAGACTTATTTTGTAAATACTTATTTCTGGTTTTTATTTTTTCCAAATGAGTGTTTGAGTTAATAGACTGAACACTCTTGAAGTGTTCTCTGATCAGTCAGCTGTGTGAACCGTTCCTCTGGCAAGCACTGTTAAGCCAACACTTTCTTTCGACATTGATGGGGCTGATCTGCTAGGCTGTGTAAATTTGCATCTGGCTTCTGTGTTGGAAGAATGCTCATAAGTGTTTACTTGAATCACAGCAGTATGCCTCTGTGGCAAACGATTTTTCTAACAGAATTCATTAGAGAATGATACCTTTGTTATTCTGAAAGTCCTGATATTTTAAGTACTTGCCAAGTTTACAGATGAAAAGATCTGTAGAATTATAGACAACATGGAAAACAAAAAATTTATTTCCTTTGGACTTATTAGTTGCTTTATTTTAGACTTCAGGTTTTGGAGGCCAATTTTCTATCTATTTAATGAGCCAGTTTTGAGAACCACATTTTAAAATGGCTTTATCTTGTTATTTTTCCAAACTGACTGTGATCGTCATCATCACGGAGACCATTTAGGTGGAAATTTGTTGTAATGGAACTTTCTTTACTTAGGATGCTTTAGTCAAAGTGGCAAAGGTTATAAATGTGCTCTGGTTGTAAAATTCCCAGATTTGGATAAAATACCTCCTAAGTGTTTATGTTCTCATTAAAAAAAAAAAAAACCCCACAGTTCTAGAGCTCTGGGCTTCCGGTTCTGTTGTTGTTTCAGTGCACAGTGCCATCATGGCAGGAGCACAACCCGGTGAAATTAAATGCTGCTTGCGCTGCTGGGCTTTAAAGAGAGAAAGAAAAACAAAGTGAGACCCAGAGAGGGAGATGGAAAGAGAGATAAGACATAGGAGGTTCTTGTCCTTGAGGAGGTTGTAATGTGTCTTCAGTAGTTGGGAAATAGCAGAAAGCCTTTTTTTTTTTTTAATCAAGTATCTGGGTTTTTTGTTTAGTATAAATGAATATCATATAAAATACGCAAAAAGGATTTGCCATATAAGACTGTGTATATAGTCAGGGACTGTCCTTTTGAATTTATATGAATGGAATCAACAATATCAAAGTGCATGTGGATTCTCTTTGTTCTTTTAAGCATTTGATAGTTTGTAAACAAATGCTTTTAAAAAGGTCAGTGGAAAACAGGATTTGAAAAATTGCATTGCACCTTCGACATGTAACTGGGGTGTACTTTATTATGATTAATGACACTGCTAAGAATCACTACCATTTATTGAGATATTTTTACGAAATGAAATGGAATTTTTCAATGACTTACCATTTACTTCTCTAAAGCCTCGATGAAATAAGATGTATTACCACATTTTACAGATGGGTAAACTGAGGATTAGAAGATTTATGTTAGAACTAAGACAATACAGCCCTCCCTTATTTTATAGCAAGGAACTGCTGGAACTGTAATTAGAGCCCTATCTGTCTCCTATCCCATTTATTTTGTGTTTTTCTCAAGTTAAAGGAAGGAGAAATTTAAAAACTTGAATGGACCGGCCTCCTTTGTAATCTCACAGAGTAATTGTTAATTCTAGTTTCCCAGATGACTTTTGGGAAACTTACAAAAGTCAAACAAATAGAACATATAGGAAAATCTATAATATGCAAAAACAGCCTACATCATTTAGAAATCAATTAGTAATTACCAGTGTTTTGGCATCATTAGGGCTTGTGGATAAACTGAAGATTATGATTTACTTTTTTTCTTGGGTTTGTGGATAAATTGAAGATTATAATTTACTTTTTCTTGGTTATAAATCACCTTTTGCCACTAGGGAATGAATTCAATTCTGGCTCAAAACAGAAATCTGCTCTGAATAAAATGTATATAGTAATCCTGAGAATTAAGAGCAAAATTAGATTTTATGAGAGATTTTGAGAACCAAGGAAATATCAGCCCTTCATATCTTACTTGTTCTTTTAATGAGGTAGAACATATTTCAGAATACTCAGCAAAATGATGATTAGTATTTGTTTGAAATAAAAATTGTGATGCATTTCAAGGTCAATTCAAAAGGCTTGAGTTTGAATACATTTGTGATCCTCAAGGTTGGGAAAAATATGTGGCTTAATGAAAATGTTTCTCTTCTCTTTTTTTCTATTTAATCAAGTATACAATTGAATTGATAAAAATTATGAATCAAATTAGGCCAGCTATATCATATATGTCTAAAAACAATATGTATGACTATGAATATACAAACAAATATAATTTAAAAATAATTACTCAGTTCTGTATTTCTTTTGAATGCAAGCAATCCTTGGACTAAAATATGCCATTGAATTTTTTTTTGAGATTATTTCTATAGTTATTGTGAAAGGTCAGTATTTACATCAGAAGCAGGGACTGAGAAGTTCTGGATTTGTCCTGAATTTGTCACTGATGATAAGACTTTGTAAAAATTTCTTAACTTCCAGTCCAGAGTTTCTATATTTGAAAATTAAGGCAATTAAAGGAGAGAGAAGGTAACTGCCAGCTGTTTGTTATGTTTGCTTTGTAAAAGCAGGTAAATTTGTCATGTAATTTTCTCAAGCGTCTGCAGTTTTTAAATCTGAATTGCTTTTATTACTTATTTCTATCCATTATAGGAAAGTAGGTAATAAACTATAATAAAAAGCAAAGGTCTCTATTAATATCATCACTCATATATATACACTGTCAGCAAAATGATCACTAAACCTTCAGTTTCCTTGGGAATTCACATGCATGTACATGAAATAGATAGTATCATACATTAAGTTTTATAATATGATTTCTGCACATTTTGTGAACATCTTTTGATGCCATCTAAAATTTTTCTACAGCATAATATCCAATGGTTGCATAGAATTTCATTGTATGGCTGCACCATGTTTATTAAATCAATCCTCTCTTGATGGACATTATGATTATTTGGGGGGAGGTTTTAATATTATGAATGAAACTCTATTGAGCCATCCTGTATATTCATATTTGATGCAATTGTAAAGTTTTCCCCCTAAATTCTTAGAAGTGGGATTACTGGAACCCAGAGCTGGTCCATTTTATATATTGATACCTATTACAAAGCTATACTTCCTCTGAAAAACTGCTAATTTGGCAAGTTAAAAATAACGCCAAAATAATAGTGTTGTGGTTGTAACGGCACTGAAATTTACTGAGGAATTTGGAAGGAAATTTACTTCTTAAAGTATTGTTTCTTCCCATCGAAGAGCATACTATGTCTCATCTCTTATACAGATTCTTTTATGTCTTTCTGTAAAATTTTACAGTTTTCTTTGTGTAAGTCTTGCAGATTTCTTGTTCAATTTATTCCCATAGGCCCTACATAATTCTTGTTAAATTCAGTACTTCATAATTTTTATGGTTATTGTGAATGGGATTTTTATATCCAATGATTATTTTTGATTCCTGGCCAAAAGAACAAACGCATATAACCATCCTAGCAGGGGTGTCTTTTAATTTTATAACTCAAGAGTACCATTTCCATTTCAATTTGTGCATGAGGTGCCTTGGATGTTCCTAGCATATTCAAAATGTATATGCAGAAACATTGTGCATTTTTGGCAGTTTGTTATATGTCCAATTAATGTAAACATTTAAAAAATGGTTGTTTTATTTCGGCTTCAGTCTTCTACATAGGATTCATTTACTTTGATCCGTAGAAGCAACACAAATTACCGCGGAGGGCATAGTCTTAAAGGTTCCTTTTCTTCCTTTAACCTTATTGAGTAAAGTTTAGATTTAAAGCAATAAACTCTGCTTAATATATTCCGTTTTTTATTTTGAACATAATAACTTTATGAAAATAAGAATTTTTTGGGGATGTAGTAAGCCAAATTAACATCTAAATTCTGGTATATATTACATGAAGTGTGGTTGACTTAATGACAGATAATTGAAGAGGGGCTATTCCATGTTGAGAACAGTTTTAACACCAGAAAATAATACAGCATAGCTGATACAGTGTGCATGACTGTTGCCACAAATACCTGTTTCAGAGTGAAGAGTTTGCTAGGTTTAATACTACATCTGATGATGGCTTATCCACAGACTCGATGAGCAAAATTTGAGAACTATAAAAGCATTTGCATTATGGCAAATTCTAAATTATGATTGGTTTGACTGTTTTAAATACACTGACTTGTCAATCTGTACAATTGTAATGATCAGTCTTCAGCTAGAATAGTTCAGTTGTGCATGAAATTGAGATTTCTAGAAAATATCTCAATGTCTGTTACAAGTTTGGAGAAAACATACCATATACATTTTGCTAGATTTAGTGACTCCTTAGCTGAATTGTAACTTTTGTGTTGGTTAAGTCAGGTGTGCCATTTGAGAAAAAGCAAAAGCTCAGAAGTTGTAGGAGAAAAGAACTCTTATAAACTAGCCTCACATTGTCAGTAGTATGTAGTGTTTGGCTGTCACACACAGACATACGCACATATATGCATACATACGAAATATAAAACTGAGGATGAAATGGCTATTTTTTTCTAAGTAATTATTTATTACTTATCACCAAGTGTCCACTTATCAGGTTGAACTTTTTAATACTGGTAAACTTAAGTTCGATGCAATGAATAGACTGGGATAAAATATGAACTAGCAGTGCCACCTACATCAGCTTGAAAAGACCGTACATCCTTGGGCAGGAAGATGTGCTTCCTGTGACTCAGTGTAGGCAATCTAAAATAAAGCTGGAGTTCCATGCTATTTTGCATGAGTTTACTGAATATATATTTTCCTATGCAAAGTGAAATGTCCGTATTAGGTGGATCTTTTTGTATTAAAGTATTGCTGTGCTACACTTCAATAAATTCAGACTTGACTGATGTATCAAGAGAGGTTAGATCTTTTGACAACTGTCCCTAAGTTTTGTATATTTTAATAAAAAAATATAGTACTATCATAAAAAGAATATTTCTTACAGCACAATTGAAAGGGAATACAGATTTATTTCCCTTCTTAACTGATAATTATGAAATTTTATCTTTAAAGAAACACTTCAGAATATTTTTAAACTGGATTTTAATAAGACATGCATTTGACGATGGTGCTTTTTTTTTTTGGCTAGTGTTGGCAAAAAATATTGATATTTTAGAGCAGAAGTAAACCACATATGGCTGAGTGCCTATGTTTAAGAATAAGCTTTTATTGGAACATAGACATGCCCATCTGGTTATGTATTACCCCTGTCTACCTTTGCACTCTAAAGACAGTTGAGTAGTTACAACAGAAACCATGTGGCCTGCAAAGGCCAAAATATTTACTGTGGGGTCAGTACAGAAAAAAAAAATATTTTTCTGCTGTTTGTTTTGGAACAATAAGTTCCAAATGCTATGGATATAAACCAGTAGAAGATGTAACATATGAAATTCCATCTCACTACTTGGTTTTCCTGCTTGTATATCTGTTAGGACTTTACTTGAAAAAGGAATGTTCAAAAAAAAAAAAAAAAAAAAAGAATGTGTTAAAGGTGTGACTTCATGGAGAAATACATTTTACTAAAGCATAATAAGGAAAACATTTTGAGTATTAAGACTGAAATAATTATGGAAAATACTGTGAGGCTCTTTGTCTCGTATTAATTATCTCAGATGTGCTTTTCAACTGTCAAAGATAGTTTTTAAAAAGAGTGATAGCAACTATGTTCAGGTTTGTTTTGTAGCAAATTATGAAGTTTTATGAACTAATAACATACGGATGCTTTTGAGATTGATATAAGAATTCGAATCAAGAAAATCTTTTCGACTCTGGTCTTTGAAAAATTTGAGAAATAATACCATAGTGATGCTTCATGAGGTCAGGGCTTTGTCTGTTCTCTTTTTCCTTTTTTTCTTCTTCTTTTTTTTTTTTAAATTGAAGTATAGTCGATTTGCAGTGTTGTGTTAGTTTCCGGTTTATGGCACAGTTTTCTTGATTATTCCAGTGACAGCCAGGTCTAGCTCAAGAAGGTTCTGACTCATGGAAGTTACATAAGAAATGAATTCAACTCATGTTAGAATAACCTAAAATTCCTTCTGTTAATTCTTCTTGCCCTTAAGAAGTTGCAGTGCAGCAAAATCATTGTTTTGTTCCGAAGTCTTTATCTTTGCTTACATTCAACCTGCAATTTTTATTCAAGGGTATTTTCGCTGATTTTTCAGAATTTGCTTTTGGAGGTGGTTGTACAGCATGGTCACAGTAGTCCCACAGTTACGTCAGGGTCTACATGTCAGTGAAGATGACTGTAGGACACACAGAATTCTTCAAAGAGTGCTCCCCAACCTGGCATCTTCAAGGCAGACAGCATTCACTCCTGCAGTTTGTATACTGGAATCATAGCTAGGATTAAAAACCAAAGAGCAGAGACAAGCAGGAGTACCAGATTGTACATAAAGCCAGGTATGAACGTTGCGAATGAACACTTAATAAATATACCATAATATTACATGTAAGGTGAGCAGGAAAAGTAACAGTGAATTAATTTCTCCTATCAGACAAATAAAGCCAAGTTTTAACCTCATTCCTGGAACATCATTATTAATACTGTCTTTGAAGTCGGTTGAAATGTATTTAAAGAACAGAATGAAACACAATCTGGTTTTTATTGCTTGATTGGAACTAAATGCATTTGGTTGTTACTTCTCCAACTGGTAGCAATGTAGTTTTCTTTCCTAAAACTGACGAAAGCAGGTTTACTCGTGAAAATTGATGGGGTGTCTGTTTCACTTCGATGTTTTTATAAACCCCGGCGGCATTTTGTAATAGTTGAAAATCCAGAATCTAGAATTTTGGTCTTCTAATAATGAGCTGTGTAACATGGTCCAAATTACTTAATTCGTTAAGCTGTCCATTTTCTCATCTATGGAGTAGGAGTAGTAATAATATTAGCCTTAAAATATTAATTAAATTATTCTAAAAATTAAATTATTTAATATACACTGAAGGCTTAGTAAAGTTCTTTGCACATAATAAATCTTGATAAATAATATCTATTAATGTTACACACACATAAATTTAATTTTGTCTGACGCCACAAGACCTCTGACATATTTGTGATTTCAATTTGTACAGAATGGACAGCAAACCAAGGGTAATGCTATCTTTAAGATAATTCTTTGACCATGATAATTCAGTTGTCAAAGAAGCTGTGTGGTAGAAAGGAATTCCAGGGCACTAGGCTGTATTCTAAAGCTGATCACCTACCCTCTGGTGTGTGATCTCAAGTAAGTAATTTTTTCCTCCTCTCTGGACCAGAGTTACATGTCTCTTTGGGAGAGTGGGGAAGGATTGGGTTACTATATCCTTCCAGCTCTGAAATCCTGAAAATTCTGAGTCTAAAAAATTAAAAAAAAAAAAATTAAAAAAAATTTTAATTGTTAAATTTGCAACCAAAGTTGGAAAGAACTATTAAAAAAAAAAAAAAAAAAAGAAGGAATTGCTTGTTAGGCCAGAAAAGAGCCGACAAATAGTAGTTGTATTGTTTCTCAGGAAGTGTGCTTCTTTCCCACTGAATGTTTTGCAGTTGTTTTGCAGAAAGAAAACTACTCCTGTAAAGAACTGAGAGTAGAGCTGGCGCTTTGCTTAAGTCTGTAGACCTTTGTGGGCAGAACCCTCCCAAGGTGTTCTGTCTGCAGGAGGAGGCTGTGAGCTAGTATTTCTGTATGCTATTATCTGTTCCCTTTTCTGAGAAGAATTTTATGGAGGAGCTAAAATGTAAAGCAAAACGCCAGCTCTACTCTCAGTTCTTTACAGGAGTAGTTTTCTTTCTGAATCCAATGTGTCTAGCCTTAGAAGTGTGATAACACCTCGGAGGCTGCTAAATGTACATACAAGTCAACAAGAGCTTCGTCTTCCAGAGACAAAGATCAGAGGCTCGTATATAGAAAATGACACCCTTCTTTTTGGAAATAGCATGGGATTTCACCTTGGGAAATGCCAGTGCCCTTTACAGCATGACTTTGTAGCTTCCCTTTGCCTTCTGTGACAGAGGACAAGAAAAGAACAAATTGTACGCTTAGTAGTGCTGGAAAGACAACTCAGTCTTCTCCGATACATTTGGAAGTCGTTGTCAGGGTCGTTCTCAGAGTGTGAAAAATTAGAAAATAAAACACCTATGTTTGGAATGCACGTCCCTACCTACCTTCAAAGGTTGATTTACTTGCTTTGCCAAGGCAGAAATCTATGACTTTGACATCACAGAGTTGCTCGGATCTCAACACCCATAGTTTGATTTAGATACGGTCTTTCAATTTTATTTTTAATTAAATGTGTGCCACCAAGGCTCTTTCCTGGTTGAGTATAAGTAGTTAGAACAATGATAATACCAATACTAACATTCCTCATTTGAGGATTTTTAGAAGCACTTGAATGTAACCTACCTCATTTGATCCTCCCATCATTTCTGTGGGGTGGACATAACATGTGTTTGTGTATCTTTCCTTCCCTCCCTCTCTCTTTCTTTCTCTTTTTGAAAAAAATCCAGAGTTGCTAAGTGACTTAGTAAAACTTACTCATATAGTTAACTAAATAGCAGAGTTTGAGGTAGAATCTTGATTTTATAGACTCAAATCCAGCATTCTACATACTAATTTAGGAAGCAAGTTAGTACGAATGTATGTATGTATATGCATCACTGGGACATGGTGCTGTGTACCAGAAATTGACACATTGTAACTGAGGGTACTTCAAAAAAAAAAAAATAATGATAATAATGATTAAAAAAAAGAAGCAGGTTAGTGGAAGTAGAATCAAGGAAAAGATTTGTTAAGGTATTAAGAAAGAGTGATGGAGGGTTTGATGACCAGGGTTAAGGTACTTGGAGCAGGCACCAAATACATTCCTTTAAAAAGCCGATAAACCTAATAGTTAATCCAAAAGGAGCAGCTTGAATTTGCTAAGCATCGTTTGATTTTAATGCCTTGAGTAATCTCGGGAAACCGCTAAAACCAATGGTCCTCCAGCTTTTCTGTCCCCATGAGATTTGCCTAGCTTTGAAGGATTGGCACACTTAATCAAGCATCATAAATCATAGATGTTTCTAGTTACAACCAACAGAGCCGATCTCTTGCAGACAACCCCCCAAAATCAGTGAATATGATTTGTCATACCTGTTTTCTGAGGCAGTGTATTGCATTGGTTATTGTTTGGCAAGTTTTATTGATCATTGAGGTCTAATGTGGCAAGCTGTGATGAGTTTAGCCATGCTCCCTTTTTTGTTCATTTCTCAGAGGCAAATATGCTTTATCCATGGTCCTAGAGCCCATACAAAACAACAGAGCTTCTCCCCTGGCACTAGCCAGGGTACCAACTATGATAGGATGTATGCATTCCTGTGAGTGGTTTCATAGTCCATGGTCTGGACACGGATGGACTGCATTAACATCTCAAGCGTGTATAAACTTAGGCAAGTTACTAGTTCCTGAGCCTCAGTTTCCTCATCTGTACAGTAAAGTAAGTGTCCTCCTAGAGTTATCACCAATTAGATATGATGGTCTTCAACTTTCTTAGGATACTTCCCGGGTGAAGAAAGCATTCAGCATTCATTAAAAATCAGCTTTAATACATACGAATGTTGGCGATCACAGTATGCCAAAAAAAGAGGGACACTCTTCCCAAAGCAGCTAGGGGAAAAAGAGATGAGATAGTGTGCAGCTGGTAACTGAATATTAAGAATTTGAACAGACTAAAATAAGGAAAAGAGTCTTTTCATTTTGTAACTCCAGAGTTACATAAAGACTTGTTCTTTGTTAAATTAAAGCATGCAAATAAAAGTTAGCAAAGCAAAAAGGCATCTTACAAGTTCACCATGTCCCAATCTCCCGATTTTATGATGAAAGAGCTGAGTATCAGTTAGGTAAGCGTTCAAGGTCATAGGTGACTCCAGACAAGTAATCTGACATCCAGCTCTCATAAGCTTCTCCTCCCTGCATACTCTTAGAAACAGCTGCAGAAATACTTCCTAATTATACAGCTCACAAAATCTCGTGGCCAGGTGGGAGGCTTGGTTATTTTTTTTAAGTTGTGGGGAAGTTTTTTCTCTTACCCTGAATGTCCTTATATTGCACTCGATGGTAAATTATCCTAAAAGCAATTCGCTAAGGCCTATTTTCTGCTCCATTTTAATGCAAAAGCTAACATCAATACTGGCTAAAGAGGGAAAAAACAACATTGGAAAGAAGAACTATAAAAAGGAAATAAGATTATGGTATTAGATGCCATTTAAAAAAATCAAATGTATTTTCTGTTCCACTTTGACCTTGCTTTTGCTTGTTGGAAAGATTTCTTTGACTTAACTTTTGTATCACAAGATTTGCAGATTTAGAGAACAAAAAGTGCAGAATGACTTGCAAAATTTTATCTTTCCTCACCTTTGTGCACTTCCAAATCATTTGTCTTCTTCAATTGAGATATTATTTTTTTAAATTTTAGTTTCCCATAAAAACGTTACTGGGACTTTTCTGAATTTAACCCTGTTCTTTTAATCTGCATTTCCTTTAGTAATGATGACCCATTGATTGATTGTCTTTGTGCTTTATTTTATTGATGCCTCAATCTTTGACAGGACTTACAGCTAACAAAATTATTTTTTAGCTACTTTTGTTGCATCTCCAAGGTTTCAGCATGAGGCTTCATTGATTCCCCCCCCCCCTTCATCAGTAGAGATGGGGTGTCCACTCTTAGTGGTAGAATGATTCTCAGAAGGGTGGGTACCCAGAAGAGATATCATAAAGCCTTCGGTGTAAATTCATGGGTGTGTTTCTAAAAAGAAAAAGTGTACCTGTTCAAAAAAGGGTGGTGTCTTAGTGTAGACCAAATATAATCACTGTACTTCAAGAAAGCAATTTAGAAATTGGAAGGTAATTGAAATGAAGGTATGGTGAGTGCACTCTGTTGGTCTGTATGTGTGCACGGATCAATTTGTAGTCTCTTTTTAAAATGTTACCAGTTCATCTGTGGCTCGTGGTCTCCAGAAGGAAACCTCTGACCTGTCTATTCACCTGTTTTCTAGTATGTGCTAAAAGGTCACAGCAGCTTTCAGAATAGTGACATCTGAACTTAACCTTTCTTTGCAGACTCTGAAATGGCCGTCTGAGCATGTTCCTTACCACTTCACAAGTTCTGCCCTGAAGCTGCATACGGTTCTTTGTTAACCTTTATAAAACTCAGAGTTCGTTGTTTCTGGGTTAGTGTCTAAGAAAACCACCACGACTGTTTTCCACAGTGATTTGTTTCAAGAGTTAATAAATTCCACCTGGAACTAGGTTTTGATACTGGAACTTAGATCAATAGCTTGCGTTATAGGTATGACGCAAAGAATTCTGGTTTAGTTTATAAGTAGTAGTTGGTAATATGTCTTTTATTACATATCTTCTCAAAATACCCAGGGACTTTATCAGTGTCTCCCTTTTTTTTTTATTACCCTGCATGAATCAGAACATGTCTCTGTTATGTGGGTATATTTATAGCAACTTCCAGAAATCTTTGGTTTCTGCAGGATGCAGTGTTTATGAATGGTGTGCTATCAATAATCAACAATAATTTTACGGTCAAGTAACATCACCTATAAATGATTGCTTTATGTTGGGCTCGTAAATATAATAGATACATTTCCAACTTTCACAAACAGATATACTCTTTACTGTATTATGAAAGGCAGGGAAATGCAGAGGGGTTTAATTCATCATTAAAAACATTAATCTCGACTACCTGTTTTTCAGTTAAGTTATAGTCCCCAGGGGTGGTGATGTCCCCAGCTGCAGATCTGGGTGAGGCCTACTTTTTAGACAGATTACACCTTGGTCTTTATTTTCCTTATAATTTATTGTTGAGATCACTGGAATTTTTCTAGATCAGGAACTCCCATTCGCAAAGGGATTCTTTTCATGCATGTTTTATATTTTGTGTAAAATATTGAGACAATGATAAGCTTTCCCCACGCGGTCCAGAAAGCTTGGCGACAGCTCTTCTCTTCAGATCTACCTCAGTATTCTCTCATGAACAGATCGCACATTTGCAGTTTTATTTTGTCATCTCTGAGTTATTTCAGTCACCCTTCCTTCTCGCCAAAGTTTGGATAGGTTATGTTCTAGACTCGGCCCTTTAAACAGACCCCTGTGGCATTAAGGCGCGATTCTGTGACTTAATCTGACCCATTTGGCAGCCTGGATATAAAGAGCGATGCGGTCGGTGGGTCCCTTTAAGTGCAGCAATGCTCAGCCAGATTACACTGGGCATCCGGAGAGGGGTTTTACATCCGTTTCCCCTCCAGGTTTTCTTCCAGGCTACAATGAGGATGAGCGGCACAGACATAAAAATGCGTGTGTGCTACCTTCTATTACCCTACGTGAGTTCAACCAAAGTCGCTGGGGAGAACTGTAGTTACCCGCCATACTTATAAGTCAGGATCAAAGTAAATTAACTCTTTAAAATATAACTCAAATTTTTTTTTGTTGTGACCTCATCCTTTGTTACACAAATTTATTGTCAGAGAGAAACTCAAATTTGAGTGAATCCCAGCCCTGAGGACCCAGTGTTATATATCCTGTGAGATCTAGAGTCTTTTATGTTGCCTTTGACAGATATGACCTTATTAATTCTTGCAGAATGATGTGGGAAGACTTTTTTTCTCAGGGTCGCTGACCTAACTCCTTGAGAGATTTAAGAGGGAAGTTTTTCTTCCTCTCAAGGACACTGTCATGGTGACCACATATACCCGATATTATTCATCTTGTCCCAGTTCTTCCTCCATCACAGCTGTCTTTGTGAAAAATTTGGGCACAGACATCTAATGCATGGTTCATAGAATGCTCCTCATCTTGCCAATTTCTGCCCTGTCAATTCATGTGTCATACCATAGTAACTGCCTGACCCATCAACATTCACTCCTAGGGCCGAATAGGGTCTAGCAAGTTATCTGAAAAACTGATTCTGCTTTACAGACATGGAAAAGGTGAGCTATTGACTAAGTGAGAGGAGGTGAGATGTTCTCCTAAGTATGGATTGTGGCTAGGGATGGAAGTAGAGACATCTCAAGGACTAGGAACTAATGGATGTGAGTGACGGTGCTTTTCAGTCCCTTGAGTCAGAGCTTCATTTCTGTCTTTGTCTCTGTCACCTGGGCTATCGATAGCAGTCTGTTGTGCCTTTTTGTTTGGATTATTTGAACATGGATGGAGCAAAACATGTTACAGGACAAAGTCAATTGCAATTCCTTAGTAAGAGTATTTGGTGAAGTGTGCTGGACAGTGACGCTTGCAAGAATAAAATCCATTGTGTTGAAATCTTCCTCACAGACAAGAATTAGGTCTTCTCTTTCTTTGTAAGCTCCACAGCACTTATATCAGAAGAGTGTGGCGTATTAGAAACAGCATTGCTCTTGAAGTCATAAAATAGCTGAGCTCAAGTTCGAGTTCAGTCTTCTATGAATTACATATGTTTATGTATGTTTGGGGAGTTTTCATTGCCTTTCTTATCCCCACTTTTCTACTCCATGATTTGGGCACAGAAGTGATCACCTTTGGTCACTGTGATGAAATTGTACATGTCTTCTGCAGAAACCACGGTATGTTTCCACGTAAGAGGAGTTTGGAAGTCCGGCAGTCCCGTACCAGCTGTGAAGCCACAGCTGATTCACATAGTTTCCTCAGCTGCAAAGCTGGGGTAATGATAATATCTACCTCATGGGATGGTTGTGACGATTAAATAAAAGAATCTATATAAAGCCCTGAGTACTTTACACTTAGTAACTATTAAACATTCAGTACATATTAGCTAAAATATCAAGCAAAATATATGGCAGAGCAGGTAGGATTAGTCATCAAAAGTAAAAGATCTTCAACTTAAGTACTTGTATATTCGGGTTATGCTGGTGAATATTATTTTGCAGATGAGGAAAGTGAGACTGAGCGATAACGTGCAACTCATATAGCCACTCCACTAGGAAATGCTAGGTTCAAGACTCAGTCTTGCAAGCAATACTCCGTGCTCATTTACTAAAGCAGCTGCTGCTTGACAAACTCCGGGAAGTAGCAGGCAGACGAGTTACCCAGGGATCAGGCCAACCTTTGCACACCGGGTTAGCCCTGCCCTGACTTCCTCACCTTCCTTCCCAGTGTGCTGTACCGTTTGCTCTTTCATTCTTCTGAAATTACGACGTCTGTTTTGGACGCCTGTTGATTATTTCATAAACGTGTTTTCCTACCTATAAAGCAAATATGTTAATGGGTTTCTCCTGAAGCTATTTGAGAATTACACGTTTAGTATATTGAAAATGATCTTAAAGAGTTCCAGCCACAGAGTAGGAATTCATAAATTATTTTTGTTATTAACAGAGAAGAGGCAAATTCCTTTATCAGCTCTTCTGCATGTGCTTCTAACCTTTAGCTCTAAGAAGCTTAGTTAATACATTTGCATGGTAATTAAAAATCAGTGACGTTTAAAGGAACTTAAATCCAGTGTGGGATTAATGGGCTATGTGAAGCATGCCAGAACTTAAATATTTTGTTTAGCTAATTACAGTGCTTAGGAAAAAAAAGAACAGAGAAATCTGTAGTAAAATTGAGTTCCTCACAGCTACACTTGTATGTAATCGTATACTTATTCATTTCCCAAAGTACAAAGCTCTGTTTTGCAAATTGTCTCCTGGGTAGAATGGAACATATCTTTCAATGATAGACTCATATTGCTGAAAACAAAAGTTTTATTTTAACTTTGATTTTCTTTTTGCATTTTAATGTTTGTTTTTGCACTCACAGTTAGTAGAAGTTTAAATATGGTTTAGAGAAGTCTTGAAGATTTTAATGTAGAAGTGATTAGGAGGATACTTTTAGGTTTTAAAAAATGTCACTTAAAGAAGAGGTTGACTTAAGAGACTGAGTTATCTTTCCAAGCCATATTTCAAGTGAACTCAGTAGCAGTGGAAATTAACTGGTCTAAATGGATAGAGTATTACTGCATATGGCAGCATCAACAAATATGGATTAATGATATTGTGATGGTTAATTTCATGTGTCACCTTGATCCTAACTAATGCAAGTATAACATCTACCCCTTAATGAACATTTGCTCTGCTAAGGCCTTGGGTTAAGATACATTGCCTTATTTAAAAGTCATTAATAATTCTGAGACTAAGGTGTTTTTAATGTGAAGAAACTAGAGGCCAGAAAGAGTAAGCCATCTCCTACGCTCACACATCTCATAAATAGAGGGGACCAGTTTGGCCCAAAATCTAAGCTAAAGTTTGAGATGAATGGAGTATGGAATGGTGGGTGGATGTTAACTTTGGGTGAGGAACCTGGGAGACGTCAGAGCACTATAGAGTTGTCTAAAAGGTCAAAATTCGACCGTGACTCCTCTGTACATAAGTTTCATAATTAGTGCACAGTATCTTGCATGCACATTGAGGACTATTTTCAGACAGTCATTTTGTAAGAATGACTCCATTTAAGTGTGTATGTATGTATATGTATATATATATATATATATAAAATTTAATGATAGAAACAAGGAAAGAAAATTTACTTTCTCATTTTTATTTTTATTTATTTTTTCAACAAATACTCATTAAGCATTTGCTCTAGGGCAGAAACTCTTCTATATGTGTTTTATATTTAGGAGGTGAAAAGATGAACACAACAGACCAGATTGTCTATATTATGATATTTCTTCTAGTACAGGAGACAAGCAATAATCAAGTCAACATGCAAATAAGAATGTTATACATTATTCTGTGCAGGAAATAAACAGGTGGATGATGAGAGAGTAATTTAGGGTGGAGGGACTGTTTTGGAATAAGGAGGGTAAGCCTTTCCAAGAGGTTACGTTTAAGCTTGTGATGCAGGGTTGGGAGGATGCCACCACTGGGAAGAGTTGAAGGAAGAGTGTCCAAAACTGTGGTCAAATAATTAGCAAACACATCTGCAACTGTGTAAGCAGCAGTGTCAGGTGATGAGCATATCATTGTGTTCTCTGGAGCTGCCATCATGACGTTCTGGAACAAAACCACTCTTGGCTAACATTTTTGGCATAGAAGGAATATAATTATATGAAAAACATTTGCCTTTTTATTTTAAATGAAATATAGCTCAGAATGCCTGACTTTGAACTGAATTTGTCTTTGGAAAAACAAACGATGAGGAACCCAAATTTCAGTAACGTTATAGGTCATCTTGAGCCTCAGTGTAGTAGGCATTTCCAGTAGGTGTGCTTTTTTTGTTGCAATTTCTTTCCATTGATGGTTGGTTTTTGTTGAGATCTACGGCTACCTGTTAAAGATGAGAGTAATAGAGATTTATCTAAACCCTAGTATGTTGCTATAAAATCCTGTTGGAAATTTAATGTGTTTGGTTTGGTGATATTAATCGTTAATTTTTCAAAATAAGAAATATGTAATGAACATATGCTAAGAATAGTGTTTGGGAGTATTTCCTATTCTGGAATATTATTTTGCGTTTGTTGGCTCTGTTTGAATCGAATGCTTTTCTTTTCAATTTAAGTGATGAGGACTTTTTTGATTCATAGCTTAGTAAGAATAGCTTATGTATTATATAACTGGATGATGGGAATTATCAATGTTTAAACTTTGTGCACTTCTCTATACTTTTGAAGTTTTTTCCCAAAGACTTTGTATTTAACAGCCTGAAAAAGATATACTTTTGAATGCAAAATAAAAGTCATATAATCTATATAAGAGCAAGATTATTCAGATGTGTTGATCTGTCTTTTTAACCTTCCTGTTTCTTTGGTTTTGATATACAGTAGTGCAGTAACCTCTGCCATCAGACGGAATCTACTCATGAGAAATACCCCTATCATGATGTGTTTAGTGCATGTGTGAGGTTGCTACTTTCTCAGTCATTGTACACAAGCCCTTTTGTTTTACCATGAAACTAGCTATGGCGTGGTATGAGTACATACAGTCAAAGTCCCGATAGCAGGATGGTTGTTACCATAACCTTCTAATCATTATCTTAACAATTGTGGGGTGTAAGGGATATGTTTCTGAGCCTCTGGCAGTTGTTACTATACCCTTAAAAGACCAAAGAAACACGTTAGAAGATGCAAACATTTGGGCATATTCAAGTCATCATAAAAAATAAACTTTTCTTCCGTCTTGACTTCTTTCCATAATGATTATTTTTTAGCAAAGCTTAAGTGTCAGAAATAGTATAAAGTTGCAAATTAAAAAAAAAAAACAACTAATATCCTGGAGGCGATAGTGGAAATCTAGGCTTTAAATAATTAAAATTCACAAATACTGTGTAGGAAAACTTTTTAAAGAGTTTACTGGAAGAACCTTATATTTTTGATTCGTAGTAAAAAATAAAATGATTTTCTGAGAAAGTAAAAGCCAAGCCGAATCTCAGAAGAGTAATCATAAATTCGGGCCATAGACAAATGATGCCAGGCACAACGCGAAGAGGGAATTGAAGGGGGTGGTATTAGAGGCGGGGAGGCTTTAGGAAGTAATGCAAATGGCTGAGTAGAGATGATGGTGGCCTTTCCTAGGACAGTGGCAGTGGGGTATTTATCCAGTGGGCACTAGCTGTTGAAGGCCAGTGCTTGTTCTAATTGGCCAGTTTGCATATCATACCGAGTATAATAACTTTAGCATGATTCTTGGGAAGAGGTGATGTGAAGAGAGGATGGAGAAATATTTAGGAGGAAGTGTCAAATAATGATGCTATAAGTGCAGTCACCAGCCTGGGTATGTGCAAGGCACAGCTGATCCTAAGGAAAGAGTCATTAACTCTTTCTGAGGGTGTTAGAGAAGACTTTTCAGAGTGTGGTGTCTGAGCCAGTTTTCCTCATGTGAAAAATGAGATGAAGACTTCCCAGGGAAAACAAACAGCAGGTGCCCTCTTTGCAGAGTAACAAGACTGAGTGTGATACTCAGAGACGTGCACGTCTGGTGGGCTTTGCTAAACCGCACTGTACTCAAGAAGAAGGCATGGTAGAGATGTCCCTGGAGAGCTGTTTTATCTTGTGCAACATTGGGGTAGATGAAAGTCATTGACGTTCACTCTGCTAATTATATTTAAAGCATTTTGTGTCTGATATGTACTGGTTGCTGAGCTGCTTTCACAAAGAGTGAGTTGTCCATGGCATGTTTCGTGTCTGTTATTTTGAGGCTTAACGCAAAGTGAATGAAATAAGAGCGATCTGGCACTCCATTTATGGAGTGTTGCCTCATTTCTTTATATAGCTTTCTGTAATGGAGTTAAGCATTGCTGGATTAAAAAGGAGCCACAGAACCTCTCCAAAGAGAGAATAGCCTAGAGAAAATTAGGTTGCTCTGACAAATTAACTCTACCTTACTTATACAATGGTAGTGTACAGATTTGCATGCCTTATGTTGATTATATTATTAGAAAGCTTGGTGATTCCAGGGCCACGTACAAAGATGACCAAAAATATGACATGTGAAACCAATGAAGAATGGAGAGGGGGATAATTTGGCTCATGCTATTTATTCTGAATTGGTGTCAGGGCCAGATAAAGGGTACTTAGCTCTTTCTCTACTAACTGCATCCTTCAGGTCTCTGTGTTCTGCACGGAAACCACAAACTTGGTCCTATTTTTTATTTAGAAACCTGGACAATTTATCTCCCCTGCTGTATAGTTAATTAAAAACTACTTATTTAAATTTGTTTTAATGCCTGTCTACTGGCTAAAGTGACAACTTGAAGGGAGAGATGTTGCCTTGGGAGATAGGAAGTCTGGTATTCTTTGGGGCACAATAGTGCAGTCATCAAGGATTCTACGCTTTGGGTCAGAGAAACTGGATCCAAAGCCCAGCCTCCATCTCTCAAGCCTCATCTATAAAATGGGGACAACATTGCTACCCACGTCAATGTTATCTTAATTTACTTATCACCCCTCTCCCCATCCAGAGCTCAAGCTTTAGGAGAACAGGGACATTGACAATGTTTGTTACATGCCTACAGCTTTGCTTGGCACACTACAGGTTCTTAACTATTTGTGGAATAAATGAATTAATAGGCAACCTACATAGCTGTGTAGTGTTTTGTGAGGGTTAAATAGGTTTATATCTCTAAAGCTCTCAGCACAGTGCCTCTGACGGAGTAGGCATTTAGTAATGGGAAAAAAAGAATCTGTTTTTATTTAATAGCCAGTATTAAAACAATTTTTCATCTTAAAACAGCCTTTGAATTTTTTGTTCAAGCCTTTTTGTGCAGGTATGTTTCCATTGCTCTTGGATAAATGTGCATTCCTAAGTGGGGTTAAGTGGGTCTTGGTGTGGCTGCATGGTTAACTTTACAAGAACCTGCCAAACTATGCTCCAAAGTGGTCATTTCATTTTACACTCCCACCAGCAGCGGATGAAGACTTGGTTTGCTCTACATCCTTGCCAACCGCTGGTGTCATTCTTTATAAATTTAGCCACTCTGGTGGGGGTGTCGTGGTATCTCACTGTGGTTTGAATTTGCATTTTCTCTGGTGACTAATGCTGTGGAGCAATTTTTTCATATGCTTATTGACTAGTTTGCATATCTTCCTTTGTGAAGTGTCTGTTTTAGTCTTTTGTTCATTGTTAATTGGGTTGTTTGTCATTTTATTGAGTTGTGGCAGTGATGTACACATCCTGGTTACAGCCTCTTCCAAGTTATACATACATCCATATGTGAATGTGTATGTATTTTTTTTTTCTCCTAGTCTGTGACTTGCCTTTTCATTTTCATAGCAACCTTTTTTTTTCCCTCTCAGTAGTTTTATTTCAAAATAATTTTAGATTTACAGAGGAGTTTCAAAGATAGTACAGAGAGTTCCCAAATACTCTTCCTCTAGCTTCCTGTAATGTTAACATCTTATATAACATTTCTCAAAACTAAGAAATTAACATTGGTACAATACTATTAAATAATCTGCAGACTTTATTCAGATTTCCCCAATTTTTCCACTAATGTCTTTTTTTCTGGTCCAGAATACAGTTCAGGGCACCCCATTACATTTCATTTTCATGTCTACTTAGTTTTCTACAATCTGTGATTGTTTCCTGGGCTTTCTTTGTCTTTCAGGACCTTGGAAGTTTTTTAAAGTCTGGTTATTTATTTTTATGAATACACCTCAGCTTGGGCTTAACAACTTTTTGATGAGCAGAAATTGTAAATTTTTGGAGTTCACCTTATTGATGTTTTCTTGTCCAATCAATGCTTCCTGTGTCCTGTTGAAACGGTCTTTGAGTATCCAGTGGTTGCAAAAATATTCTCCTTAGTTTTCTACAAGGAGCTTTATAGTTGTTGCTTTTATGTTGAGTTAATTTTTCTCTATGAATTGAAGCAGGAAATCAAGGTTCTTTTTTAATGGATAACAAGTTTTCCAACATTATTTGTTGAAAAAAATTGAATTGACCCTTTTCCATTGTATTGCTTTGGTGCCTTTGTCAAAAACTAAAATACATAAGTGTGGGTCTCTTGCTGGATTCTGGTTTGTTCCATTGCTCTTGTTTGTCTCATGTGGGTATCACCACTGTGATTATTGTGGCTTTAGATCAGGGGTTGATCAACTTTTTCTAAATGAGGCAAATAGTATTTTGGGTCTGCAGTCCAGGTCTTTCTTAAAATTATTTACCTCTGTTGTAGAGGGACAGTAGCCACGGATAAATAGTTAAGTGCGAGGCTGTTGCTGAGTTCCACTGAAACTTTATTTACAAAAGCAAGCAGCCAGCCTGTGGGCAATAGTTTGTTCCATCCTTGCTTTAGAGTAGGGCTTGAAATCAGATCATGCAAGTCCTCTGACTTGGTTCTTCCTTTTCTTAATTGTTTTGGTTTTTTCTAGGTCCTCTGCAAGTTCATATAAATTGTGGAATAAGGTTATTAACTTCTGGAAAAAAAAAAACTGCTGAAAGATTTATTTTGATTGCATTGAATTTACATATCAATTTGGGGAAAATTGATAATATTGTTTTCCAATCCACGAGCATGACTTAATTCTTCATTTCTTTTGGTCTTCTCTGATTTATCTCATAAAGGGTTGTGTAGAGGTATTACACGTGGTTTGTTAAAATGGTCACTAAATATTTTGTGTTTCTGATAGTTTTATAGATGATATAACTTTATTTTCCAGTTGTGTCATTTTTTTTAATTTTAATTTTTTAACTGAAGTATGGTTGATTTATAATGTTTCAGGTATATGGCAAAGTGTTTCAGTTATACACATGTATGTATGTATGTATATATGTATATATATATACACATATATATATAATTTTTCAGATTCTTTTCCATTATAAGTTTTACAAGATATTGAATATAGTTCCCTATGCTATACAGTAGGTACTTCTTGTTTATCTAGTTTATATATAGTAGTGTGTATCTATTAATTCCAAATTCCAAATTTGTCTTTTCCCTCCCTTCCCCCTTCATATCAAAAGTTTGTTTTCTATGTCTATGAGTTTCTTTCTGTTTTGTAAATAAGTTCATTTGTATCACTTTTTAGATTCCACATAGAGTGATATCATGTGATAATTTGTCTTTTTCTGTCTGACTTACTTCACTTAGTATGATAATCTCTAGGTTCATCCATGTTGCTGCAAATGGTATTTCATTCTTTTGTATTTCATTCTTTTGTATAGCTGAGTAATATTCCATTTTCTTTACCCATTCATCTGTTGATGGACATTTAGGTTGCTTCCATGTCTGGCTATTTAAGTAGTGCTACTGCAAACATAGTGGTGCATTATCTTTTTGAGTTCGAGTTTTCTCTGGATATATGCCCAGAGGTGGGATTGCCAGATTATATGGTAAATCTATTTTTAGTTTTTTAAGGAACCTCCATACTGTCCTTCATAGTGGCTGCATCAGTTTACACCTCCCACCAACAGTGTAGGAGGGCTCCCTTTTCTCCACAGCCTCTCCAGCATTTATTATTTGTAGACTTTTTGATAACAGCCATTCTGACTGGTGTAAGGGGATGCCTCATTGTGGTTTTGATTTGCAGTTCTCTAATAATTAACGATGTTGACCATCTTTTCACGTGCCTGTTGGCCATCTGTATGTCTTCTTTGGAGAAATGTCTATTTGGGTCTTCTGCCAGTTATACCATTGTTAACTTTGCCTTCTGTGAGTTTCCTAAATTCCCTTATCAAACTTAGTACTTTTGTTTGTGGGTTCTTTAGGATTTCCTATGCACATAATCATGTCATCTGTGAATAAGGACAGTTTTATGCCTTCCTTTTTAATCTTTATGATTTTATATATATTTAACTTAGTCATTACAGTGGCTTCCATTTCCAATATAATATTTGATATGAGTAAAAGTGATGATAGCAGAGACCCTAGCTTTATTTTCTGATCTTAGGAAAAAATAAGTAAGTTTTTGAATACTAAATATGATATTATCTGCAGATTTTTCAGAGACATATTTTATTGGAGGAAGAAAGTCCCCTTCTGTTTTTAATTGCTGTGGGTTTTTTTTAATCATAAATTGATGCTGAGTTTTCCAGCATGCTTTTTCTGAACCTATTGATATGATCATATTATTTTTCTTGTCTATTTTGTTAATGAATGGAATATATGGATTACTTTTAAAATATTAAAGAATGTTGACATGCTCAGGATAAACTCCATTCGATCATGCTGTATTACCCTTTTAATATATTACTAGATTTTATTTGCTAATATTTTGTTAAAGATTTTTGTGTCTATGTTCATGTGGACTATAGGTATATACTTTTATTTTCTTGTAATATCCTTTACTGGTATCTTGGTATCAGAGTTATGCTGGCTTCCAGATAAGACTTGTGAGTATTGAGTCTTCACCTATTTTTCTGAAGTTGTTTACTTGAAATTAATAACACTTATTTAAATCTGATAGAAATCACTAGTGAAGCCACCAAGTGTTGTACGGCCTCTTTATGTGTAAAAATTTTCACTATGAATTATTTTATTTTATAGTTACTGAGTGATTTATATTTACTCTTTATTTTTGTGCCATTTTTGTGAGTTGTCTTTGTAAGTGAATTTGCTTCCCTTCGAGTAATTTGGGAAATGTATGCACGTCAAGTTGTCCTTAATATTTCCATATTTTTCTTTTAATGCCTTGAGGCTTTATAGTGATATTTCCTTTTGCATTCCAGAAATTGGTTGTTGGCATTCTCTCTCTCTTTTTTTCTCTCTTCTTCCGCCTCATCAGAGTGGCTAAGAGTTTATCAATTTCCTTGACATTTTCAAAGAATCTGTTTTTCATCTAAGGAATGTTTAACTATTTTCCATCTTATGGATTTCTTCTCTTACATTTATTATTTTGTTCTTTACAATTTGTGCTTGATTTACTCTTCTTTTGATAATCCCTTAAGGTAAATCTTAGATCATTCAATTTAAATCTTTTTTTTTTTTCAAATATAAGCATATAAAAGCTTTGAATTTCCTTATAAAAACCACTTGGTACGCATCCTACAGATTTTGAAATGTTCTGGTTTCAGTTATCATTCAATTCAAACTATTTTAGTATCTATTGTGTTTGCTTATGTAGTCCATGAGTTATTTAAAAGTATTTTAATTTCTTAATATTTTGTTATTTTTCAAGGTTTTCTTTTAATGGTTGCTCTTATTGAAATCTAATTTGATTCTGTTGTCAGAGGATGTAATATATTATATATATGTACATATATATATTTTTGAATGCCCTGACATAGTTTATCTTGGTGAATATACCATGTGCACTACAAAAGTGTGTATATTCTTTCTGGATATAGTGTTCTATAAATATTAATTAGGTTGTCTTGTTTATTCATTCACATCTTCAGCATCCTTCTTGATTTTTTGTTCTCCTTTATCTATCAGCTGCTGAGAGAGGGTTGTTAAAATTTCCAACCATAGTTATGGATTAGTCTCTCTCTCCCTAAAGGGAGAAACCTGTCAGTTTTGCTTCATATATTTCAGAGTTCTGCAGTCAAATGCATACACAGCTCATGCTGTCTTTTTGATGAATTGATGCTTTTACCAGTGTGACATTCTCTCTTTATGTTTAGTTCCATTCCTTGTCTATAAGTCTAATTTGTCAGTTTTTAATTAGCCACTCTAGTTTTCCTTTGGGTAGTGTTAGAATTGTATGTGTATATGTATATTTTTTCATTTTTTTCTCTCTATATCTTTATATTCAAAATATGTCTCTTTATATTCAAAAATATGTGTGGACAGCATATAATTGAGTCCGTCTTTCTCATCTAGTTGAACAATCTCTGTATAAATGGAGTGTCTGGTCTACTTACATCTACATTCAATATAATTATTGAACTATTTGGGGGCTTAAATCAACCATTTTGCTATTTCAGTTCCATTTATCTCATTTGCTTTTTTGTTCCTTTTTAAAAAATTCTTCTGGCCACATTTTAAATTTATGGAAGGTTTTTTTTTTCAGTTACATCCTTTCTTCTCTTTTTCAATTCCAGGACATCTAATTGATTTTTTTCTTAAATAATAATTTCTATATCTCTGCTGAGGTGTTTTTTTTTATTATTATATCCATCTTTTCTTTTGAATCAATGATAATAATTATACAAGCTGTTTTAAAGTCCTCATTTAAGAATACTAAATGCCACCATACTTCATGCCATCTCAAAAAAGAATGCTTGATCTTCATTTACTGACTATTTTCTCTCCTGTTTATCAGTCATTTTCCTATTCCCCCTAGTCTAGTAATTTTTAATGCATATTAAACTTTTTTAAAATGCTACATTACCAATAGTTTAGATTTTGTTTTCTTCATTTAAAATTTCTTGTGTTCAGATAGGTGGTTACTTCACTAGCGGGTCAGTTTGATGTTGGCTGGTTTTTAGCTGTTTTGCTTTTTGGTGGGGGTGCTGGAGTAGCCTGACTCCTAAGGAAATGACTTCTTTGATTCTCAGCTGAATAACTAGAGTTTTCCTCTGGCAGTCTTTATTCTCTGGCTCATTGAAAACCCAATGTCTGTAAATCCTGCCCTGGGGGATTCCCGCTTAGCTCGCAGACCCCGGGCGCTTTCTCCTGCTTCCCCGACGGTCGCTCCCTGCTTCACGTGTGCTCCCGTCTGCTGCGTGCTTTGAACAGTGCTTCCAGGCAGGCTGTCTTGGTGCTGATGAACCTCACTGCCTGTGTTTCCTTTCTTCCAAGGAAGGCAGCCCTGTGCTGTCTGGTGTCCAGTACATGGACAAAGTTGCCTCATGCTTTATCTAGTTTTATAGTTGTTTAGAGCAGGCGGTGAAGGGAAGAGGAACACGAGGTATGGCAACTTAAGTCTAATCCCCATTTGTCCTTAGCTAGAAGCAGAAGTTAGAATCGATTTTAATCTCATGTTGCTCATGTTCAAGGTAACTTTCGACTTGTAGATCATTCAGTTCGTTCATTTGCACATACATGTATGCCTTCCATGTGTATTGTAATAAACAACTTGTCTCTTTTTTGGTGACTATATTAAATAATGAAAGTACTGATATCTTAAACAATCTGTATACTTTTGTTTATCGTCATTTGCACTGGAATATAGGTAAATCATTACCATAGTGAAGTTCATTGTACCAAAAAGACAACTTTATTTTTTCACCTTATTTTATATTTTGATTTGGGTCATGTCTTTCTCCATCAACTGTAGTGGAAGTTACATTTAGGTTTCCGTAACATAATGGAAAAATAAATACTTTTTATAAATTATATAAAATGTTTTATATACTATATTTTATTTCTTCTAGTCAGACTTAGAGTAGCACCAATGCTATTGCATTTTTAAATAATATGGTTATTTAAATGCCTGCATTTTTTTCTTGGAAGGTTATGTGTCCGTTTTTCAACAGTGGCTATTTCTAAGTGGTGTGTTACGGTTTATTATTTTCTCCATTATTATTTTCTGTGGTCTCTAGTTTTTCTGTAATTACTGTGGATTATTTTTAATAGAAAAACAAATCTCTTTTCATTTTGAGAAAAATAATCTTATCTAGAGACAAAATAAATTGAAATATTAATGTATATATATGAACAGCTACTATGTGCCTTATGCTTGTTGGCTATTTTGAATGGTTAATTTATTTGACTCTCCCATAAATCCTCTCAGGTAGGTACTATGCTCACTATTTTATTAGTAGGAAAAAAAAAGAATCAGAGAGGTTTATATAACTTGTCCAAAGTCAAATCATGTAGCTGGTAAGGAGCAGAATTGGGTTACTACCATTTTCTCTGAATCATTCAGCTGTGCCCACATTGCCTCCCTGAAGGCAATTTTGTGGCCTCTTGTCAGTGGCCTATCAGCCTTGGAAATGGGAGAGTGGTGGGTGCTCGTCACCACGCCTAACAGCCCTGACTGTTAGCTCTGCTTTCCTGCCTGGGCTGTAGGTAGCATCGTTCTAGACGTCTCGTTAGGGATGGAAATGTGAAGTCTTCCTTGATTACAGAAAGTGCAACGTGAAAGTTTACAGCAGTGGAGCGGAGGAAGCACACCCAGCTTATCTGCTTCAGCACACTTGAATCTTCCCCGCTCGCTAGGGAGGGACGGCATCAGGGCAGGGAACTGTGAAATGCCTTGGCTGTGTGCTGCCAGCTCATGAGGGGGTCTCACTCTGTTTTAGAACGGCATGTTTCCTTGCAGAGTGTGCCCCTGACTTTATTTCTGGTTCAGCTAAAAACGTGGTTGAAACCCCACTAACACAAGCAGAGGAGTCTTCCACTTGTGGCCACAGCTTTAATCATTGAGCTTTGAATACTGTTCAGCCTCTGGAGTATGAGGGACCACTATTTTGTGATGTTGACATTTAATTTCTCAACGGTACATTGATAGAGCAGAAATTCAGGGTGATTCAGGGTGATTCAGGGCAGCCATCTTTACATTTGTCTGTAGAAGAATAAACAGTAGAAACAAAATCTTTAAAATGAGTGGAAAAGAAACTTAAAAAAAAGTTCTAATGGCATTAAACCATTCGTTTGTTTTCATAGTATTCTTTATAAATCAACTTGCCCTTTCTTCTATAGTCTTTTATTATGGAATAATACTTGATATTTCTTTTCGTATTATTTTTATTTTTGATCAAACTCATAGGATTCAAACAACTACAAATACTGTAAATAATAGGAACTTCTCACCGGCCTATAAAGTAAGGCTTATTTCAGAAAGTGTCCCTATAATGTGTCAGTTGATCTAACATTTATTTAATCACACATAATAGAGTAGTACTTGGAAAGTGAATCTCAAAGTATTCAGAAAATGAGGATTATGATTTTAGAAGTAGCTGGATGTTAATTTGTGGTTTAATATGATGTGATTTGGGGCTTCAGCTAAAAAAGCAACAGTAACAACAGCAAACACTTTAAACATGGAATATTTTGTAGGCCCATTAAAATGTTAAATGCCAAACTATAGAGAAGAGAGTGAGGAAGCTAGAATCAATGAAAAAGACTTTGTATAAACTAGTTTTCTAAATTTTCTCTACCCATATACATACAGAGTTATACAAAAATTGGTAGTTTTCCTTTATTTTAACATCATCCATTAAAATGTGATAGAAATATATCTTGAAATATGCATAGCTATTTATGAAAAGAAAAACAAAACTGGATCTGAATAATTTTATAAACACACATTTTCTTGTTGGAACCAATGTTATAAAGACACATTGATCTGAAAATACAATAGAATTTACATCAAAATCTCAGTGGGTTTTTTTTAAAGAGAGAGTGAGGCGTCCTTCTCAAATAGTAAATTTCTGAATTAAGTAGATCAATGAAGCTTAGTCTATGAAAAGATGGCATTTTGGATCAATAGGAAAAGGATGAACTATCTAAAATGATTAATGGCAATATGATAAAACATGGAATTGGTAAAGTAGAAGATTTTTTTCTTACTCTTCTAGAATCAGGGGAGGGAAATCCACTTAGCACACAATGTTATTATCTATGATCTGTAAGCACCTCATTTGTAACAATTAGGACAGAATATTAAAATGAGAAGGAGAGACATTAATGGCAAATTAATATGTGAAAAGTGTCTCAGTCTCAGCGATATTTAAAGGAATGATAAATTAAAGTAATAAAGAGATACTACCTTATTTTGGGGAGGTATTAAAAAATTAAAAAATCATTAGTACTCTAAACAATTCAAAACACTGTTGCTGCTGGCTGTTTGACTGTATCTATCAAAATTAAATCTGTAACTCGATGCAGTGTTTACTGGGAATGTCTATATTAGTGATGCAGCTGTCTTTGATTTAGGAATCTACAATTTAGAAATATTAGCATTGATGCAAAAATACATGTTTGCAATGACCTATTTTTCAACATTATTTTTAATACAAACAATATTAAAACCAGTGTAAAAGTACACTGGGGGAATGAATGTATAAATTTCTATAAACCAACACAAGAAAAGATTAGGTAGAAATAAAAAAAAAAAATAAGGTGAATTTACATGTGCTCATTTGGGTAGCAATGAAGGAACGTCCCTCCTTCTTGCCCTCCCCCTCTTCTTTCCTTGCTTTCTCCCCCACGCCTCCTTCCCCACTTCTTTTCTTGACTTCTTTCTTTAAATTACGGGGCCAACAGTTACATCTTTTTAAAAACCTATTTTCTTGTCATGGGTAAATTCGGTAAATATTACTTTTATTTTGCAGTGCTGGCTTTATCTACCCTCAAAAAGCATTTCCCTTTAATGAAACAAAAAAGGTTTACGAATGGGGGATGGTTTGATGTCGTGTGATACCATTAAGAACCACAATGAAATTTTAGTTTGAGGAGAAGTTATAAATAGGTGTTACTCTGACTGCTATTTGGAGATAGACCTAGAAGAAGTAACTTTTTAGAAATAACTTAGGATCAATATACATGTGAGAAAGCAGGATACCTCTTGCCTTGAGAATATTTTAGAGAAAAAGTAATTCACCAGGAGGCAAATATATGTTTTATGTTCTGTTATCTCTTTATCAAAATTTAGTGTGAACATGGTATGTGAGAAACTTAATATAAGGCCATGGGAACTCTATTAGGTTACTCATTAATTTTAGATTCATGTTGCCTCTTTAATAAAATTGAGATACTTTTTTTACAGCCTCAAGTATGGAGTTTGGGCGGATCGTAGTAATTCTGCAAGCTTACCTAGCACTTACCCTGTGCTGTGCGGTATCCTGAATGCTTAATGAATAGTATGTCAGTAGAGCCTCATGCTGGTTCTGCCAAGTAGAATTGCTCATCCTCATTTTATAATTCTTTGCAAGGGTTTAGGAGATACCTATGTAACTTACCCAAGCTCACACTGATAATAAACTGTAAACCATCTTTGTGAACCAAGTTTGTCGGGCTCTAAACATGAGCTCTCTACCTGAACTCTCTATAAGTGTTTCCAGAGAAGATTTCTTTCAATGTTTTAATTGGAAGATCTGTGTTTGTTCTATCTCCCAAAATGCCTAGCCTAGTGCTGGACATACATACAGTTTATGTTTTTAAAAGCTGCCTTTGAACATGGCATGTAGAATCCAAGACAATCTTAGATAATTTATTTGTGAAATTGATGAAGACTTTTAGCCAGAGGGAGTGCAGGTGGTAGATGACTTAAATGGTTACACAACTGAACACATTTGCAGCGGAGATCATTGTACACCCCCAAACTACTGAAAGTATTGATTTGTGGGGCAAATTTCATTTTTTCTAAAGTCTAGGAATCACCTTCCATGCTTAAAGCACAGACATTGGGTTTTCTGACCTACTGCAAAAAGCATTTTCCTATCTCTTGCCCTGTAATCCATAATGTCAGACCCCTGTTACGCTTTAGGGGCAACATTTGACTGATCTTAGAACTCACGTCTGTGAAAACAGTTCCATCTCACAAAGAGAAGCCTGTAATCTTTTAGTCATCAAATGGAGAGCTTTTCAATAAGCCTACCGCTAAGCATTTGGGGGTGGCTTTTTGTTCGTTTTGCGTCTCAAAGGGTCATTCCTTGACGACATAAATCCTTCAATGCAGTTTGTTTAACTTGGTTTGGAGAAAAAAAAAACTTGTAAGACAACTTCAGCATTGCCCAAGCCTGTGACCTGACACGTTGTTTTCTCAGTGTAGCCTGAGTCAGTAATTTCACTTGGATGCTGTACCAGTGAGAATATCAGATGTTTTAGACAAATTGCCTGGATTTGAGTTCAGGTTCCCTCATTTCCTACCTATGTGACCTTGACCCATTTATTTTCCCTGTCTGTCCTTTGGTTTCATCATACGTGAGAATGGAAGGTGGTGATAATAATACTGACCTCGTAAGGTTGTTGTGAAGATTAAATTAGTTGAGATAACTATGGAAGTTGCCTGGCCCAGAATATGTGCTGCATAAATATTCCTTATTATTATCTTCCTCATTTATGTTGTCTTTTTCACGGGTTGTAAAAAAATCTTAATACGTAATGTTGAGGATTATTCTGTCCTCATCTGTATTAGGATTATTGCAAGATAAATAGTTGCCTACAAAACCAGGCTGATCATCTCTGCAGGGGAGAAACTGTAATTAGAAAGCCTATTACTTACAGCTTTGTTACTCAGCCAACCGATCTTCTGTTCTTTTGACGGGTGTTGGCTCTTCATTAGCGTCCACGGTTCCAACCATCAGATGATGATCTGCTTGAATTACAGTGTGTCTTACATCTCTTTAGAAGGCATTTCTGGTCTCTAGTAATATATTGACCTCTTGACGCATTATCGAAGGATAGGCGCTTAACGTAATGTAAAAAACAGTTATCCTTTGCACCACCACAAGAAACTAGATTCAGGTTTCTGATCCATGAGTTTGCAAAGTGCTGTGTCCTGGCTGGGAGTAATGTCTATTGCTTACTCTACAGCCATGGCATCAGTTTATACCTTTTGTAAACATTTTGTTCTGAAGAGATACTACACAAAATTAGTAACAAAGCAACAGATAAACACGTTTCGCTTTAGGCTGGAAAAGAGCTTTTTTTTGGTGCTGTGCGTACTGAATGGATTAGACAAGAATTGAGAAGAGAAATTAATTTTATCGCTTGAGGGTAATAAAAAAGATAACTGTAATGTGGGGGAAAAATCAGCCATTTTAACAACTGAGAGATTACCTTTAAACAGTCTGTAATCAAAAGCCAATAATCATAAAATAGTTAAGAGGCAATAACTTCTTTCCCACTCTATGGGTTTTACCGGTATCTCTTCAGCCATAAAACTATATTTATACCTTCATTTCTCACCAAAACTGCACAGCTGAAGTGAGATGATGAGCTATAGGTGAAGAAGAAAGACCGCAATGAGAGAAGCAGGAGATGGGCTGGGGAGGGGAGCTTCCTGGGTCTCAAACCTTGTCCGGGGACAGGACCTCAGTGCCTGCCTCGGCGCCTGCCTTGAAGAGGCTCTTGAAGCTGCTGGTGTCTTAAGGTCTTTAGAAGAAAGTGAGAAACTAAAACTGGAAGGAAAAATCCCAAACTGCTGTACCAGGCTGGGCTCTTCTGCCCCACCAGCTCTCGGGTTCTCCACTTTGCATCCAAACCATCGTGACCCCTGCAGCATTAGTTCCGTGAACAGAAAAAGCCCTGGAGGAGGGACAATGACTCACTGGTTCATTTTTTACAAAACTGGTCATTTGTTCTTGTGCATGAAGGTAAGTGGAAAACATACATATGCATTTAAATGGGGGCGGGTGTGCGCTGTCCTCTTCAATGCCATGTGAACGATGTGATCACAGTGAAAAAGAGTTTGTTCCTCAGAGGAGGGGTTGAAGTTGCTATAACCAGAAACTGAAGAGGTGGAATCCGGACAGGCAGAGGCGACAGTGGCAGCTCCTCTGTCTTCTGAGCTCTAGGATTGTGCGTTCCGGTGCCGGACCTTTGCACGCGTTATGGTGGCTTTGGAAACAGACAGCCCTGAGCTTGAACCCTGCTCTGTCATTTAACTGCACCCCTTGAATGAGTAACTAAATTCTCAATTTCCTAATTTTCAAGCCATAAGGATACTATTACACTTTGAAGTTATTGTGGAGGTTATAAGTGATTTATATGAAACATGAAATGCTGTGTTTTGCATGTATTAGGCCCTTAGTATCGGGTGATGGTGGCGGGAGCAGCGGTCGTGGTGGTGATCCTCGTGGCACTTATTTCTCACTTCAGCTCTCATTACAGTGAGGATCTGCTTAAAATCTTCATCGGGTATTTCTGTCTTCTCTACATCATTGACATCTACATTGACGCTCTGACAAGGGATTTCTTTTTTTTTTTAATCCTATGTCTGCATTATACTGCATGGCAGGCTATTCCTTTTATTTTAAAGCAGACATCTATATTTTGACAGGGAAAATATTTAGATAATTATGTCTTCTATAAGTCAAATGTTGCTCCTTAAATTTCTACCTATTAGCCATGGTTTCTCACTTCGGAGTTACACAGAGATGGTAATCTTTTCCTCTTCCAGGTAATGGCTTTGTCAATGTATGGCCAAGTGAACCTACAGGAACATTACTCCTTTTCCCCTGGATGTGTTCACACAGTCTCCTGGAACTGCTCCTCCCGTTGCAGGACTTGGGGTTGTATTTCCTTTTGCTGTTGTATTCAGAAGTGCTTTATCCATCCATCCATCCATCCATGCGTTCAGTCGATATTTTTGGATTACTGCTTCCTGCTATTCATCAGTGGTGCCAAGGATATTTATTACAGCGGGTCCAGTGACCAGGACAGGGACAAGGTCAGGGTTCTGCACAGGCAAGGGGAGACGATTGTAGTAGAGGAGGAGAATCAATCGTTAGAAAAGACTCTATTGAAGAAGTGTTGTACACCTCAGGGCTTCAAGAGCTCGTAGGAGGTGCGCAAATGATGGGGAGATGACTAGGTTGGAGGGGAAGGGAAGAGTCATACAGGCAGAAGAAACAGCTTGTGCAGAGGTCCAGCTGTTGGGAAACCTAGCAGATCACGGAAATTAACTAAATTCAGTGTTCTGAAGAATAACCTCTGAGCTTGGACATTTCTGCAGATGGAACTGAAAAAATATGCAGATCCTGACACGCACACTAAGCACTTTGATGCTAGACTGAGGAGTGTAGATCACTATGGCAAGCATTATAAACGGGGTAGCGGCATGATCAGAATTGCATCTTGAGACGTGGTCCCTGGCAAAATGTGGAAAATAAGAGAGAGGGAACAAGACTGATTGCAAAGAGACCGGTTTTAATAATACAGGGGAGACACAATGGTGACCTGTGTACAGTCTGGAGTCGTGGGACGGAGATAAGCAAATACATCATGTGTATGGTATTTACATAAAGGGAACTTCTTACCATGAAATTTGCATGTTCTTTTAGATATTTCGTTTTTTGCATAGCCTAGTGTTTCTATAAAATGAGTGGTGAAAACAATGAGCATTATTTTTGAAAAGTTTCCTTGTAGAAAAGGAGTGGAAGGAGGATTTCATGGACCTGGAGCTGATTTTTTTTTCTTCTCCCAGGCAGGTACCTTCTCCTCGGTGACTCATCTCTGCTTCTCTCTTGTACTTTGAAAAGGTGGACCATTCCTTCATGGAGAAGTGTCCACTTATACACTGTTAGCCACATGATGGGGGATCTAATGCAGGCCAGAGGAGGGAGATTTAGTAAAGAGATTTCCTAAGAGAGAGGAAATAAACATAGTTGATGACGCCTTTTAAATTCAAGAACAAATGGAAAATACATGTAGATGTCTTCAGGAAATAAATCTCTCTCTCTCTAGATGTATTTTGGGTTAATTTTTTTTTAATCCAGGAACAGTTGTAAGGAAACTATCTGGGTAAAAATTTGAGGATTGGATCAAATAAGGTGGACATAGTGATCACCTAGTGGGTGTGGAGCATGCTTCAGTGAAATAAAGCTCTGTCTGTTTTTAATCTTTTCCTTTGTTATTAAGTCATAGTTGGTGACAAATTTCTCAAGCACATATCAGCTACATTTTTAAAGGTAAAATCAGTTTTTAGTGTCTCTATGGGTGAAAATAATAGGAAAGCATGTCTTTTATAATTGTCACCATCCAAAAGTGCAGTACCAGCCTTGCCAGGTAGAGATTTTTGTTACTGGACATATCCAAGCAAAATTTGGGTTACCATCTGTCAGGGATTTGGGAGAAAGGATCCTTTCATTAAAGAAGAAGGTTGGAATAAGAAAATAAAATCATAATAATCCTACCACTTCTAACAACTTATTGTATTCTCATCCAGATATTTTTAGGCTAACTCATAAATATATGTATGTTATGCCACAATTAAACTAGCAACAATTGCCACCTTTCTATTTCAATGTGTTAGCTCCTATAATATACCATATTAAAATTTTCCCCAAGTTTTTGAACAATGGGCTTTTCTAAAGCTGAGTTCTGAATCCAGGATTACACCATGCATCTGAGAGTTATTCATCTTAAATCTATTTTAATCCACCCCAATCCCCCCCCCCATTTTTTTTTTAAATACTGACTCAATAAAGAGATGAGACAGGATTTTTGTAGAATATTTAACCTACTGTTGTGTTTTTAAAATTTTTGTTTTCTTGGCTGTATCTTAATTTTTAATCATGAAATCCTTCCCATTTTTTTCATTCAGAATTATTTTTGAGACATAATCATGTGTTAGGTCATCTGCCTAGTCCTGGGAATACAGCAGTAAGCAAGACAGAGAAGTCTTGTCTTGGGATAGCTTGCGAGCTAAGAAGGAAATAAAAAATCAAGAGGTCTTTTCTAAATACCACAAGAACGTTACATGTAAACGGGGAAAGAGTTGGGAATGGTGCTTGCTGTAATGGGCGAGCATTTCTCAGTGAGTCTGTACAACTAGTTCCTATTTATTAAGTGGCCAGTGAGTTTGAGAAATTCTGGGTTAACAAGATTAGTCAGTTTCTTTACTGTTGGATTTCTCAGAGCTAGTAATAAACTAATATGGGTAGTAAATCTCTAAGGAAAAAAGAAAACAAAGAATATCGGTAGCGTTTCCCTAATACGTTTGACTGTGGCACACTTTTCTTGAGAAACATCTTAGTGGAGCGTATTGTGTCTGGGCTGGTGATGTCTGTGCAAATTCCTAGCACAGTCAAGGAGAAATACTGTACAAAAGTCGGGAGATTCTGAAGTCCAGCAGAATGCTTGCTGTCTACTTTTTCAGCCTTTGCAAATGGCAGTTAAACACGGAACAAAACCCCCAACTCAAAACAGTCTTCCCAAGCTTCTAAGTTCAGTAGGGCATAGTTCATCGCTTGTGTGAAGTATGGGAGTGTGGCCACAGGGCGTACCTCTGAACATGCATCACATACATACAAAACATTTCAAGGTATGTGTTTTGAAAGGGGGTGGGAAGGGATAAATTTGGGAGTTTGTGATTTGCATATGTTAGTCACTATACATAAAAATAGACCAAAAAAACCCCCAAATTTCTTCTTAAAGCACAGGGAACTGTATTCAATATCTTGTAATAACGTTTAATGAAAAAGAATGTGAAAACGAATATTATGTATGTATATGCATGACTGGGACATGGTGCTGTGCACCAGAAATTGACACATTGTAACCAACAATACTTCAATAATAAATAAATAAATAAATAAAAATTTTAGAATGGACAGAAAAAAATTTTTTTAAATAAAAGAATTAATATGGTCATACCTATGTCTCTGAGGCACCACCCTTTTTAAGGCTAGAATGTTAGGTTCAACCATATGTGGGGAAGGTTACTATGCTCTAAAGAGATTTGACAGGGGCCCAAAGATCGACTTAACTTGTACAGAGAAGGCAGCTTCAGGATTAACATATGTTAAAGATGCTTCTTTATGCCTCTGAGACAGCTTGAGAAAGAAGAGTTAAAGTGAGAAGGAATGATGTTGGGCTTTGAAGGCTGTCACAGTGACTGTCTTGCTACAAATTCATCCAAATTCTGTCTTTCGGTCAGGAACCAGTCCTACTACCGCGTGGAACCGGAAGATGACAGGAACACTGGCTGGATAGACGCAGCAGAATAGTTTTGGCAGATCTCCTTTTTTCAGAAAGCTTATAGTTCAATTTTCTAAATCTCCGAAACCCAGGCACACATGCACACATTGTGAAGGGCACGTTTCCCTTGCCACCTTCCCACCCACATTTTTGGGAAGGCATATTAACATTGAATGAGGTTTGGAAGCGGCAAAGCTTACTGTTCGTGATGAATTACGAATTCTCTTCCCTCCTGAGAAGGGGGAGAGAGTACAAGATGATGTGGGGGTGACACCCAGGGGTCTGTCTCCCCCCAGTCCTTAAGTGGCTACACGGCTGTGGGAGGAATGACCAGTTTCAGGGTTTCAGTTCCGTCATATATAAATTTAGAGGACTCGACTTCGAATTAAGAGCCTCCCAGCTCCAAGAATTGGCCTGTCCGTAATGACCTGGGGATTCAGGACCATTGCTGCCTCTTGGATCATTTACCTTGGAGTCTGAGGAAGATGAATGGCTGCGTCATTCCGGTTTCCGACTGTGACTTTTCAGTTTGATGTTAAGCATTAAAAGCACATGGACAGCTCTGCCTTCAAAGTCCCTGGGATCAGAATGTGCGTATAAGACTCTTACCACATTGTTATTAAAGCTAACCGTGCTCAGTACCAGATGTGGGGATGGAATGAACTGTTCATCACTAGCAGGTTTCTGCTTTCGGTGAAGTAAGGTACATTTCTTTTCACAGTAGAAAAGATTCCAAAGCCAGTCCTATTCTAACTGGTATTTGTGCATAATGTATTTTTAATTGCCATTTATATGTTGACTTTGGGGAAGTCAGACATTCATTTTGCGGTAGAACAGGTCAGTTAGTTTATCATCAGGCCCTGGTATATCTCTGGCAGTTTCTTTCCTCTTCCAAAATAAGTATGTGTGGTCATTAGAAGGGGACTTATAGTAAGAGAAGGTGCTGAAAATGACAATAATTTTCATGCACTGAGTCCCTGTTCTGTGCCAAAGCCTATATACAGATATGTATATATGTGTGTGTGTGTATATGTATGTGTGTATATATATATATATATATATAAATATGAACTCTAAGTCTCACTGTGGGTCTGCCAGGAGGCTTTTTCACTTGTCTGGCCATATTTAATAGGTGATTCTGTTCACCTCATTACCTTTAATCTCTGTTTTCAGGAAGGACTCGATTTAGCACATGAAATACTGTACTTGAAACCTGGGCCTGCGCGTGATACTTGGCATGGCACTAAGTACAGGATAGGTAACCACGTGTTGGGTTACGTGCGTTTGTTGCCTAAGCAGATGTGTATTTATGTCATTACAGATGTATATGGAGTGGAAATGTAAATTTACTGTTGGTTTAGAAACCCAAATGGATAGCCTTTTAGCTCGGTGCTAGTGAGGCTGTTTTGTCATCGTTTTGAGTGTGCTAAAATGAGAAGCGTTATTATATTCACCATCAGACTATAAACCTTTATGCCCTTCTTAATGGATACAAGTAGCACTTTATAAGTTTTACGAAGTGTACCGATGGCCCGGAGTTGACCGAGTTTCCCCTGCGAGAGCATCTCGTTTGCTTCAGCACTGGTTCCTGGCCAGCGTGTTTTTGGCTCGGTCAGCTCAAATCCTCTTGAGAAGTAGGTGCAGCACAATGTACTAAGTAGTCAGAAAATGAGAAAATATATATTTTTTTAGTTTGATACAAGAGAAAAATAGCTATCTTTTTACCATTTGTTTTATTTGCTTGTTTAAATAGTGACTGCCCACACTGAACACTTACTGTACCAGATGTAGAAGCTGTCACGTGCACACTTTCATTCTTGGAAGCATCTTGCCAGACAGGCATCATTTTTCCAACTTGCAGAGGAGATTGCCGGACCCCTCTGGCTGGAGGCTGCACAGGGAGTTAGTAATCTGGCCTCTGCATCTCCAGTTCTGTCATGATCCATGAATTTAATAATCTCTGCAGCGTTAGGCTAACGCCAGCTTCTGTGATCAACCCCCAGGTTTCAGTGACGACACAACAGAAGTTTATTTCTCACTCGTTGATTGAGCAGACCAGTGAAGACCTTCCTGTTTGAACAGGCTGCTTTCCTTTCTGCTGTGACGCAGGGACTTGGGTTCTTTCCTTTCAGAGCTCTGTCATTCCCCAGGGTTGTGAAAGAGAAGAGAGAGGGCCTCTGTGGTCTGAGAGTGACACATTGTACAGGCTTGCATTTGATGGGCTCAAAAAGATAATGAGCAAGGGGGTGGGGAGGGCAGCGAAGAACAGTCCCAAGCGTGGCTTTATAAAACACAAGGATTAAGAAGTCTCGTGTGTATGTGGATGTGTGTGTGCATGTGTGTCCCGGGTAGGATGGGGTCCTCGTTTATAATACTGAGAACACGGCATTGAAAAATACACCTAAAGGAGAGATCCAGTGTGTTCATGGTTACTTTGGACAGTGATGTTTTGAGCTATTTAAAATTTCTTCATATCTTTACATAGTGTCCAAATTTTCTATAATGTTTTATGATAATAAAACCCAGTGAGCACATTTTTCAAGGTGACTGAGGGCATTCTTACATAATTGTGCAGGGCCAGGACTAGCGTGGGGTGTCAGGGTCTGCAACTGGAGAAGTGTCGTCAAGTCCTGACTCTACACTTGCAGAAGGCAGCGATGCGGTGGGTGATTATGGAAAACAGTATGGTGGTTCTTCAAAAAATTACAAGTTTCCCCCCCCCAAAACGGGGGGCTGCCACTTCCACCCCAGAATTGCTGGACTGTTGGTGCATTCAGTGGATGTTAAGATGTGATGCAGAGAGAGGCAGTGGTAAAGCTCTGTACCCAATGTCACTTTCATCTCAAATGAAAAAAAGAAAAATTGACTTTGCCTCCAAAAGTGATCATATGCATTTCTGTTTCATCTCAGCACATCAGATATTCTCTTGGAAGCCTTGACCAAGCACATTCTCTTTGCTCTGCCTGGGTCTGCAAAATTGGCCTCCTTCTCAGCTTTCTGCAAGCTTGTCAAAAGTATGAAAACAGTGATATGTACTTATTTTAAAATGTCCTTTCTTGTTAATACCGTCAGATCTCTTCCAGAGGCTGCTGCTTCAGAGAGATTGAGCCTGTCCCATGCTGAGCAGAACAAAAATAAGCATCTAAAATATTGAAAAGGGTCTGCTTAACAGCTCGTGTGTCTCTCTGTCTTATACTTTTCACTTTTCCTATAAAAATCTCTGCTTAGATGGAAAGTAAAAAAAAAAAAAAGTCAAATAAGTTAGGACGGGCTCTACCCCTTGCAAGTAGGCATAAGTCGGATAAATTTGGTTGGAAGAAGAACACATAATGTGATGGAGTCTGCATTATAGTCAGCCCTGACAGATGCTTGTGGGAACCTTTGTGAGATGTTTGTCTGTCTGTTCCCTGCTCCCCAGTGTCTGTTGAAAAGTTGTTCTTTTGTAAGCAGCTGATTAATGAACCATAGGTGGAAACTTCCTGGGGGATCAAAAAACGCAAGAAGCTTCTCGTAAACAATTTCATTTTGATGTACTTAATAACAGTGTGCACCACTGGCCAAGGTGCCCTAGGCAGAAAATGGATTCTTAAAACTTGGATGGCATAGATTTCAAAGATCATTTTCGAGATGGCCGTCAGATGTCCCACATCGGGCAAAAGTCAAAATTTACATCAATGATCACTCGGTGAACTTGGTTTGAAAACAGAATGGTGATATGTAAGCAACTTCCGATATTTAAGGTGACTTAAAAAAATAACTTATTGGTGTCATGCTGATGAGGCATTTATGCGATTTTCCTCGGTGATTTTATGTGTATATGTAGTTTTCCTGATTAACTTGATCAAACCAATCTCTCATTACCTGGTAGCAACAGAGACTTTGTGATAGTGAGATTTTTACTTAGTGCATTTGTGCACAAGGAGAGAAAAAGAATGGTTCTAGCTTTCTTACAGTTTTACAACATCTCGTGAAAAATAAATTGGAAGGTTTGCTAAATAACTGTGTAGAAATCCAAAATTATAAAGCAAGTGATTGTTTTCTTTGCAAATGATTCATTTTCCCACACACAATACCTTAGCTAATTAAGTGTCCCTAAGATAGTTTTTTTCATTGTACAATTCAGTAGCATTAAGTCTATTCACATGATTGTGCTTCCAATCTCCAGAACACTTTGCATCTTGCAGAACTGAAACTCTGTCCCCGTAAACAACTCCACCTTTCCTTCTCCTCCCAGTCCCTAGAAAATGCCGTCTTATTTTCTGTCTCTGTGGATTTGATGACTTCAGCTACTTTATAGGAGCAAAATCTCTTTGTGACTAGCTTATTTCACCAAGCGTAATGTGTTCTCAAGCATTATCCATGTTGTAGCATGTGCCAGAATTTCCTTCCTTTTTAAGACTGAAAAAGAATCCATTGTATGTGCCACATTTGTCTTAACCATTCCCTCGCTGATGGGCATTTGGGTTGCTCCCACCCCTTGACTATTGTGAACAATGTTGTTGTAAACACGGGTGTGCATATATCTCTTCAAGATCCAGCTTTCCATTCTTTTGGATATATACCAAGAAGTGGGGTTTCTGGATCATATAGTAGTCTTATTTGTAATTTTTTGAAGAACCACCATACTGTTTTCCATAGCAGTTGCATTATTTTGCATTCTCACCAACAGTCTACAAGAGTTCTAATTTCTCTACATCTTCATCAACACCTATTATTTTCTTTCTTTCTTTCTTTCTTTCTTTCTTTCTTTCTTTCTTTCTTTCTTTCTTTCTTTCTTTCTTTCTTTTTCTTTCTTTCTTTCTTTCTTTCTTTCTTTCTTTCTTTCTTTCTTTCTTTCTTTCTTTCTTTCTTTCTTTCTTTCTTTCTTTCTTTCTTTCTCTTTCCTTCCTTCCTTCCTTCCTTCCTTCCTTCCTTCCTTCCTTCCTTCCTTCCTTCCTTCCTTCCTTCCTTCCTTTTTCCTTCCTTCCTTTCCTAGTTATAATAGCCATTCAATAGATATGAGGTGATATCTCATTGTGGTTTTGATTAGCATTCTCAAGTGACTTGTAATGTTTAGCGTCTTTTTATTTACTTATTGGCCATTTATATGTCACTTTGGAGAAATGGCTATTCAAGTCCCTTTGCTCATTTTTAAGTCAGCCTTATTTATTTATTATTGAGGTGTAGGAATTCTTTATACATTCTGGATATTAATCCCTTGTCAGATATGTGATTTGCAAATGTTTTCTCTCATTCCATAGGTTGTCTTTTCACTCTCTTGAGCTGTGTCCTATGATCCACAGAATATTTTAGATTTTCTGTACTCCCATTTGTTGCTAATGCTTTTGATGTCGTGTCTAAGAAACCATTTGCAAACTCATGTCCTGAAGCTTTTCCTCTATGTTTTCTTCAACTTTAGATCTCACATTTTCTCTTAAATACATTTTGAGTTGCTTTCTGTACATGGGTAAGGTAAGGTCCAATTTCATTCTTTTGCACGTGGATCTCCACTTTTTTCCAACATCGCTTCTACCTCACTTTTTGGAGAGGGTGGAGAGAGAGGAGGACAGAAACAATGTTGGGAAATGATGAGTCAAAATCAAAACTGGCAGTGAGATGAGGGTTGCAGAGGCAGCTCAGTATAGTACTAAGAACATGGGCTCCATCACCAGAAAGCCCCCGGGCCAAATTAAAACTTAGAAAATCATCGACTAAATGAGATCAGGAAAGTCACTCGCCTCTCTGTGTTTCATATGTGTCACCTGGAAAATGGCAGTAATGAGAATAAGGATCATGATAATAGCAAATGTTTGCAGAAGACTTAATCTGAGCCAGACATTCTACTCAATCAATTTCCTTGGGTAAACTTATTTACTACCAGGAACTATTATTTCCTTTGTTTTACAGAGCAGGATGTCTCAGGGAGGTGACATAGCGTGTGAGAACAGCAGCTAGTACCTGTTATATCTAGCACATAATGTATAGGGCTGTTGTGATGATAAATGAGACAGTAAAAAGGGTTAGACTAGGGCCGTGTTAGGCATATATAAGGGACAGACTAATTAGATAAGTTGAAATAAACTTGTAAAATAATTACAAAGCACAAAATAAGAGGGAGCAAATCATACATACGAAGTGTATTTTTAATGTGGATTATCTCAGGGTGAACTGAATACCCTGGTGAGGGTATTGTGTATTAAGGTAAGGGACAGAGATGACCAGTTATACTGACTTGATTTTTTTTTTTTAGCCATCCTTAGACTGAGTCCTGTTATCACTGAGAAGGTAAATCCATAGCAAAATGCAAAATGAACTAAGCGAAAATAGTCGGGAAGCTCATTGCCTTGACCACATGCATTTTAGTTTCACGTACAAGAAAATCATCACTTCTGAACTTGAATTTCCCTTGTGGGTGATCTGAGGTGCAGCTCTCATGTCCCGAGTGTGTCTCTAGCAATTAGTCAATGCTGCTACCATGTGCTTCTTCCAAAGCGTTGCAGTTGAACATCTGGTGTGGCGGCTTCTGCTAAGTGGAAGCTGAGTTTTACTCCATTACCGTTCTAGTTTAGGAGGCTGGGGATGTGGAAGTATTACCATGACCTATAGTTGGGCCAGCAATTTGTGGGCTCAGATGTGGAAGACAGCATTTTAAAGAACTAGGCTTTACAGGAGGGCCAAGAAACAAGATTAATCGCCAAAAAAAAAGCTCAAGATTTTAGCACAATTGCAGCAATTTTCAAAGCTTGGAGAAGGTGGTTGCATCAAGCAGGTAAAGCGAGTTAAACGACTCACATACTGTCAGGGATGGAAATAAATCTTAAGCCCTGATCAGTAACAAAAGGTAACTGTTAGGTGGTGGTATGTCCTCAGATGGCAGACCAAACACTTGTGAACCGACCCCTACACCACCATCTTCTCCCCAAACTGAGAAATAAGGAGAAAGCACAAAGACAGGGGAAAATGACATAATTACACTTGTCAGTTTCCCCATCTACATAAACACGCTTTGAAAAAAGAAAGGGGAGTCTCTGTAGGTTCGAAGTGGTGAGGTCTCCAGGCAAGAAAAAGCACACGGGCAACCGTGGCGATAAACGAAGGTAGGGAGAGTGCTGAAGCTTTGTAGTGGAGCAGCCGTCAAGTGCAGGTGGGGATACAGACCACCCCAGTGCACCAGGCAGGCTGGAGACCAGGTAAGATGCTGAGCTGTCCAGACTGGAAGTCTGTACCAGAAGCAGGGACCCGCCTGTGGCCAGAACAGTGTCACTAGACTGTGAAAGGAGTAGGTAGACAGACTGAGCCTCAGGAAGATGTTTCTCATTATTTGGTGATAAAATGCCTTAAATGGTTTATGTTGGTATTTTCTTCTTTTGGTTTATCTTATTAACGGTTAAGCATTGTCAAGTGACTGAATATGTCCATTCATGTTGAGGTGAATGAAGAGAAATAGGTAAATTTGGAAAGGATGCAAAAAATAAAAACCCAATGGTTATTAAACATCAACCTAATAATTGTATTGCTTTCATAGTCCTAAAGTATCTACCCCAAGATATCTGTTGATTACAAAGGAGAGTAGGAACTTCACAGTGGAGAAACGTGGCAGAAACAGCCTAAACCAGCTGTTCCGAGATTAATATCGTCCCCAGTGAGAAGACACGTTGACATTATGTACTCCTTATATGATGGGTACAATGTTTCCGTGGTGATATTCTGGCCAAACCGTATAAGCTCAGTTTAACCATGAGCGCACATCAGACAACCACAAAGCGAGAGACATTCAGCAAGATAGCTGACCAGCACCTTCCAGTGTCCTTGAGTATCATCGAAGACAGGGAAAGATGGAGGAGCTCTCAGAGACGGAAGGAGGCTGAGAAGCAGAAGAAATGAGTACAAGGTGGGGTCTTGGACTGGATCCTGGAACAGAAAAAGGACATTAGTGAATAAATGGATGATATCCTAATAAGGTCTGCAGTTTAGTAAATAGTATTATGTTAATGTCAACATTCCTGGTTTGATATTGTTCTCTGGTGATGCAAAATGTTAATCTTACAGGAAGCTGTGTGAAAACTATACAGAAATCCTCTGTATTTACTTTTTGTTTGTTTGTTTCTTTTAAACTAAGAAGTTAAACTAATTGTAGAAAGAAATTTAAAAGAAAGCAGCAAAATGAGGAAATGTTTTATATGGATAGATATCTGTGAAATATCCAATAGCAGGAGGTAACATTTTCAGCAGAAAAATGTTTATAGAGCGAGAATAGGCAACTCACCAAACGTTAAAGGTAAAAAAGGTAAGAAACACATAACACAAATTTTTTCGTACCGTGTACTTTGTGGAACACTAAGCCAAAGAAACAGGAAGAGTGTGAATCTTGCTATTAGACAATGAGTTCAAAGACAGCAAGAAACAATCACAAAAAGTATTTTAGACATTTAGAAGATTTTGAAATGGCAAGATGCGTTTGCAGACAAAGGCAGCAAGGCATTTCTTAGAATGGAATTATTTTATTCCTAGGGATGGCCTTGAAAACTTCCTAGTCCAGTTGCTTCTTTGGACAAATGGGCAATTGTGAACCTGTAACCTTCAGTGGTCGTCCTGTCAGCCCAAACTGATGGGGCCATGTGTCTCCTTGATTTGCATGGAGGTGGCTTATTTTGTGCTTCGCTCTACTGCACCCCCCACAAGTGTCAAAGCACCTCTCATTTACCCCAGTTCCTAAGTTAATTAGCTTTAGTTCTTTTGAGTTGGAAACAGAGACCAGAGAGAGAAATTTCTCTTTCTCTTCATTCATCTCAACCAAGGTTACAGCAGAGGGACAGGGAAGTATTAGAGTGAGGACCTGGGTGTGTTTGACCCTAACGACCATGGGGTTTTTTTGTTTAAGCAGTTTTAAAACTTTTTTAAAATTTACATGCAGAAAAAAATGCACTCATTTTGGTGTATTGTCCTATGCGTTTTAACAAATTTCCTGAAGTTGTTCACCACCACTATGGTTAAACTGTAGAGCACTCCTGTTACCCAGAATCATCTCTTCATGCTGACCCATCGTGGTCCACCTCCCCTCCACCTCAAACCCCAGAGAAGCAGTAATCGGTTCTTTGTCCCTGTAGTTTTATGTGTTTCAAAAATGTCATATAAATGGAGTCATGTAATATGTGTTCTTTTGAATCTGGCTTCTTCGACTTAACTTTTTTTTTTATTTGGAAACCAGTGATGGTGTTGAATATATCAAGGGATGCCCTAAACATTTGCTCACAGGTGTGGGATCACTAGGCCGTTATGTCAAATATGTGTTAACTTCATAGGAAACTGTCCAGCTGTTTTCCAAGTGGCTGATGCTTTGTCCTCCCACCTGCAGGTATGAGTTTTAGTTGCTCTGCACCTTCAGTGGCACTTGAAATCATCAGTTGGGTTTTTGGTTTGGTTTTGTTTTACTTTGAGGGCTGCACTCAACCTATTTACTTACATAAAACTTAAAAGTTTGGAGACCACCTACCTATGGGATGTGGGAATGTCCTAGCTCCAAATGTCACATATACAGTAATGAATATGTGGGTCTCACACTCAGAAGAGAGATCTAACTTAGGATCTAACTTGCTTGCTCGTTTATCTATTTATTTATTATTTATTTACATTTGCATGTTCCAGGTGATCCTTTTTTTTTTTTTGATCCTGTTTATTTGTTGAAACTGTTACGGTTTCTCCAATCTACTGCCTTTACACCTTTGTCAGAAATCTTTGAGCATATTTGTAAGAGTTGATTTTTAGGTTCTACTGTTTTATTGACCAATGTTTCTATCAACACTATACCATCATACTCTCTTAGTGTAGCTTCCTAGTCAGTCTTGAAATCAGTGTGAGTCTTCCAACTTTGTTCTTACCTTTCAAAATCATTTTGTTTATTCTCATTCCCTCTCTTGCCATATGAATTTTAGAGTCAGCTTGTTCATATCTACAAAAATCTTGCTGAGATATTGATTGGGATTGAATTTTATCTGTAGGTCAGTTTGGGGAGAATTGACATCTTAACAATACTCACTTTTCAAATCCATGAACATGGTATGTCTTTCCATTTGTTTATACTTTTGGCTACGTGTGTGTGTGTTACCTTAAAAAGATAAAAGAGAGATTAAAAAAAACCAAATAACTCGCCATTGTAATGGTTTTCTTCATATTTTGATTATCTGACTAATCTGCTTATTAATTTTTACTTTGCGTGGTGCTTAGGTAGTGGCCTTTTTATTCTTTCCAGGATGGTTAGTTGTAATTAGTGGGAGAGAGCACCTGCGTTAGGTTTACTCTGTCTTCTTTGACACTGGAAGTCAATTGGTTTTAGTTGTGATTATCTAAGTCCGTCTTGCATGGTGATGCCGTGGAATACAGAGCACCCCAAAGTGATTTACTTGTTGTTGTTGGGTTTTTTTAAGTTTGAATAAACCAGCTGTGAGACATCTTCCTGGAGGTAGGGTTGTTAGACGGATGTCAAGGATGTGTTTTCCACGTGGAAGTTCAAAGGATTTATCTTGGGGGCATCAGGGCCTAGGAGAGAGGGTGGAACACAGAACCATTCTTTCCTTTTATGTCCAGTAACATTTATTTCAATTCAGGAGCTCTTTCCTTTCTTGACAGTGTCATGATGTGTCATTTAGAAATAAAAGGAATGAAAATTGATGTGACAGTTAGCAGAGTCACCAGGGTCTGTCTGGGAGCATTTCTTACCAGGCACTGCCTTGCTGACGAATAACAGGAGTTAGCATACGAACCAGGATCTCACAATATTACCATTTATTTAGCCCAACAGTCTCCTGTGTCCAGACACATCTCAGCGTCAACTGACTGATAGGCTCCAGCACCTTCCAAACTGTATTATTTCTCCTAAATCTTAATAGGGCTTTATTAAGAGGGCTTAAGAAGCTTTGTATGCTAATAGAGATAATAATCAAATTCTCCGTTTTCTCTCCAAGAATTAGAAATCACTAAGTAAGTGTGTTCTCTCAAGCACAAAGTAAATTGCCTGTTTTATTTATGGTCCACTTTTTAGGCTACCTGTGATAAAAAGACAGTGAAAAATATATCTGGTCCAATTTCTTTTTTCTAGTTATAGAAAAATTCTACAATTCATAAGCCCTCAAGTTTGCTTTCATTATAATTCAAAATGTTACGCTAGAGAGCCTCCGACTAATACTTAACTAAAGCAGAGTGAGGCAGAGCAGTTCCAGAGCACTGACTAAAGGAATCCACTGAAGTAAATTTCACTGACAATTATTTGATGTACCTTCAGGATATTAATATTATTTTATTAGCAGTTTGATTCTGTACTTCTCATTCGGAAATCATCTCTACACTGACTTTTGAATGAGATCAAAATTTGTCTGTTCCTGAAACCAAGGAAAATATTCAAAATTTTTTTCCAAGAGGATTATACTTTTCCCGTGAAGCTGTTTGATGTTTTTAGCAGGTAGTATCTTGCAAGTTATATTTTAAAACTGCATAACCAAATTAAGATGTTTAAATCTCAGCAAGGGTTGGAAAAACTCAGGGACTTCATGGAAATTGAACTATGTGTTTTGTCCACAGAAGTATGCAGGTATGTGCCAAAATCCAAAAGCATACCTTATTGCCCATTCATTCATTCATTCATTATTTGTGCCCTAGGACTTTGCTAGCTTTTAGGTTGCAGACATGATTAATACATGATGCTAGTTTTATTTTTTAAAGCCCTCAAGTGGAGCATTGTGAACTGATTTTGAAACAGAATGGTAATTATCCTTTTCAGATGAATATTTGGTTCTTCATTTAGTCATTCAGATGAGGGTGAGAGAGCAGTTACTTTGTACCCATAGGCCTCTAATGGATAAAACATGTCACACTATATATGCAAATGCTTTACTCATAATATATAGCTTTTTGTAGTTTGCAAATTCCATGTGAGTTATACATTTAATTGTCACAGTAACCCTCTGGTCGGATTAGGGATGTTTTAAAAGCTCCATTTATAGTTCATGGAACCTAAGCAAAAAGAAGTTATGGAAATTCGCATCGTAGAAGTAGCTGGGGAAAGCTGGTGCCTGGGACCACAAGACCAGTGCTCACTTTATGACAACCCACTATTTTTCACCAGGGAAGAGCCTCGCCTGCTGATCCTGGCGTTAAAATTCTCATGCAGTACTAACTGAGCTAACACTCTTCAGATGGCTGAGAAGCTGCGTCAGTCTCAGTGTAACTGTCACCTCCTCTAGGAAACACACTTGATTAGACAGATTAAGATTCTCATTTATAAACTCTGACAAATTACTGTTGTAATTCATTGACTACTTTTTACAGTTAGATTTATTTTTTAACATTTTTTGTTGATTTATAGTAATTTTACAATGTTGTGTCAAATTCCAGTGTAGAGCACAATTTTTCAGTTATACGTGAACATATATATATTCATTGTCACATTTTTTTTCTCTGTGAGCTACCATAAGATCTTGTATATATTTCCCTGTGCTATACAGTATAATCTTGTTTATCTGTTCTACATTTTGAAATCCCAGTCTGTTCCTTCCCACCCCCCGCCCCCTTGGCAACCACAAGTTTGTATTCTATGTCTATGAGTCTGTTACAGTTACATTTATATCCTCCCCTCAAAACAGTCTTGTACACCCCACTTTGAGAAAGGCAAATTAATTATTAAGTCATTATTCCTTGCCATCTTTCTTCCTGGGTAGTATGTAATAAATATCATAAGGATATGATCTTTTCACTTGTGAATTTACCGTGGTACCTGGCACATAGTACGTGCTCAGTAAAAATGGGTTTAGTAAATTGCTATTTGCCTATATGTGAATAGTATATATTCATAGTGTTGGGCTTATGTATTTTCTTTTCTTGTGAATGGTAAAGTGTGTGTCTGTCCCAAGTCCATTTAGGTACAAAATAACCTTTTTTTTTTTTCTTCTTACTTTCACAGGATTATACCTTGACAATGTACTTCCAGCAAGCCTGGAGAGATAAGAGGCTGTCCTATAATGTAATACCTTTAAACTTGACTCTGGACAATAGAGTGGCAGACCAGCTCTGGGTGCCCGATACGTACTTCCTGAATGATAAGAAGTCGTTTGTGCACGGGGTGACCGTCAAGAACCGCATGATCCGCCTGCATCCAGATGGGACGGTCCTTTATGGCCTCAGGTCTGTAGCATCCGTTTCAAACTTGAACTTTTTCTGAACAAAATAGTCACTGCTTTTTATTGGAGGGAGATCTATTGTGCTGTTTTCCTTACTCCTCCTTTAATTCTTCCGATAAGCAGTTAAACCTCCTATTCAATACACATCTGGGAGCTTAGGGTAGCATGTTTACAAAGGGACTTATCCCCAGCTAAGCCTAAGTTTTTCTGAATTATCTTCCAATATCAGCTGCTGATCCTAAAGCTGCTTTCTTTAAGGAATAGGGATAATATCAAAATAGCTTAGACGGGGTTCCTTTAAAGTGGAAAAAAATACAAATGCCAAATACGTGTTTGAAGGCGGCAGATGCTCTGTTTCATAAATTGTTCCTGAGCCCTGTGAACTGGGTCTGGTCCTCTGAGGACAGGAAGGCTTTCTGTGCCTTCTCACCCTCCGAGGAGCAATTAGACTTGCAAATAAATAAAGCCATCATCTCATGTTTATTAAAAATGAATTTACACTCTTAAATGTACCTTTATATCAGCAAAGAATTGTGATGTTCTGCTCTTTGGGTGAAGATGGATTGTAAGATATGACAGTTTCTGCTTCTGAAGTTTGTTTTGTATTAGAAGCAATAGATGAGGGGGGAGGGTATGGCTTAATGGTAGAGTGCATGCTAAGTATGGACAAGGTCCTGAGTTCAATCTCCAGTACCACCACTTTAAATGAATAAATAAATAGACATAGTTACCTCCCCCTGCAAAAAAAAAAAAAAAAAAAAGAAAAAGAAAAGAAAAAAGAAAGAAAGAAAAAGAAAAAAATTAAAAAAAGAAACAATAGATGGTTCCCTGGGGAAAAAATGAACAAAAAAGATGTCTGTCTTACTCTGAAAACACTGCCATGTAAAGAAATCCTCTACGTTATTGGGGAAGAAACTCTGTCTTCTGAAATGTGCAGTTGCCTCTCATTTATTCTGTTTTACATCAACATCTGGTGACTTTATCATAATAATGATGAGAATGATAATAGTGTTACTCATTCACTGAGCACTCATAGCGATCTGACATCAAGTGAGTTCGTTCCATGCATTATTATAGTTAATCCTTACAACAGTATCATAAGTTAAAACTGTTAGGATCTTGATCTCAAATGAAGAACCTGAGGCCGGTGCAGCTGGTCCATGATCACAGAGAAAGTAAGCAGTGAAGGTGGGATGTGAATCCTGTTCCAAGTTCAGAGCCAGAGCGCTTAGCCATTGCACTGGCATGGGCCTCCCTCCCATATTTTTTCTTATCTATTATATCACATTTTTATTATCTGCTATATTCAGCCTTCCTGACTGGTGCATTGTCGTAGCTCCCTGTGAACCAGCTTCTTTCTTTGTTTATCGTATTTGTAGAGAAAATGGAATTTGGTTATCAAGGGAGGGAGGGAGGCACAGAGAGAGCACATTTGTGCTCGGTGTCAACTGCTGGAGGTAAAGAGATGGATTGGCTACAGGCATGGCTCACATCCCGGCCTTAGGAAATAGAGAAGCAGTAGAAAGATAAAATAAGTTACCGGGCAGTGTCTGCAAAGAGTTCACCAAAGTGGTGGGATTTGAAAGTACTAATAGAAAGGATTGTCTTAGCAGATACATTGTGCTAAACTTCTTGCTTAGAATCAACCACAAAACGTGGTATCACAAAGACCTTGATGAGATGGTGACCACATGGGCAGTGGAAGGGTTCAGAGAGATTGTAGTTCGCATGTTTAAAGACTTAAGCGCAGAGAGAGATCAGAACCCTGAAGAAGGCAGAGAGAGGCATAGAAGTAATGCTACCCATTCAGCAGGGGATGTGGGAGGAGAGGACTGGAAAGTGGCAAGTTTGGGGTAGGCATCTCGCCCAGTGTTGGATGCATTTTGCCCATCAGATCTTCACAGCAGTCATGCAGAAATTACCTTGTGCCCTTCCTTTCTTTTGAGGACACCCACTTTAGAGCAGAGAACCAGCGGAGTTCTCTTTGTTATACCCAGCACTGACAAACCACCTACACTGTGAATGAACTGAGTAAAGACTGCCAATGAATTCTGACTGAATGTATGCAAAGTTGGAGAGCTGGGAAAAATCAGCAACCGCCAGAATGTTTTTGAAATTGAGAGGGAGAAGAGAGGACCGATATTGATGGTAAATATGGCTTCTTTAGATCATTAAGCCAATAATTAGACCAAAAAAAAAAAAAAAAAGGTGATAGCTGTTCCTTCTTATCATTAAAGCCAACTGGACACCATTGCTGTAGGTCATCCCTCTCAGCCCCACTTCCAACAGGGCTTGACAAAACACGCAGGTTGCCGAACGCATCTGACAGGCATAAAATCAACACTGTGGACTGAGAAGGCTCATGGATTGTGATTGTTCTAGCAGTTGGGTAGTTAATCCTGGAATTTGAAATTGATAAGAGGTTTTTTTTGGAAATTTATAAATGCTCCATTCCAATTTTTTAATGAATAAATGAAACAATTTATTTCATGGCTGAAATTTAACCCAGGCCAGAGATCCCTTCTCTACAACAGCAATTCCATTGGCAATGCATAAGTAAAAGGAATTCAATTACAGTGACTACTGCTGGGTTGATTCCGTTCTACTTAGTTCCTCCTCCTACTTACCCAGCCCCCACCCCAGTCGTTCCCTGTTGCTGACAGTTAGTAAGACATTTATCTTGTGTCTATGTTGAGTAGTGGCTGCATTTAAAATTGTAATAGTGTTAAGACTAGTAGGTAGAACTCATTAAAGGACTTAGCCTGCAGTTGTCACTGTTACCAGAACGTTGCTTATAGTATCTCACTGAATACTGACTTCATTCCTACAACGTGGGCCCTAATGTTTTTTCTCCCATCTTACATGTGGAAACAATGGAACTCATGTACAAAGTTACACAGCTGCTGCACAGTGGAGCATAGTAGTTTGAATGCAAAGATGTTGCTCTTTGTTGCCATTCTGCTCAGCTCCTTAGGTGCTGGCAAGTGGGAATAAAGAATGGTAGAAAGCACCTGAGAGCATGCAGGGGAAAAAAAAAAAAAGATAAAGAAAAGTTAGATGGAAGCAACTTCCACTAAATCCACGGTTACAGGCTTTGTTCTAGAGAAAGTCCCCGGAGAACGGCAGGCCTGCGTCTTCTATGGACGGTGTATCTTCAGGTTCTGAGGTTCCCTCCAGTCCCCATTTACCGAGGAGTGACTTTTGCTCTGTCCAATCCTGGGACACAGACAAAATCACTGCAAAGAATTTGGCAATGGCAAGGTTCATCAGTCAGAGTACGGGGAATTGGAGGGCACCCATGAAGCCCTTGGCATGGAAAGCTGGGACAGGGAAGGCTTTAAACACCAAGGCAGTGACCTCTGGGCTAAGTGTCATGCATGTTCAAGGCAAAAGCAAAGGACTTAAGTGCCTCTCCCACTGAGATGCACAAAGATTGACAGAGGAGTAGGGCAGGTAATTCAGAGGATCTGAATAAGCCTCTTTTGTAGAGTTTCCCTAGTGGAATTTTCAGGCATTAAAGCGTATTACAAAATAGAATAGTATGCAAAATATTAATCCTTGTTGAATTCCATGGTCAGAAGATAGCTGTTTGTCATGCTATTCTTTCAACTTGTCTGTGTGTTTGAAAGTTTCCATGATAAAATTTGGAAAAGGAAAAAAAAAAAATGGCCTAGGCATCTCTGGTTCTAATTATCTAGGAAAGAAAACTCAAGATTTAAAAGTCTACAGCCAAAGAATGGTATTTCTGATCTCTTGGAGGTAGAGAATTCTCTGTAAGTGACATCTATTTTTAGTCGTTGTGTCTGAAAAGGAGGTCATCTCATCTCAGAGGGTGCATGACTCAGTGGGTGGGATCCACGACCACAGACGAGCAGGCTAAGCCATCACCCAGGGAGGAGTGGTCACAGCTCTGCACGCAAAGCTTCAGTGACCTCCTTCAGTGTGAAATCATCCTTCTGCACAGGTGTGCCCGTTGCTTCTGACTGTGTGCAGTAGGAACTCTGGGTCTACTTATGTTGAAATAGTGTATTTAGATGGCATGAGCTTTAAGGACCGGTAGCCAGCTAATCGACAAGCTCGCATTAAGGTATGGTGGCTTTGGGAAGTTCAGAAAATGGAGATTGGTGTTTAGAAATGTGGAAAATATTTTAGGCATTATTGCTGTAGGCTAGGCTTAACGATTTTCATTCTGATTGGATTTCTGTTTCCCCATTGTTAAGAATATGGGTTGGCAGCTTACTCTCAGTTACTCCATTGCTCTTCAGGTTGATAGTCATTTTAGAAGCGGAGTTCTGATGCTGTGCGAAGAATGGACACAACTGGGCAATGCAGCCAACTTCCTTAACAAAGCATTATGATAATGGGACTAGTGTTTTAGTTTGGACTTTTGTCACTGACTTCTCGTTGAATGTTAAATATCTTCTTCAGGTTTTAATTTCCCCAGACATACAAAAGGGGGGATGAATTGGATAATGTCATTTTTAACAACCCAGTTCTCCTCTGAATCAATTATTGAGATCAATGAATGTAAAAAGATATTATAATCGACATCAGACTGGATAATGAAATATGTATTTGGAGTAGCAGCCATTGGTAGATAGTTAAGTGCTGTTTTACTATTTAATAAATAAATGAATGCTGGGGATATTTGATACATGAGCAGAAGGCTGGGGCACGGAAGGCTTTAGCTATCAAGGCAGAAGTTTTATACTGTAGAGTTTTACTCTGTGTATCTTTTCGGGATTCTGTGAAGACACTTCTTTATCTACAACAAAAAGAAAAAGAAGAGCAGGAGTGAGCCTGTTTGATTGAAGAGAATGGGGAAAATCTAGGTCAAGCATGCCTAAAACAAGGAGGGAAATGACTGAAAACCTAAGAGGACTGTCAAGCAGTTTTGAGGACACAGACTTATCATGGAACCAGTTATCTCCAGCCGTTGCATCTGGCAACATGAGATGAAGAGTAAGGAAACTGGATGCCTGCCTTGAGACCCCAGCAGCCACGGCAGCCTTTAAAAGCTTCCAGGCAGCCCCAAGCCCAGTGCCTCATTTGTAGCATGCCCTCAGTAACTCTCATTTCCTCAAGAGCTGTATGGTTTCTCTTAAGCCAGGACTTTTCCTTTTATTCTCATCATGTTTCATCATACATTTGTTTTCTCAACTTCGTTTAAAGATCTATGTCTATTGAGAAATGAGTGGATGAAGAAGTTGTGGAATATTTATGCAATGGAATACCACTCAGCCATGAAAAAGAATAAAATAATGCCATTTGCAGCCAAATGAATGGACCTGGAGTTTGTCATTCTAAGTGAAGTAAGCCAGAAAGAGAAAGAAAAATACCATATGATATCACGTATAGGTGGAATCTAAAAAAAAAAAAAGACAAGTGAACTTATTTACAAAACAGAAACAGACTCACAGACATAGAATATTTAACATAGAAAACAAACTTATGGTTACCAGGGGGCAAGGGATAAATTGGGAGTTCAAGTTTTGCTGATACTAATTACTATATATAAAATAAACAAGTTTATACTGTCTAGCACAGGGAACTATATTCAATATCTTATAGTAACCTATAATGAAAAAGAATATGAAAATGAACATACATATGTATATGTATGGCTGAACTATTACGCAGTACACCAGAAATTGACACAATATTGTAAACTGACTATTCAGTAAAAAAAAATTTAACAAGATCTATAGGAATAATTAAAAAGGTGATGAATAATGCTCTTTTTTAAGTTTAAATATGTAGTTTGTGGCTAAAGAGTAAAAAATTCTTAAATATAGATTCTTGCCTTCACTCTTGGCTAGTCGATAGCTCAGTTATACCAATTTGATCATAAAATCAGACCCCTTTTTTTTTACAGTCTTACGTAGATACTTCTGTAGAAGCTATGGCTGGAAGTGGGGAAGGACATTTTCTGGGGAGTAACCCAGCTGTAAAAGTGGTGACCATGGACTTTTCATTGACTTGGCGGAAGAATTCTTAGTAATTTATAAGGGAAACATTTTGAACAGATTAACTGTATTTTATTCCAAAATAAAATTGACCCAATCAAATTATTTTCAGAAAAGCACTTAAAGGAAGAGTGACATAGCAAATGTAAGATTTTTGCTGATGAATTCAACTCAAGCGCCAGCAGGTAAAAGTCAGGTTTAATCTGGTGTTGATACGACGTCATAATGTGTGTTAATATAGGTATAACTTAGACTGTTATTTACTTAAGATAGGAAATATTTATTAGATTTCAGAAAGCAAATGAATAATTATACTGATCAGAGAATCAAGAGATGTACCTTCTAATATTGCATTAGATTCTTATAATTGATTCTTATAATTATTCATTTAAATGATTTCCAAATTTTCTTCTAGCTCCAAAAATTGGATACTCCTGTGATTTTGCTAGCGTATGGCACGTAGACCTGTAGGACTGCCCCCTTGGTATGTGTGCAGCAGTATCTAACATGGTGTTTCAGTGCTTTAGCAATTGTAGTTACTTTCTTGGAAAAAAAAAATCTTCTGATTAATTAAGAAAGCAAAAACAAAATCATTGCCTTCAAGTATACAAGAAAACCTGAATTCTCAACTAATGGCATCTTCTTGTGAATATAAAGATGCACATTTTTATTAAGATTTAGAGCCTGAATCCAAATGGACTGCATATTATTTATGCTAAGGCGTTAACATTATATCATAAATGCATTTTATCACGTTATGAAAACTCTTCAACGAACACACTTAAAACACATTTCCTGTTATGAGATGTTAATTAACTACTATTGAACATTCAGAAAATGCCGTTAAGTTATGGAAATAAAATTACCCTTAATCCTACCACCTGGATTTAATCCTTCCTGTACCTTGCTTTATACGATTCCAGATATTTTTCTAGTAAGAAAGGCTATAGGTGGTTTGTCATAAAAACAAATTCACATTATACATACTATTTTGTGATCTTATTTTTTTCTTTAACAATGAATGTACCATAATCATGTTTGCCATGTCAATAAAAACTCTCTTTGTCATTCTTTAACCATTATAGGTCATATTTGAGATATATTCCCTTATCCAATATAGGGTATGGTTTATGGTTTTGATAGAAGGTAAAGTATGTAGTTGTCATTATAAAATGCAGAACTACTCTTTAAAAATTTTCTTAATATTTTAGTGACAAACAGCCAAATCTGTTGGTGACACCATTTATAACCTTATATCTGTGCGGTTGTTAATTTGTGGTGTCATTGGTTAGATCAGTGGCTCAGGAGATATTCTGATGCTGATTTTATTAGGACAGTTCTTATGGAAGGGAGTGACTTTCTTATCCTTTCAATAGTAGCTGCCCCATCTAAAAATAGCTGTTTGTCTTTCAGTGTTGGGGTTGGGGGAGCCCTTGCCTTGATATGTCTGTACACCTCCCATGTGTAACATTAGGTGAGAAACATGTCACTTCTGATTAAAGGTTCACATTCTCAAAGAAAGATTCCACAGGAAGCAGAAGGCAATTCAGCCACCTCCTGCTATGTATGTTCTGTCATTGGGAAAATGGCAAAGGATAATGTTAGCCTGTAATGAATTTAGACAGGCATGGTTTATTAAATTTTATCTTCTTCCTCTGCGCGTAAAGCTTGACCACAGGATATCAGGCAAGCGAGTAACTGAGTAGCCATCTCACACTGAAATGAAGTCTATTAAACATTCATATATCATTTTTTTACTTGGATTTCCTAATTGGTGTAATTCATTTTCATAGAGAGATTGAGTGAATGCACTTTGTCAAGCAGAACAATAGAGATTGTATTAAGAATGTCATTTCTGGCTGGAGTGTGAGTCCCTGTGCTCTAGGTTTCTCGGGCTTCCAAGCAGGAAAAATCACTTTACTCTACCTCCATCTCTGCGGGAAAAGACACATTCGTCCTCCTTAAAGAGCTGTAATTAATTTTTAAAAGGAATTTCTTGCCCATCATTTTTTCCCTATAAAATTAAAATAATTTAGATTAAAGTTAACTTTATTTAGAAATAATTTAAGTCATCTTCAAGTTCACCTTCTTGATTATTATAGAAAGAAGAGAGAGGCTCAGAGAGGGAAGTGACTGTGCCTAACATCACACAGACAATTGATGGCAAAGCACAGAGCAGAATCTCAGACTCCTGTCGCCTGATCCAGGGCTTGTTACCGTTCCTGCTGCTGCCGGAGTTCTTTGGTATCCTGGAGTCATTGTCGTCTGACTGACCTCAGCCAATAAGTCAAATCCAAATCGAAAGTAACAGAATTAGAATTACACGATTCTTCAGACCTTAGAAATGGAGGCAGGGTGTATTTAGTGGTCCTGAGAAATAATCCAGGGCTCTTTTTGTTGCCACATTTTTGCTGGATTTTTAGGGGGAAAAAATTTAAAGAGGAAAAGAAAATCCGCTCGACTTCTTTTTCTTCAGTATCCCTGACTCATCACATTCCTGTAATCAGTGGGTCTCCTTTGCTACCAGTTTGGTGGATCCCTAGTTGTCCCCATGTCCGTTGATCTCAGTCTAATGAGAGCTCAAGGTAGCAGAACTGAAACTGAGGATGTGAAAGGGCTGTGGTGGAAAAGCTGAGTGGTCAGAGACTGCAGGGCTTCCGGGCGGAGAAGACACCACCCACACTCCCAGCCAAGATGCAGATTTTGTATTGCAGGCTCAAAGAATGAGTACAGTGGTGCCATCGAAGTGGGTCTTGTCTGCCAAGAGAAGTAGCCATTGAAACCCACCGAGGACGCACCATTCGTTGGCTTGTCAGTGTCTCTGTGCACAGCATGTTCAGAAGCAACAGCTGCACACTCCTGATTTCACTAGTAGTGAACTCTCAGGGTCGTAAGAATACTGGCAGCATGGAAAGAGGCAGATCTTTTATTTTATTTTGTTTTATTTTTAAGAAAAATTTTTCCTAGTGGATGATGAAAACTGATGGTATCATATGTATGCTTCTGTGTCTGGGTATATATTCCCATTCATAGGTATAAATATACACATATATCCATTTATAGATATGTATATATATGTGGATACATGTTTTATATATGAATAGAGGCAGTATTTTTTCTGTTTGTTTAATATTAAAAAATGAAGAAAGCAGAAGGGACCCCATTAAATCAAACTTGAAACAATACCAATTGTCCTCAGCATGAGTTTAAAGATAAAGTTTTCTCTGATCACATTTGTTGTGTCTTTTGCACCACCCTGATTTTGTGGAATTAGTGAATTTTCTGGGCAGCTTTTGCTGGCAACTTGTTTATTAGCAAATAAGCAAAATAGAGAGCTAGACCAGATAGTCTTTGTAATGAGTTCACTCGTGGTAGAGTTTTATTTACACAAAGATGTGTTCAAAGCAAATATAAATGAACACTTGTTTAATTGGGATAGTTGCAGTAGTGGTCTTAGTAGCAGGAATAAAATTTATTGGGTACTTTCTGTATGTCAAGCCCTGAATTATTTATATTAAGCAGTCCTGTGAAGCAGGCTATTATTACTGCATTTTATGAGGAAACTCAGGCTCTGGGAAAGTAGGTAACTTGCAAATGAGTTTCCAGGCTCGGTATTGAATTCAAAGCCCCAAGATCTCGGTCACCTTCCCAGAGATTAAGAGAACACAGTCTTTGTCCAGGTAGATGGACTCAAAAGACTCTGAAAATATTGATGGAAGGAGGAGAATGGAGAGTCTGAATTTCCAAGGCCCTTGAGAGAAACTTCCAAGAGTCATTCATCTCCCTTCCGGAGAGATTCTCAGAGGCGTCACTCCTAAACAGACGAGAACTGCTCTCTCTCAGTCCTGAGCAGGACTCCGCAGTAGGGAGCCGGGCACTGTTCTTGGCCAGCTAGTAGCTGTTCCCGTGCGTACAGGACCGAGAGTTTATTCCTCGGATCTGATTTAGCATAGTCCCTCCCCCTTCCGTCTTTTATTCTTGAATGGGTTTCTGCTTTGCAGCTGTTTATATGCGGGAAGTTATTTTTTGTTTTGCTTTTCTGAACACCGGCATTCAAGGAAAAGCAGTATGCACAAAGTGTGTAATTTGCGGTAAGGGGACTTTGGAATTCTCTCCTGTTTCACAGTTGTATGTAGCATATTGTGAAGTTTCACGAGGGTTATAGACTAGGGGAAAGCAACCACTGATTAGATGAAGTCTCGATTTAGTTAGGCAGAGATGTAGGACCTGAGTGAGGGAGGCCGCTGAGGCGCCCAGAGACTCTGAAGGTCACTTGCTAAGTCACCCTGTCCGCAGGCTTTCCTGCGGCATTGAAGAAGGTCAGTTCCTCCTTGATAATCCAGGGAGTGGTTCCCCAAGTAACCTGTTCAGTTTGATGTCCAGGATTTATAAATATTCTCTCATTGAGATTTTTGACTCTAACTCTAGCATCAATATGCTCACCCTGGAAGGGGAAGCAGAGAGCGCACTGAGCCATTGGCCACGCCTCTGACTATCAGACCACTGGGAAAGTACCTTGTCTACCAGACAATCACAGAAGATCCTGGAGTACACTGAAGAAAATCTGTATTTATATTCTGGAACAAGCGAAAAATATTTATTTCATAGGGATTTATCTCAGTCTTATTTTCCATGGGCAGAAAAAAAAAAGCAAAAAAAAAATTACACAACCTCTGGAAATCACCTCCAAGTTATGTTTGGTGAAAGACTTTTGGTCAAAGTTTAATTCCTTGATTTGCTAAATGGCTGGTAAGGTAGGATTTCTAGCTCATTCTTACCTCTTTATTCTGGAGGTCACAAATAAAGCAAGCCAAACCACTGTCATAGGTTAATGAGCCAAATCACAGTCACCACATTATGAAATGCTCAAGCTATTTTACTTCTGAGAAGTGGCTCATTATCTGCACTCTTACGGGCGGAATAAAAGGCAACAAAATGCCGAATGGACATAAATCCTTGGAGGAAGGTTCTAATTCTGTGTTGCATTGTCTCCCCTAGCCGTGGTAGAGGAAGTAATTAGGACTTTATATTTCAACAGCTGTAGCAGGCTAAGGGAAGCCACTGAAAAGACCAGAATAAAGACCTCAGCTTCTTCTGGCTTGTTTGGAGCCTGGGTTTGGGACCTGCCTGCCTTGTTGCAAGGCCTTCCTCTGTTACTAACTCTCTTTACTCCATCTTTCTGAGCTTCGACTCCCTCATCAGGAGGATAGGGCTTTATAGTGCCCACCTTACAGAATTAACTGGGGGGATTAAGTGGACAAACGCTTGTCAAGCATTTCGTAAAGTGCTTGGTACATATTGCATTGTTTGCAAAGATGAACTGCTGTTACTAAGATTGATACATGTATCTCACTTCCGCCTCTTCTGCTGTTTCCCATCATAATCAGTGTGAGGTGATACTTGGCAAGAGGAAATGGTGGTAGTCAATCCTCATTACGAACTGACACTGTGCCAGGTGCTGGGGATACACAAAGACAAATGAGACATTCAAAACTTGAGACTCAAAACTTCGGGGCTTGTGGGAGAAGAAGATACATAGTAGATGAAAGATGTAGGATAGGACGGTGGGTAAGAGCCAAGTTCTGGAGTTTGTTTTTTTAGGCTTTGTGGCTTTTTAAAAGTTAACTAAGGGAGGAGGGTATAGCTCAAGTGGCAGAGCGCATGCTTAGCGTGCACAAGGTCCTGGGTGCAATTCCCAGTGCCTCCTCTACAAATAAATAAATAAACCTAATTACCTCCCCCCAAAAGTTATCCAATACCTCTAAACTGATAATACAAATATTTAGCTTACAGGAATATGGTCAAAATTAAATAATATAGTGCGTGTAAAGTAGCTGGCACACAGTAAGTGCCCAATAATTCTTGTTGTTGCAGTCACTACCGTAGTTACCGAGATACTCATAATAGTCAGAATTAACTGGGTACGTGCTGTGCACTGTGCACACATGGTTTCTTTTAATCCTCAAATTATACAATCTGGTAGATACTGATATCCTTCGGTTTTTTAAGAAGAGGAACCTGAGGCTTGGGCAAATTCAGTAACCTATTCAAAGCAGAAAAGCTGTAAGCGTCAAAGCTGGGAACAGAATTCAGACGTTGAACTCCAAAGCCCACGCCCTTAGTGTTTTAATGGGTTTAATGCAGAGAAGTGACCCAGTGCTTGGGCTGGGAGGTGGCAGAGCAGACGTGGACACACACAGAATCTTCCTTGGACTAACAGCTGAATGCGGTTATTCATTTTGACTCCCTAATGTTAGAATGTCTGTGTCGTGTTCCAAAGGGAAGCTTGAGAAAACACGAGTAGCTCTAATTTATGTTTAATGAAACAGAGCCATTGTAGCGAAGTGAATTGCTGAAACATTTGTTTCATTTACTCCATCTCTTCATCCAGCCCACTACTGAGCGGGCACCTCTGTTTGCTCCAGGTGGAGGGTGGAGGTGCAGGAGGGAATAAGCCAGACCAGCTTGCACTTAGTGAAGGAAACACTTTGATGATTTCCATAGTGTAAACATTCCATCATGCCTGACTTCAAACTAACATTGTTAAAAGTAGAGCTACCGTCAAAAAAGATATTTAAGGATCAATATGAGGGCTGAAAATTGTGATGAATTCTATGAAGAAAATTAAACAGAAGGAAAGGTCCGATGACAAGTAGCTAGAAGAGAGAGAGACAGAGTCCTGTTTTAGGAGGTGACATCTGAGATGTTATTTGTGATGGCTGATAGCAGCTGACCATTCCAGTTGGAAAGTACAGACGCAAAATGGTCCTAAGGGCAGAACAAACTCATGTACTCACAGGGAGAAAATTTACACTGCTTTATCCGAAACTTTCTGTTTCCCCTGTTTTACATTACTACATTTCACGCTCTTTATAACTAAATGCATTTTTCACTTGTTTACCATTCTTGTTGGCCTCACTCCACTAATGGATCAGCTCCACAAGAGCGGGGGCCTCTGTTTAATTCCTCGCTGTATCCGGGCATCTCGATGTGCTCGTCTAAAGGATCAATGAAGAAAATATTTGTTGAATAGAATGTGTGTGTAAATGAATTAGTAACTGCAGTATCTTCTATTTGATCAGTCCAACTGCCTGACTTTTTTTATCAGCTGAATGGGATCTCAGGTCTCATCAGGGTTTATCCCCTCAGACTGACTTAACACTCTGTCTTAATTCAGGCACTCATGCAAAATCATATCTCACGTTGTTAGACAATGGATTTGCATGTGGAGGGACATTAAAAGTTTGAAAGAGAAGCACAAGATCAAATAAGTAGCATTTAAGCCCAGCTATCAAAGATGATTATGTGTTGATGAGGTGAGAAAAAAGTCTGATTGTCCTACCTACATACTGTGTGCAATTCTGTTTTAGTGAGGGGACCTACCTCAGCAGTGAGACCCGTGTGGGCTGGTGCCAGTCTCAACAGCTGATAAGAAGAAGGCATTTTGAAAACAGAAACAGAGTCAGCAATTGTCATGAATTCAGTTTCCCAGGTTGTGACTTACATACAACTATGAGTTGGCAGTGTAGACGTTTCCTTTGGCACATGGTGTCTTCTTCTGTTCCCTCGCCATTTGCAATCAGTGTGGTATTTTAAAAGATACATGGAGATGTGACGGTAGAGGGAATTGTATCAAGGTGGAATTTAGGTGACCCATATTAGCCTTCTATCACAGGATGAATCAATGAGAAAACACTTACTAATGAGAGCTAGCTCTTTTTAGACACACAACTCAGAAAATTCATTACCGTTGAGTTCAAGAGGGGCGTTCTATCCATGGTAACCAAATAGCGTATGACTAGAAATGTTTATAGATTCTCATTGATTGTAGAGCAGCAATAATCATATTCTTTGCTTAGCAGAGAGAATGTCTCTATGTTACTTGGACTGTCTCATCTGTCCTTCAAAATATGTGTGTGTGAGTGTGTGCGTGTATGCACATAGGGGTGCACGTGTGTTTTCTGTGTTTGTGTGATAGAAGGCAGGGCCAACAGTGGGAAGTTTGATTACTGCGTGGGGAAAAGAAGCTCTTACATTTGCTCAAAACAATATTTTTATCCCGAATCGTAAGTATTCTAGCCCATTTGCCTGGAGTCATGGGTTGATTTTTCTTTTGGGAAGTGAGATATGAGAAACACAGTGATGAATCTTACGTCCGTGTAAAGTATGCTCATAGAGTGATAGTGAGGAACACTGCCCCCCCCCCGGCTCTTGCTTAGCTCATTTAGTATTCATTTGAATTGTGTATTTCACTGCTACACTAATGTTACTCAATAAGGATTAATTCATGAAGCTTTGTTAAGTTACTCAAACTCTACACAGTCCATCATCACCCCCTGATAAGGAGATGAGACAAACCATAGATCTAGTCCTTGTCTGATGGTTAGCGGAGTTACTCTCAAGGAGGAAACATCTGTGTTCACTGCTTGGGTGGCTGGGGGCCCGGCAGGGATATGCATTGAAAGAACAGAGTGGGAGAAAGGGGAACCCTCCTCCACTGCTGGTGGGAATGCAGTTTGGTGCAGCCACTGTGGAAAACAGTATGGAGATTCCTCAAAAGACTAGGCATAGACTTACCATATGATCCAGGAATCCGGCTCCTGGGCTTATATCCAGAAGGAACCCTACTTCAGGATGACACCTGCACCCCAATGTTCATAGCAGCACTATTTGCAATAGCCAAGACATGGAAACAGCCTAAATGTTCATCAACAGGTGACTGGATAAAGAACATGTGGTATATTTATACAATGGAATACTACTCAGCCATAAAAACTGACAACATAACGCCATTTGCAGCAACATGGATGCTCCTGGAGAATGTCATTCTAAGTGAAGTAAGCCAAAAAGAGAAAGAAAAATACCATATGAGATCGCTCATAGGTGGAATCTAAACAAACAAACAAACAAACAAAGCATAAATACAGAACAGAAATAGACTCACAGACATAGAATACAAACTTGTGGTTGCCAAGGGGATGGGGGGGGAAGAGAAAGACTGGGATTTCAAAATTGTAGAATAGATAAACAAGATTATACTGCATAGCACAGGGAAATATATACAAGATCTTATGGTAGCTCACAGAGAAAGGAATGTGACAATGAATATATATATGTTCATGTATAACTGAAAAATTGTGCTCTACTCTGGAATTTGACACAACATTGTAAAATGATTATAAATCAATAAAAAATGTTAAAAAAAAAAAGAAAGAAAGAAAGAAAGAACAGGGGGAAATCAACACAGGAGTGAAAATGAACCTCTCCTAAACCCCAGGCATTATATAAACAGTGTTCTACTCTCAGAGACCTAGTTCCAAATCATATGGATTATCAGACGTTCTAATTTGGAGAAACTTAAGATTCTGAAATCACCTAAGATGCAGAGTTTAATCTGTGCCACTGGATAGGTTTTAGCTTTAGTGTTTGTTCGATTGCAAAAAGAAATCTCAGACATCTTACAGAAGGAAGAGTCTGTATTCCTGTGTTAACTTTTCCTTTTTTTGTGATTTTTGTTCTTTTCTATTGATCCTCTGGGGCTTTTGTTGTTGTTGTTGTTTTCTATCATGAGTGGAATGCTTGGCTCCATTTCATCTTTTGTAGTATTTTTAAGTTGTATAAAACCAAATTACTATCATTCAGGGACACTCTTCTTTAATTTCAAAAAGCTGTTTTGTCCTTGCAAGTTTTCAGCATCTGTAGGCATGGACAGGAGAGAAGAAAGCAATCTGTAGAGCCTCATCTACAATAGGTCATGACTGTGGATGCTGACCCCTAGGTTTGGGTGGACCGTGGGAGGAAGGGCAGGGGAGGGTTTGATTCTCTATTCCAGGTGCCGTCAGCTGCTGCAGACACAGTTCTGTTCAGGAGAATGTCAGGGTAAGGGCTTACCCACGTAGATAGCATTCACTGCAGACCAGATACCGAACGTGAACTTATTCCTGATATGAGCCGTGACATTTCCATGCTTTGAAACGTGGTTTCCAATTTCTCGTTTATTTTCCCCACTGCCCTGTGATCAAGAGAGCTGACTGAATCAGGAGGGATTTGGGGACACCAAACTTTCTGACTTCTCTGGATGGCACCATCTGCGTGAACAGATGGTGGAACATGTCACGGGGCTAGAGGGGGACTCCAAGATCCAAGAGAAAAATGAGAGAGAGAGATGAAAAGGGAAGGCAACGGCAGGGTAGAAAAGATGCGTGTCAGTGGCTGGGGATTCTTCGTGATCTGACTCAGCTAGTGGTCACTGAGTGGCTGCCACCCGTGGTGGAATCCAGAGATGCCCAGAACAGTGATGCCCTGCGTGTGGTGTGGGCAGATTGCTCAGCCCTGGGAGTGGGCACACACCTTCTTCTCTCTGTTCTGATAGGGAAAGTCTTCTGGGATTAGTTAAAATTCCCCGTGGGGGATAGCACGGTTTCCTTTCCATTCAGCTTTCCATGTGGTCATTGGCCGCCAAATATGGCTGCGTCATGTGTTCTTGTAGTAGAAGATTCTACACAAGACTGGATGCGTCATTGTAAATGCACAGCACATACTTTTGCTCATGGTATTTTATTTATTTGCACATTTCTTTATTTTTTCCATTCACCCGTTTCCTCGCTCAATCATTCATTTTAATTCACACTTATAGTAAAGTAGCATGACTATAACTATAAAATATATTTTTATATTATTTAGTTATAGTAGCATAAAATATATTTATTAAGTAAGTCTAGTAGTGCCGCACACTAATCTAAATGCTTTACATGCTTTAACTCCAAGAAGTATGTATTTTTACACAAGAGAAAAGTGGACCTCAGAAAAGTTGAGTAATGTCCCTAAAATCAAACAGCTGGTAATTGTAAGGCTGAATATTGATCCAAGTCTACTTGACTCCTGAAATTACTCTGTGTTGTCCTTTTTTTTTAACTTTTCTATAGACACATGACATTTTAATTGACAGAATATTCGTCCTCATATTTGAAGCTAGGAGGGGTGAATGATTTGTCTTCTTACCTATAGTTCCTACAGTACAGAAAAAATAAAATCCCATAAGTTTCCATTTAATCCACATATCTCATAAATAAGAAATTGTGCTCTTAATTATTCTATTTAGAACATCAGTGTCCCATAGCTGCTGGATCTATAAACCACACAGTCTGCCAGGGTTGACAACATGATTATTACTGTTGTGAAGTCATGTTTTTGTAAAATGATGAGACACTGGAGGTTTAAAAAATGTTTGAGTCTGCTGACTTTTGGGTGTTTTTGCTCTTCTTTTTCTAATTCTTTTAGCTGGTGAGTCATTCTGCCCACCATCTTCCATGGACTTATTCAAGAAATGTCATTTCTGACTTTCTCTTCCTTCCCTCCCTTCCTTTCTTTTAATAAGAGTAAGAGTTTGTTTTCTGGATGCCTAAATCATACGTGTTAGTCACAGAAAACTTGGGAAATAAAGAATTAAAGAAGCATCAAATATTAGAAGAAAAAATACTTGCATAGACACCCCTCATTAATAGATTAGGTAGAGTTCCCTTCTGTATTATTTGAATTGTTTTTCAGAGAAAATTGTGATTATATGTCCACTTTATAACTTGCTTTATTCACTTATTATTATGGGATGAATATTCTTTCATTTTTCTGCAGTATGATTTTTAAGGCTACATAATCTGTCATATTTATGGGTAATACGGCTGTATGTTGCCAGCCTCCATTTTGGAATATTTTAGGTGGGTTTCAACTTTTTACTATTTTAATGCTGTCATTAACATCTTTTATGTTGATTTTCCATCTTTGAATTATAATTTTCTGTATTTAGATTTGATCATGCACTCCCCTAATTAAAATTCTCTCCTGATTTGTAGATTTTCCAAAATAATTTTGTATAATTTTCATAAGGAAAGTAAAGCGCTATTTTTAAGAAGAGAAAAAAATTCTGTAAGAGTCACTAGACTTGCTGTAGTGGATTAAAGCATATGAACATTTTGAGGCCCTTAATGCACAGCATCTCTGCAGCTGTGCACTGTAATAGTAATAGTAAACTGACTCTGACCCAGGTAGGGAGTGGGGGACACGGTTGATGATCAACCAGAAAGGCAACATGGAGAGAACTCTGACGCCCTCACTTCTCCAAAGTCATCTGATTTCACTGGGCCACTGTTGCCTTCTTTGTCAAGTGGTTATAATATTTTATCTGCCTTCAGGATGCATAGTTACCTGGGGCCCCTAGTTCTTATCAGATGAAGAAGTGTAAAAAAAAAATGCTTTCCAAGTAATTAGATTGGGGTGTGTGTGTGTGTGTGTGTGTGTGTTGGATGTGGGGGAAAGGGGGGCAGTCATATGTAAATTGAGACCTGAGGGAAAACTTAGAGTTCACCAGGTGAAGATTAGGGAGAAGAACAGGGAAAGGGATTCCAGGTAGAGGGAACAGCATGTGCAAGGAAAAGGTAAAGGAAGAAAGACAAGGATTTCTGAATAGGTAGAGCAGGGATGGTGAGGTAGTGAGCTGTCAAAAGTGAACTATAAGCTGGAGAGGGAAGAAGGGTCTTTTGTTGGTAACATTTGGGAATTTGGACTTTATCTTTAGAGCAAAGGAAGTAACTCAGAATTTTAATCAGGGGAGTGCAGATCAAATGTACATTAACTCCTTTTTATGACTCAAGGAACAATTTAAAACCTTTGAATTTTTAGGAGTTGACTGTAAAGACCCTTTATCATGGCACTGAAAATCTGAAATATTTATTACAAAGCAGCAGTAGATAAAATAATATACATAAATATTTGCACAGTATAATACTAAATTTTTCTCAGTTCAAAAGGAAATCTGGGTATACTTCCTGCCTAAGTCCATAATACTTTTCCCTAATATTCAGTAAATGCTTGCAATGGGGCTCTTTCCTGTGAAATTTCACATGCCGTACAGGAAGAGTTGATTGAAACAGTTCAGTACTATTTTCATCAAAATAAATATCAAGCATTTGAAAAGATTTGATGTATATTTTAAGGAAATCTATAACTTTTTCTCCTTTTTTCATAAAGAACTCATGGATAGATTAATGATAATTTTATTTAAGCATATAGGAAGATAAATACTGCTTTATAAACACTTTTTTCAATAGTCTATAAATATACCCATAAAGTATTTCTAGGAACAATTTTAACAAAGGCAAGAAATGTTTAGTTGATAAATAATGAGAAATTGATGTGAAGTGGGCAATTAGGAAAAATAATAATGAGAAAAATTGTTACTGTTTCTTTGTGACCAGAGGTGACGTTTGTCAGAGAATTACTAGAAACTCCATATAAATTAGTAGAAGTGATTTTTGCTTCAACACCTTGGGTGCTATACGTTTCTCTTTTACATACTTACATACCCATGGATGGAGAAACATTTGATAGTTTTTCCCTGAACAACCTTTTAACACGTGGTACCTGCTGTAGCATATGTGTGTGTATTTCTTACTTTCCAGCTTCTGCTGTGTGTTTTCCTTTCAGATCGCCCCACGGGCATAGAAAAGCGTGCAGGGAGTCCCTGTGAGCACATCTTGCCAGAGCCCTCCACACATAACGTCATCCCCCTAAAGTATAAGCATAAATCCCAGAAGTAATGTTGAACCCCGAAAGCCAAACACGAAAGGGAGCACACTCGGAGTACTCCTTTTATATCAAGTTCAGTGGCAGGAAAACTAATCTAAGGTGTGAGAAGGAAGGAAGGTGGTTACCGTGGGGAAGGGTAATTACTGGAAGGGACGTGAGGACGGCTTCTGGACACCAGAAATAATCCACACCTTCTGGGTACGTTACTCAAGGATGGTTATCACCGCCCCCTCCCCGAAATTCATCAAGCTATACACTTATAAATGGAGCACTCCTCTGGACATGTATTTCAATAAAACATTTTAAAAGGTTCTGTTTCCATTAAGAATTAAAAAGTTGGCACCCTTTTATAGTGACATATGTCCAAATGGGCCTCTGGAGGGCAGGTATAGGACTCTCAGAATGGAGGAGTGTCTGTATACCGTCTCTGTGAGATCTCTTGAAGGCACTGCTATTTACCATATTTGATTGGTTCATTGCACCAATCACTCATCAGCCTATCAATTTGGCTTTCAAAAGAGTCATTTCTCTCAAAGATGGAATAAGTTCTTCAGTATAAATTGTGTTTATCTAATGCCCGTGCAGTCTTACGTTCATATGAAAAAGAATGATGATTGGACCAATATATTTTGAAAGCCTACGATGATTCTTTTAGCCTACTGGTATCTGCTTTGGGGCAGCTCATGTATCTGAGCCAGGGTCACAGACTCAGACCTCCCCTGGGGCTGGTGGATTACTGGATGAAGAACATCTGCAAACGTGCCATAGGGAAGAGTGGGCACTTAGAAAATCTGGAAAACGTGCATTCTCCTTAGAGACATTCAGACTCATATTTTTCAAGCCATGTGCTGACCAACTGAAAGGAGTGGTCGTTCAAATTCAGCCTCTGGTCCGATAGTTTGGCCCCTAAAAATATTAGCCTGTATGTAACTTGTTCTGTATGTAGCACGGACCAGCTCTTCAGACCGGTAAAACACCCCAAAATTTTATTAAACATTTCATAATTAATGAACACCAGTCTTAAAAATGGTATGAGTTCAGCAGGAACATATATCAAATATGACACTAATTGTTCTTTAAATATACAATAGTGTTTTCCAGAATTGAGAAAATTCGCCTTAGGAAATGACTAATCTTAGATATTTATTTTCAAATGAGTCTGAGGATGGACATTCTACATTTCTCAATACTTTGTGTCTCTTCTTTGAAAAGCCCATTATTAGAGAAAGCAGTATAAAGATGGTACAGAGGAAATCTAGGAAGTGCTCTTTATTGTTAGGTAGTTTGCCCACATAGTTTTTGTAGGATATTTACTAATTGTTACAAGAAACACAAAAGGTATACTTAACGTCTTCCCTGTTGTCATGGAGTTTACTGTTTGATGGAACATCCCTGCCAGTTGTGTAAAATGAAGGTGTAGATACAAATTTGCTGTTCTAGACTTGACATAAATTTGTATTACTTTTAAATAAAATGCCCCCCTACTATTTGTATATCCAAAGCGTTACTTGCAGTATTTTTTGCAATAGTATTTTTAATTGCTCCCTTTTTTCTCATTACAAAATACTTCACCATTTTCCTCTTGACCTCATTCAGAGTCTTAAAATAGATTATAAGAGTGATGGTAAGTGCACTTACCACGTATTTAACACTCAGGATTTGCAGGCCGTTGCTCTAAGTGCTTCACAGACATCATTTAGTTTGATTTCTTATCGGCACTGCTATAAAATAGACATTTTCATCTACCTGTTACAGAAAAGGAGACTGAGAGAGGGCTGAATAACGTCCACAGTGTTGCAGAGCTAGAAATGCCAGGTCCCGATGTAAATCCAAGACTGGTTCCAAATATTATCCCACCTCTTTTCCAAAAATGTTACTTTTGTGTCTTTCGGAGTCGCAGTTGTAAATCCAGGAGACCGCTCCTGTTCTGTTACAAACCTTTCTTATTTCCCCAACTCATTAATCTTCTTGAAAATTTACAGTGACTCAGAGTGTTTCCTCTAACTGCGAACTGACTTTAACTCACAATTCTACTATCCTGTAATTGACTGCATTTTAAAGGCAGTCAGTCTTAATGACAATACCACGTTTAACCCCTCCTTACAGATTTCTGCTTTACCATGGTCTGAATGTTTCACTGATCTATATTATAGGAATGGTAGAGGGGTGTATTAGTCATTTAATTGGCTGTTACCATTGCTGAGTTTTAAATTATGCTTCCAAGGGAAATTGGCCTCAAATGCGCACATTAGAACATCTGTTTCTAATCGATAAACCATTCTTTTGTGACTTTCTTGAATCAATGTTTAAAACCAAGTTTCCTGACATCATCACTCATGCTTGTGTGTGATGGCATATTATCCAGCTATCCAGTTCCATATTATCCTTCAGCAACTCTCTATGCTAGACACAATTATTCCCATTTCAAAGACCAGAAAACTGGCCTTCTCAAGGGGCATAATTGGCAAACGGTGAGCGCTGGGGTTTGCACCCACGTCTGAATGGCTGAGTGACTCCCCGGACATGTTCTTTCCTCTCTGCTGCCCTGAAACCAAGAGAACTCATATTCACACTTGGTTTTTGGTTTTTTTTTTTTAATTTTTAAATTTTATTTTGACTTGTGTTCATTAGCCACGTTGTTTCCCTTGAGGCTGTAATGAAAAATAATCTAAAATGTGAAGACGTGCATTAGAGAGACGAAGGTTGCACTGAAACCCCTGCAGCTATCCTGGCACCGGGCACGTGTGCTCACTGTTCTAGACTGAGCGGAATAAAGCCCTAACCTCCAATGAGTTTTAGTTTAACCTTGGACAAAGTTACCATTGGTTCAGACCCGGGTGGGGCCTGTCACTCACTCTCTGTGTCAGTTGGAGTGAATCACTTCACGTCTCGGACACTTGCTTTCCTCATTTACACAATCACAGGGGCTGCCTACCATCAGCCCTGAGGACACGCCCCATCCGTAGAAATATTTTCTTGGACTAATACAGTACTTTTCAAAATTAAGGACGTTTTATTTTAAAATGTATATTTCCTAGTTATCATTTAGAAAAGTCTAAATGTTAGAAACACTGGGCCTGACTTCCCACATGACAACTGTCAGCTGAAGCTGAGACAGGGATACCCTGTTCCGACAGGGTGTGTTTTGCTCATTTCCGCACAGTTCCCACCATTCCCTGTTGCCTTACGTAGAGCTGACTCCTCCTGCTGCAGAACCCTTAAGCCTGACCCTCTGGGATCTGGCTTTGTGACACATCCATCAGATTTAACTGCCATGTGATGTTAGCGCTTTGTTTCATATGATGTCATACTGTGCTCTGCAGGTTTCAGTGGACAAAAAGTCAAGTAGCTGGCCTGGAACTGAAGGTCCACCACTGCTGGCCTTCATCCAGCCTTTCACCAGGGCTGAGTCTCAGCAAGTTTTCTTAGCACTCGTGTTGCTGGAGCCACCTTACCCAAGTGCCCTGGCTCTGAGCACATGCTCACAGTGTTCTCTGCTCAGTGGAGAGCCCTCCGAGCTGCAGTCTGTCTCGCAGAATCTTGCACATCCTTCATCCCCTGCTAGTGATGGCTCGTCTTGATATTCCAGCCTTGTTCCCATCTCCCAGCTTGGAGGAAATGATAGCTCATTTTCTCCGCAGTAACTACTTCACCTTCCAATTATCTCCCTTAGTGGAGCTCTTATAACCCAAGTTATTCATACTCAACCCACAGAACTGTAATGATAATAGAGGTAAAGTTTGTAAGATGCTTACTCCGTGCTAAGCAATATCTGTGCATTGTTTTCAGTCCTCGCATCCATGCTAAGTGGTAGTGGTGGTTGTGCTGTTAGTCTTACGGAGGCTCAGAGACTTAGGGCTTTGCTTTAGTTGCTGGAGTTTTGATCCAAGGTGACATAGCTAATATCTTCCCACATCAGTGCACCTCATATCTGGGCTTTGATTTGAAGGCTCTCAAGGCCAAAGACTACATCTTTTTTTTTATTCTTTAATTTTTTTTATTGAAGTACAGTCAGTTACAACGTGTCCATTTCTCGTGTACAGCACAAGGTCCCAGTCATGCATATATATATATTTGTTTTTATATTCTTTTTCATTAAAGGTTGTTACCAGATATTGAATATAGTTCCCTGTGCTCTACAGAAGAAACTTTTTTTTAAATCTATTTTTATATACAGTGGCTAACATTTGCAAATCTCAAACTCCCAAATTTACCCCTTCCTACTCGCATTCCCCTGGTAACCATAAGATTGTTTACCATGCCAAAGACTACATCTTAGTAATTGTATTAAATACCTTCTTCAAGTCTTAGTAAGCACCATGCAGAATATAAGCTCTCTATGGATAAATTAATATTAATCAATTCCTTTATTGTCATTCAGGTACATTACAATTCAGAGGCTGAATACCTTTCTCACATTCATTGACCAAGTGATGATAAACCTGCAAACTCTAGGTTTTTAAATGTATAGATTATCCAACTCAAAATCCTTATGTTCTCTCCAACTCCCTATCGGTGGGAGACATGAGACATTGCATTCCTCTCAGGAATGGTATGTATTTGGCAGTTATTAGTCTCTTCTTTTCCTGCAAGGAAGAGACAGTCTCATATGCTTTGGAGGGTGGGGTGGGTGTTAGGGAAGACCAGGACGCTATTGAGAGAACAAATACGGTCGGTTGTGTCACCGCGATAAAGTGTGTCTTAATCACTTAAAAATAATTGCTCTAGAAATAATTACTCATTAGTGACATTATGGTGTTACACCACTACAGATGCCTTAAGTAACGTGAACGCTGAGCGTGACAACATTGGATGTTGCATCCCAGTGCTCTGAGAACGGTCGTCAACAATCCTGTTAGTAATTACCCGAAAGAAGTATATCTTTACCTAGCCGTGGTTGTCATTAAGCCTGCGCTGAAATACTTTAATGTTTATAGGCTGTATGACACCTCTTCAGTTGTTTAATTACCTTTAGCAACTCCTCAAGTTGCCTGTTTTATTAAGCTAACATCCATTTCAAGCCAAATTAGCAAAGGTGTGCTCAGGCTGCAAGGGGATTTAGGCAGTGGCTTCAGTTGCTGGAGATTAAAGACAGAGGCTGCTTTAGTGCACCAGAAAGTACAGACCGTCACTGGGACCGTCCTGGGGCCATGCTCAGGGGTCCCCTCCCCATCTCCCTGACAGACGAGCCTCTTCTTTACACATCATTTTCCGAAACGGAAGTCTACCATCCACCCTGGGGAGCTGTTTGATTATTTTATAGCCTTCACTATCAGCCACGTCATCTTTCTCTTTAACCTAAATCCTCTGTGTCCTTCGTGTTATAATTTATGGCCACAGCCTCCTTCTTGGAGCACGGAAACAGTGGACCATCACCCCCGGGAGCCCTCCAGGCACATAGAGGCTGCTCTTATATCCATCGGTCGGTTCTGTTCTCCAGCCAGAACAGCCGAGCTTATTCAGCCATTTGTTAAACAATTAATTTTCCAGGGTTTAGTACTCTGTAACATTTTACTGAATTATGAAGCCATTTTGCCATATTTTTTTAGAGAGAGAAACAAACAGAGAGACAGAGAAAGCAGGATGGTGGGCTGGGGAAAATATTCCGAGCACGGCCACTCTGTAACCTGGCTGTCCGTCTTCTCATTCTTCCAATCCTGTTCCCATCTCCCAGCTTGGAGGAAATGAAATTATCCATATGAAAAAAGGCATTACACAGCTTTTCCTCCTGATACCTTCTGTTATCGATTTTCATTTTTCACCCAGGAGTTGGATGTGCTTGTCTTCAGCCTTATCTTTTTGCGATGTGCTGTAATAATATGTCAGTGACCTGTATTGTAAATTGTCTGTCATTTCCAGCAGAAGTGTTAATGTTCTTTTCTTGTGAGCCTTTTCTGTTTCTCTGAAATCTTTAAAATGAGCCCCAGGTTTCTTTTTTTTTTAATGGTTCACTTTATTTTGCTTTAATTCTTTATTTAGTCAATTCAACTTCTTACTCAGTATGCCATCATTTGGGTACATGGCAATTTTTATTTTCTTTCCCTCTTTTTTTCAAACTGCCCAGCATGAGAGATGTGTTTTGGGGAGAGCGTTTTAAGTACTTTTTTTTTTTTTCCAGCATAGCTTCTAAATTGCTTGTGTTAATCAGTCTTCAGTTGTAAGGGGTTCTCTGAATTTCCGTTAACGCTTCTGAAGAAATGAAGTGATTTTCACAAGGAAGGCAGAGGGAAGTTAGTCTTACTGTGTTTGGATGAGACTCTCAGGGTCATGCTTGCATAGTATTTTGAGTAAGTAATTGTTCAGAGGTCAAGAGGACCTTTTTGTATTACAACAGCTCCTCTTTGTGCGTTGGCTCAAGGTCACACAGCAAGAGGCAAAATCAAGACAGACGTGCGCTCAGGACCACTCGTCTCCCAGGTGTCTGTCCTTGCCCTCTGTACCCCTACGTCTGCGAGTCTTCCGTGAGACAAGCAAACACTGTGCTCACCCCCCTCACTGTCACATCACCATCCAGAAAGTCTGTATGGGTTTATAATTCTCCTGGCAGCGTGCGTGCGTGAGAGGGGCTGTTTCCCTGCAGAATCTGTAGTACTGAATATCATCACGACTTTCAGTTTTTGCTGATCAAATGGGCAGTAATCCTCATGGTGTAACTTTTTTTTTGTCTTTTTTTTCTTACATGATGGTTTTAATTTTTAAATTCGGTTCTTCCAGTTTTATTGAGATATATGATTGACATGCGGCACTGTAGAAGTTTTTAATATAAACTTGTGGTTTCTCATGGTATGAAACATCTTTCCCACAAATTTGGTACCTATGGTAGGTGAAAGACTTAATTCTTAAGTAATAAAAATGCCACTGAGATGAGAATCTTTAGCTATTCGAGATCGGAGTGACAGAAAGGTCTGAGATGGCGGTGTCGGTGGCTTTTATTGGAGTCTGAAGCACAAGCTGAGTTGCCAGTATGTGACAGGAGGCAGCTCTGAGTAATTTATTTTTCGTGTTTGAAAAAATAACAGCCGCAGTAACAACAGTAAAACCCATTTTGCTTTACTGGTTGAGGTTATCACAATTGCAACCATGTACTGCAGGGGAAGTGCGTCTGAGGGCATGTTGGAGGCTCAATCAACCACAGAACATGTTTCCCCCACTGACCTTTTAATAGAGTGTATCTTTTTCTTAGACATCAGATGTCAGCTGCTCAAGGAAGGGGTGTGTGTGTGTGTGTGTGTGTGTGTGGTGATGGTAGAGGAGGGAGGTGGTTTAAAGGTCATTTCAGCCCCACGTGGATTTCTCTGATGGCCGTACTCCCGCCAGAACTTCCGTGTTGTTGGGCCAGCATCCAGCACCAGCCTCTTCCCTTGTCCAATCCTGTTTCCTCTCCCTTTCTTCCGCAGGTAGTGATCCCTGATGAGCATCCTTCAAGGTCTGCTTCTGGAAAACCCAATTTAACATAGACTCCCTGAGACTCATAGGGAGGCAGAAAATAATGAATAAGCAAATACATACACAGACTAATTTCCAATAGTGACCAGTGTTATGAAGGGAATAGAAGGAGATGGGACAGTCAGCAGTGGTCAGGGAGGAAGGACTGCTTTGGCCAAGGTGGGGGGAGGCACCTTTTTAGATGGGCTGTGACAAACGGAGACTGGAGTCATCGGAAGGCAGCAGTTCATTTAAGTTCATTCATCCCCTCCCTCATCCCTAAAATCCCAAGACAAAGGACCCAGGAACGGAATGCTTTCAATTTTTTTTGACAGCCTCCCTAGAGACACTTCCGATTTTAAATACATTTCTGTAATATATTCTATCAGTCAGGGGCCCAACAGGAAACAGATGGCATAGTGAAAATGGGCTAATTCGAGAAGAATGGAATAAAAGGGTAATTTACAAAGAGAAGGAACAGCACCCCCTCCCTCGCAGAGTTAGAACCAGCCATTGCCGTGCACTCCCCAGCATCCCAGGCTTGGAGGGAAAGAGGAGGGAATAGTCAGGGACCTGGGACCCGGTTCCCCTGGTCTCACTGTCTCCCCTCGCCCAGACTCCTGGTCTGCTCCCTGTTGGCCAAATCCAGCCTGAGGCCAGAGAACCAGGGAGGCAGTTTTGAAGACACCATCTAGTGTCCAAGGCCACAAAGCTTGGCGGTTAAGGGTGGAGGGTGGATCTGGAGAGGCAAAGGAAGACACCCAGCATGGATGTGTAGTTGACGTTTTAAAATAATCCTGGAGTGGCTGTGGAAGCAGTGACCGCAGACCCAGGTGAGGTTCCAACCTCAGTCTGTCCCCGACTAGCTATAAATTAAAAAAAAAAAAAAAAGTTAGAAGGCTGAAATAAAATTGGAGAGCTTATTCTGAAGTGTATGTCTCTGATGTGTCTGTTGCAAATCAAAATAAAATATTTTAAATATGTTTTAATGAATGCAGTGAAAAGTATCTGGCCTAGCTAAATGTGGTTTTAAATTGTGAAAACAAAACAAAACAAAACAAAACAAAAAAATCACTGTTGAAATCATTAGAGTCCCAGCTCTGTGTCTTTCCAGTTGGTGAGTGGACCTGGTTCAATGAAATCTCTTAAAGTGATCTGAAGCCAGATTGCAGTTGTTAGGTTGTGAGTCAAAAAAAAAAAAAAAAAGATTGCTTTTTCTCAGGGACCCAGGCTTCCTTTAAGAAATAACCTAGAAAGACGAGAGGGCAGTCTCATTGCTGAGATAAGCGCGGGGTTTGTGGATGAGACCATCAGTAACATGGAGACTCACGGTAAACAAAGGACTGACTGTGGATCGGTGTGTCCCTGTCTGTTAATACTCTGAGTAGGATGTACATGCTCACAGAATGAGATCTTGTTCGATGCTGCTGTTTGGATTCCATCGGCATGTTATTTAAGGAAATGCCTTTTATAATAATACCTGAATTTGTAGCAGAGAAGCGTCGCCTTTAATGGGCGGGGGTATCTTTGCAGAGAATAAAATTCCAGAAAAGCAGAGAGTCACAGAAAGCCACGCAGCTGCAGCAGAGTAGAAATGGCTCTCATCTGAGAGGCATGATTTATCAAATGGGAATATGATTGCTAACAATCTTACTTTTTTTGTTTTTGGTGATTACAAAGTTGAGCAGAGGGGCACGTGTGACACTATATGAGGACTTGTGAAGGGCTTTTAAAAACAATTATGCCTGAGTGTTGGGGATTTTCATTTAAGCTGGAGGCCTCTGTGGAGGTAAATCAAGAGCACAGGCTGGAAGGAAAGGGCTGGGGGAGACCTGCAATCTGGGGAGACTGTTTAGTGGGGCCCCTAGGGGAGAGGCCTGTGTTTGCTTGTCTGGGGTGGGCCAATCTACATAATTGGCTAAAGCAGACTGAGCAGCTGTGAAATACAGAGTTTGAATGTGTGGGTAAAACAAAATTACAAAATATACAGGGTCACAGAACGTGAGATGTATTTTCATAGCATTATAGAATTTTCAGGCTCATTTGGGATCTAAGAAATCGGCCCGTCCTCCAGAGATGCCAGTGACTTTATCAAGGTCAACTAGCTAGTTAGTTACCGCCTGGTCGTTAAGTATGTGGAGACAGCCTAGATTTAAGTCTCAACTCCACCACTCACTCTGTGACTTTTGGAAAAAAATTACTCCTACCATTCTGAGCCTCAGTTGTCTTACCTGTAAAATGGGACACCCCTCGTGTTAAATGAGATGATACATTTCAGTAATACTAGGTGTCTGGAACATAGTGAGTGGTCAGTTAACTGGAGGTATGTTTTTTATTATCAAGAATACCAGAGCTGAGGTCACCTAACTCCTACAGCAGTGTTCTGTCTCCTCTACAGAAAAACAAGAACATATCCCAAGAGGGGTATGTGTGAGAAGTCAGTTTCCCAACTAAAATAGTTGTAAGATACAAAATAATGTCAAGTCTTCTTGAAGATACTAAAACAAAAAAAAATTTAAGTACTTTTGGAGGAAGCGATGCAGATGGACATTTGAGCACTTTTCAAAATTTCTGTTAATACTCTCATGCTTAAATCTAGCCATTGGACGTTCCCCCCAGCTGAAGTCTTCACTGTCTGGCTTACAGCTCGCAAACTGTGTATCAATACATTTTTTCATAATTGACCTTTCTTTTAATATCCTAATTTTTCTCTGTTAGTGATGCCTCCTGATACTAAAGATTTCCTTTGTTCTTTGTGATTAGAGGAAGTTGTGTGTTTAAGGAAATGTACATTTTGAACAAAGTAAAAGCTGTGAATTAGTGCAATATGTTTTAAATACAGTTGGGGATAAGGCATCTGATTTTCTTAAGAAATATACAAAGATGTTGGAAAAACGGTATTTTGGGGGAAGGGGGTGGTCTGGGATAACTGGGTGGTTGTCAAGATAAAGAAATCAAAGAGAGTAAAAGTCCAAAGTCACATCTTTATGATCCTTGGTTGAAATCCTGGTCAGTATGTCATGTGTTCAGGCCCACGTTTGACCATGTTAACTAGCTCCTGAAGGCGCCCTTGCAGGGTCTGCTGGAAGACCCCAGTGTGTCCCGTTGATGATTCGGACTTACTTCCGATTGGCTGGGGTTGGGGGGAGGGGCAAAGACCTCTATTAACCTGCTTAATAACTATCTTCTGTCATATTCAAACTTAGGCTGATATAGTAGCATCATGAAATCTTAGGTAATGACACTAGAACATATCAGTTACGGCTTTAATGCAAAATGCTGGCATAACTATTGTATGTCTTGATTTTGTAGACGCCTTTAGCGACTCTTAGAGCCATGCTACCTACTTAGTTTTCTTGCACTGTGTCAGTATTGTATGACATACATCATTTTTTGGATGACAGTGCCCAATGGCTAAGGATTAAAAATTTATCTAGAGATCTCTTATCCCAGTGGGGATGTTAGCATTCCCCAAAGGTGCAATGGTATTCAGCCCTGAAGAAGACACCTGTCTTCTTTTAACTACAGAGGACTTGCTCCCAGGTACATTCTGGCGGCATCATTGACTGTTTCCTCAGATTGAAAAATGGAGCTGTCTTCATATATGTCACAATGGTCTTGAAACTGAATCAGGATCCCTGCCTAATGAGTCGCTGGCTTCCCTTCAAAGACTCCTGGTAGTGGTTTTGAGTAATTTAAGGCCCATTAAGGACACTTATCAGGATTCAGAAAGGCATGTTCATGAAAAGCCCGTTAAGTGTATTTGTTGTATTGACTTATTCCTAGAGAAGCTTAGCCCTGTTATAAATGAGAACGTCCCAGAGGATAGATTTTGATGCTGATCATTGACCTTTTCTGAAAAAGATTCATTCCAGGGTAGCTTCTTCTATAAGGATGATTTTGACTTTTAAATTTGAGAATTTTTGTACATAAATTAGACACTTAATATAGAGAATTGCTTCAGAATCCTCAGTTTGCGACTACTTAGGACCGTGGCTGTCTTTGTTCTATGTTATTGTTGTTATTAATATTTTTTTAATCTTGGGTTAGTGACACATGCCAGCACCTGGCAAAATGCTTGCGATACAAATAAGACGAAAATAGATGTGGTTCCTGATCTCACTGAGCACCTAGAAAACATGCAGGTTTATTACATATGTTGGTACATTGTCTTAAAATTTGTTGAAAACAGTTTCATAAACACATGGCATAATGATTCTCTTTGCACATCTATGTGCAATCGCGCTGGCACACGATTTACATAATATTTTATGGCTCTGCTTTGCTTATAAGTGTGTAAATAGTCTATGTTTCTTCATGTGTACAAACATATATGTGAGTACTACCAAGTAACTGCTGGTTAACTGAGTTATCACTGTATTTCCTAGTTAGCAATGAGCAATAACAGAAGATGCAGAATATTCTGAGTTACAGCTTTCTTCCTACTTTTTATCATCTCACAACAAAGCAGGAAGGCGAGCTTTTTTTCTTTTTTTTTCTTTTTTTTTGCAGAGGGGAGGTAATTAGGTTTACTTACTTATTTGATTTTTCAGTGGCAGTACTGGTGATTGAACCCAGGACCTCAGACATTCTAGGCATGTGCTCTACCACTTGAGCTACACCCTCCCCCCTAGGAAGGCAAGTTTTTAATTCAAGTTTTCAGAGGCAACCAAGTCTTGGAGAATGTAATGACTTGTCCCACGTCATTCATCCTGGTCTGTACAATCAGGATTCCAAATGTATTGTTTTGGCTACAGAGTTTCTGCTTTAATCCAACAGGAGACACAAATGCTTATAAACATCAACTAGCACACATTTATAATTTTTTCTTTAGTTTTGCGAAGTATATTATAGCGTTAAAAAAACTGAAACATCAGTGTAATTGTGAATGTTGTTGATGTGAGAAAAACACTTTCTTCATACCTCATCTTTAAAACATGAGTAGAAACCCATCGCTTCTGCGTTAGCATTAGTCAATTTATTTTTCTGGTTCACAACACTAGTTCACAGATGTTAGTTGCCATGAATATACATCAGCAGAATGTGGGAACCACAACCTTAGGGGCAGTTGCAAATTCCACCTCACTTACACAGCCGGGCATCTGTTTATGGCTGTCCTCTTTTATCGTATGTGTTCCCTTGTAACTTTTGGGTTCATTCCATCAAATGAAGTGAATTTTCTCTAGAGTCTCGAGATGGAGATTGTATCTGCTGTCTTACGTAAATAGCATGAGAATTCCATATGCCCACCATGTGCCTAATTTTATTTCCTTTGAACGTTTCTCTTCTACACCATACAGATTCCTGTATGTTAGTGGCAATTCAGATTGTATCTACATGGTAAAAAAAAAAAAAAATCAGTGGACTCGTCAAAAATTTAGCCAAGTATCACATAGCCGAAATAAATTGTCCTTTTTTAAAACTCTGAGTAAAGAATGTGACTGTTAATTTTTGTATAATTTTTAGAATTTATAATATATAGGTAATTGATCAGTCCCATTGAAAGCAGAAACAATCAGTTTGATAACAAGAAAAATTCTGGTACTAGTTAATATAATGCTAATTGAATGGATTATAGTTTACTTACTGTTGAAAATATGAAAAGAATCCCTAAACCTAAGACACATTTTAGTTTAAAGAGAAGAGAAATGATGCAATAAAGTCACCCTCCAAATGAAAGCAAAACCAACGGCTTGACTCTTGTTAATTCATGTGTTATCCATTCAGTAGATACTTGCTGATTCCCTCATGCTAAGTAGAAAAAAGCCTGTGTCTTTCAATGGCTTAAATTTTACTGGGAGAAATAGTTTTTACAAAAGAGAAATGAGCAAGATAATTTCAGATTGTAATCATTGCTGGGGGGAAATGAACAGCTTAGACGGAACATTAGTAAAGGCATCTGCTTCGGGTGGGCTGCTTAGAAAAGGTCTTTCGGAGGAGGTGAGTTTTGAGCTGGAGGACCAGCTGTGAGGTCAGGGGACACATGTTCTAGGCAGAGAGAACAAAGGTGAAGGCTGGAAATAGTGAGGACTTGAAGCGTCAGAAGGGAAGGAAGGGTCAGTGGATTCAGGGCACAGTAGGCAATAGCCAAGACTTCTGGATTTTTTTGGAAGAGCTGCTAGCATTTTTAAAGAGAAGAGATAAGATCTGATCTGTGCTTTTCAAACATCTGACTGCTGTGTGGATCAGGGATAGCAGGGAGGCAGGTGGAGAGGCTGGGAGACCAAGATACTGTAGTAACATGGAGGTGAGGCAGTGGCCCCATAGATTCTGAGGGAGGCAGTGAAGATGAAAAAGGGCCAGGGCAGAGTAGCTGACTCCTGGTAAAGGAGAGGAAGGAACTTAGGATGAAGACTAGCCCTAGGATACTCACTCATCACTAAAAAGAACAAAAATTAACAGAGCACAGACCTTAACAAAGCAGTCATCAAACTACAGCTAAAGAGGCATGAACTCCGTACAGTAAGTCAATTGTTTGTCTCCATCCTACCATGGGGGAGTGGGACTCTCACACCTAAGGAATTTCCTAGAGTCAGTCCACCTGGACTGCTCGCCTGAGCTCTGTCCAAGACCCTTTAACGAGAAAGGCTGAGCTGTGAGCTCTTTCTCCCAAGCTGGGGCTGCATTTACTTCTCTGTTTCCAACATGTAATACAGTGTCTCTTAGATTTGAGTTAAGCCACAGTTGGTCAAATTTAACACTAATTTCTACTCTTAGTTTTTTTTTTTTTTTATTCCAACAGACATAAAGGGTCTATTATGTGTAGGTTTTCTTTTATATTCTTTACATAAAATATTACATTAATTCATACAGAAGCTGTATCAGGTAATTATTGTTAATAATGTCTCCTTTCATAGATGAAGCAACTAAGCTTGGTTAGGAGATATTAGCCATCTTGATGTGTATCAGTGAGGCAGGATTAGAATTCATACCTATGTCTGTTGTGTTTTAAAAGTTGTGCTTTTTCATAACATTGTGCTGCCTTGTTGATCAGAAAACATGGTGATAAATCATTTAGGGCTGTGTGTTTTTTGGCTCTTTCTTGTAGGCCTTCTTCAGTTAGTGAAAAGTGAGATTAGTGAAAAATGATGACAGAGAAATATAAAGACATTAAAGAGACACATTCATTTCTCCCTGATAAATTAATAAAGGTACCTTGTGTTCTAGATGAACAACTCTGCCAACCAACAGGAGGAAGCTCTCTAATAGGCCGTGAGAATCTCGGATTATTCAGGACAGAGCCAGTCAGGTGACAGATGAATGGCGAATATCGTGTGTTCTGCTAATGCGCTTGCAGAACACTGCATTATGTATAGAAAGGTCAAAAATGATGGATCAAAGCCAAGAGTGATTGACAATTAGATAGATTTTAGGGTCTTGAGAAAGAGAAAGGAAAACAATGTGGGTGTAAGAGTAACATCCATGTTGGTGTTCTCAGTGACCTGTGATGGCTGTAAAACAGAGTCCCGGGACGCCCCTGCCGTATCCCCAGGACATTCTGGAGAATGGGAGCTGCCTTTTTAACAGACATTCCCGGGTGATTTTGGTACCAAGTAGGTAATGGACCCCATCATGGGAAAATACTGATTTAATCCACTCTCTTTAATTTACAAATCATCATGAGGCTCCTAAAGGAAAATGGTTATCCAAAGTTGTAGCACTTTTTTTTTTTTGGTTAGAGCTTAGACTAAATCAGTCTCCTAGAGGTCCAGTTCTGTCTTCTTTGATACTTAGATTTAATTTTTCCGACTCCAGTCACGGACAAGCTAACAGCACGTACCCTTGATATTTCTCTTCTAGAATCACAACCACAGCTGCCTGCATGATGGACTTAAGGCGGTACCCACTGGATGAACAAAACTGCACCTTGGAAATTGAAAGCTGTAAGTTTTTCTGAGAATCTAGCTTGATGCACTCGGCTTTGAGGTTCTCCTTCGGCGTGGGTCTCCGTCCTAGGTTCATGTCTGGACCACAGGTCCTGCAGAGGTTGTGCTGGCACACTCAGTTTGGTGGAGGGGGGCACTCACAGTGTCTTCCCTCGGTGATGCTTCCACTCTCTCAGTCTCATCTTTAAATCCCTGGGAGAGATGTGTAGAGAAGCAGTAATCTCGCCATGAAAAGAAGATGCTAAGAGTCTGGAAAGAGACCAAGGGCTATTTTGGGCATTTATTATATAGAATTGGTGTCAGCAGCTGCCACAGACTTGGGAAAATAGGTGGAGACGGCAGGATGACATGAGATGTCCTCGCTGATCTCGTCTCTCACAAACGTTATCGCTGTAATCGCAAAATAATCGTGTCCTCTGGAGTAGCTAACACATTCACAGGGTGTGGATTGGTGGAGTGTTTTTTTTTTTTTTTTTCTCCGAGGGACTATTTTCAGTGTCTCAGATTTATTTTATATTCTTGCGAAAGGCCATATGATGAGCATGTGATCAGTGCATGTGTGTTTATTCTCTTTTCCTGTGCTGACCTGTTTTGCAGCCTTCGTGCTTTTCTAGGTCACGGTTTCCACATGATTCTTTGATGATTCAGTCGCCTACCCTGCTGGGTGGCCTAAAGCGTTGATTTCATAACCCATCTCTGGGAGGTCGTTTGAGGTGGGGAAGGATTTTGAATCTTTTTTTTCCTCTGTCATTTCTTTGCGATGTTTTCATACCTCAACCCACCACCAAGCAACTGGAAGCTGGTGACTTTCTGTGCAACATCCTAGAGAGTGAGTAGCTTGACCGCCCTCAGCCTTTGGGAGGAACTCTAGCCGTGGCAAGCTGTGCAATTCTAAGTCACTGCTCAGAGCAGAAATACAGCATTTCTGACACATGGCTGGTACTTTGGCTCATTTCAAAAATTAGCTTTGAGGAATAATTACATATACACGCTCTTTTTTGAAGAACCTGATTTCATGCTTGTATTTCTAAGCTATCATTATTTTCACATTAAATCTCTGCCATAATGAACTGTTTAAGGGGGTGGGGAAGGGAAAGTTGGGAGTTCGAGATTTGCAGATACTAACGACTATATATAAAATAGATAAACCACAGATTTCTTCTGTATAGCACAGGAAACTATATTCAATATCCTGTAGTAACCTACAATGGAAAAGAATATGAAAACGAACATATGTACGTATATGTATGACTGAAACATTATGCTACACACCAGAAACTGACACAACATTTTAATCTGACTATACTTCAGTTAAAAAAAAAACTATTTAATGAAATTGGTCTATGGGATTTTGGTGGTTATTTTTATGTAGATATCTTTGGATAACTCTGCCTTTTCCTAACTTACGATACAATTTAGAGCATAATGTTCTTCAGAACTCAAATTCTTTGGTGGTTTCAAATTGTTGATGTAAGGACATTTTGAAAAAAGTGTGTTGCTCTGCTACTAATGAAGTTTTGTGGTAACAGCATTTTTTTGTGTTAGAGTATTTAGGGTTTTCTATATATAAGATCGTGCCACCTGCAAACAGAGACAGTTTTACTTTTTTCTTTCTAATTTGGATGTCTTTTTTTTTTTTTTTCTTGCCTGATTGTTCTGGCTAGGACTTTTAGTACTATGTTGAATAGGAGAGTGGGCCCTCTTGTCTTCTGATCTTGGAGGAAACACTTTCAACCTTTCATTATTGAGTATGATATTAGCTGTAGGCTTGTTATTTAATGGCCTTTATGACCTTGAAGTACATTCCTCCGAACCAATTTGTTAAGAGCTTTTATCAAGAAAACACGCTGAATTTTTTCAAATACATTTTCCTGCATCTGTTGAGTTAATTGTATGACTTTAATCTTACACCCTGTTAATGTGATACATCACATTTGATGATTTGCATGTGCTGAACTATCCCTGCACTCCTGAGATCAGTCCCACTAGCTCGTGGTGTGTGATTTTTTCATTGAATTTGATTTGCTAGTATTTTGTTGAGGATTTTTGATCTCTATGTATCAATGATATTAGCCTGCAGTTTTCTTTTCTTGAGGTATCCTTATCTAGCTACGGGGTCAGGGTAATTCTGGCCGTGAACAGTGGGATGGGAGCAGCCCTTTCTCTCTAACTTTCTGGAAGAGTTTGAAAATCATTGGCATTGATTCTTCTTTAAATGGTTGGTAAAATTCACCAGTGAAAACATCTCGTTCTGGGCTTTTCTTTGTTGGAAAGTTTCTCATCACGGATTCAGTCTACGTAATAGTAATTGGTTTGTTCAGGTTTTCTATTTCTTCGTGATTCAGTCTTAGTCGATTGTATGTTTCTAGTAATTTATCCATTTCTTCTTGGTTGTTTTATTTCTTGCATATAATTGTTCATAGTAGTCTCATGACCCTTTTCATTTCTGTGGCAGCAGCTGAAATGTCTGCTCTTTCATTAATACTTTTATTTATTTGAGCCCTTTCTCTTTTTTTCTTTGTCTAGCTAAAGATTGATCAATTTTTTTTATCTTTTCAAATAACCAACTCTTAATTTTGTTAATCTCTTCTTTTATAATCTTTTTCTTCTCATTGTTTTCCTGTTCTCTATTTTATTTATTTCTGATTTAATCTTTATAATTTCCTCTTCATGTCAACTTTGGGCTTACGTTTTTCTTCTTTCCCTGGTTCCTTGAGGTATATGTAATGTTAGGCTGTTTATTTGAGAACTCCCTTTTTTTGCTGACGCATTTGTTTACAGCTATAAGCTTTCCTCTTGGAACTGTTTTTGCTGCGTCTCATAAGATTTGATATGCTGTGTTTCTACTTCATCTATCTCAAGATATCTTTTAAAATTTCTCTTGTGATTTGTTCTCTGATCCACTGGCTGTTCAGGATTGTATTGTCTTATTTTCACGTACGGGTGAATTTTCCAGATTTCCTCTCATTGTTGATTCCCAGTTTCATACCATGCTGGTCAGAAAAGATACTTGATATAATTTCTGTCTTCTTGAATTTTTTTGAAACTTGTTTTGTGACCTAACATATAATCTATACTAGAAAATGTTCTGTGTACACATGAGAGGAGCGTGTATTCCGTTGCTGTTGGGTGAAGTGTTGTATGTCCGTGGGGCTCATTTCGTCTATAGTATCGTTCAAATCGACTGCTCCCTTATTGATTCTTGGTCTGGATGATCTATCCGTTGTTAAGAGTCAGGTATTAAAGTCTTCACCTATTACTGTATTCCTGTTTATTTCTCCTGTTAGTTCTGTTAAGTATTTGCTTTATATATTAAGGTGCTCTGATGTTGCATGAATATTTACAATTGTTTTATCTTCTTGATAAATTGACCTCTTTATCGTCATAAAATGACCTGCTTTGTCTCTTGTGAACATTTAAGTTTTAAGTCTACAAGGTAGATTTTAATATTTGTTTTTACAACTAGAGAAACAAACTCAAGGAGGTGAAGTGGCTTGCCCAAGATTATGCAGCTGCTGATTGGCACAATGGCTCTGCACTGATGTGGTCATTGATAAGTGACTTACTTTAGTAAAGCCCCTGATTTTGTAGGGACCAGATGAACAGGAAGATCCACATTCTAAAAATTGAGCAAATAGCCTATCCTTATGAATAATTGGGGCATATTCATATTTAGCCAGACAGGGAATCACTGTTATAGAGAATAATGTATGGTGTTATATTAATAAGGTGCATGATATCTAGGCTTATTATTGTAAGTCGGTAGTTAACTCATCATGTTGAAATAAGTTTAGGATCCTATCCCTTAAGCTCTGAAGATTGTGCCTGACATTTTACCTTATTTATCATTTCTTTCTGTTTAGCAGACTCTAGGCATTCTTTCATTTCTCTCTTCCGCCCCCTCTCTCCTCCCCATTTGTCCCCACTTCCCTTCTCTCCCTCCTTCCCCTTCCTGCTTCCCCTCCTTACTTCTCTTCCTCCCTCTCTCAAATGCAAATGAGCCAAATAATGGCATTACTAAATCATTACCACCTTATCTCCACATCAACAGTTAATATATTTGTATCCAGATAGGGTAATAAACTTGATTCTGGGAAGCTTGGAGTAGGAGAATATTAGGATTGAGTTTATTGTTCATTCATTCATGATTGCATTCATTCAAGAATTTATTTGTTCACTAAATATTTGTTGGGCACTAATTATTTACCAGGTATTGCAGTAAACTCTAGAGACATAATGGTGGACAAAAGAAGACGGTATTTCTGCCCTCCTTTATTATGATAAGGAAGATAAAAATTATTTCAATAAATATATGTATGTGTTTAAAATTGGATTAGTGAAAAGCGCTCTCAAAATAAAACGTTTAATTCTGTAAGATCTTAAAGATTAGAAGAAATCTTGAAATCAAGTGCTGAGGAATCTAGAAAGTCAGTATGGACTCCTCTTCTCTCTTCTAGGTGGAAGGATGGAGAAGTTCTGTTGTGGATTAATGGGATTTGCTGAACTAAATGGGCCCTGATAATATTTAACACTAAGCAGGCAATGAAACTTAACTGCCAATATAAAAAGGAGAACTCCATTCCCAGATGTTTCCAGTCTTTTCAAGTAGAGCCAGCCTTCCTTACTTTATACCTACGTTTCTTTTTTGTTGTTGTTGTTATATATGTATTTTTATTGAAGTCTAGTCAGTTTACAGTGTTGTGTCAGTTTCCCTACAGCACAATGCTTCAGCCATACATACACATGCATATATTCGTTTTCATATTCTTTTCCTACATGCTTCTTTTATCTGTGTTGTCAGCTACACCATACCTGTCCACATAATGTATGTACATGTCTGTTATGTTTCTGAGTCTCTCATTCAGATTGGAAGAGGGATAATGGAATACTCACCTGTATTTCTAGGGAAATGTCACCCTGAAAGCACCAGATGACAACGAAGTTACAAGCTAGCCCGTTTAAACAAAGCTCTTTGGAACTTTGCTGTTTAGGAATAAGATGAATTCTCGTAAAGAAACAGTGACTTGTCCCAGGTGTACTGATGCTTTGAAATACATGATGCTGCCAAGTATAACTGAAGAGTATTAGGACAAGACAGAGATTTATCTCTTTTTTTTTAAATGTACGCAGTTCATGTCACGGTACAAGGACACAACTTTCTATTATACTGCAAGGCCACTTATTGTGGTCCATTCAGAAATAAAAAGTAGTGCAAAGCGGGCGGCGGTGTTATTGTGTGTCTTTGAAATGGGAACAGTTAGGGGGCTACACCGTGTGCTAAGCCAGTTCAGCTTCTCAGTACCGACGTCACCTACGTGGTCCCTCTCCCCTGTTCAGCAGGGTCAGGCTGTCATATACAGTCTTCATCTCCATCTCCAGGTGTCCACGTGGGACATGTGAGCTCCTTACCTGAAAGAAAGTATGGAATTCTCTCACCTGAAATCCATTGACAGGCCACTCACATTACCAAAACCCCAAAGTTTCCTTTTTCCCCCCTCATGTATTTGTGTGTTTTTATTTCAGCCTGTCTCTGGGTGATTTGGACTGGACAGCCTCCGTGTCTCAGAGCATGCGATCCACGCTCTCATTCTCAGTGGTGCTGGTTTTGCAGTCAGTCTGAGCCTCAGTGCCACCTACAGTGGGTTAGAGACTGTGTGGCGTTCTCTGTCACAGACGGCTTCACAGGGCTATGCCAAGTGTTGACTGAGGCAGCCCTCAGGCATCTCCTTTTCAGGATCTTGGAGAAAAAAAAAAACAAAACCCTACTACTGCTCTTTGTGGCAGCATCAGAAACCAGTTCTTGCTGGCCTCTCACAGTCCCTGACCACCTGTGTGACACTGAGCAAGTCACCCTACTTAGCTAAGCTTCAGTTTCCACGTAGGTCACGTGGAGATGTTAATATCTACCATCGTGAAGCTCTTGTGAGGATTATGAAATGCATATAGATAAAGAATCCAGCACTTTGGTTGGTACATGGTGGACATCTGCTTAAACAGTCCCTTCAGTAATTCATAATTATTATGATCATATTGATTCTGATTATTGTATCTAACAAGTTCCACACTCGTCTTGAGTTTGAGTAAATGCAGCCAAGGAAAGCCCCAAAGCACAGCATTGCCCTTGTCAACCTTTGTAAGTCTTACTCTGACCCTTGCTTTTATTTTCCAAGTAAGTTTTGTTATCTGTAGGGCTGTCTCCTTCCTCATAGAATGTCTCAGCCAGCTGTGCTTGTACAGATACAAAGTACAAATTAATTTCTTTTACTTCTGCCAAACAGGAAAAGAACGAATAGCGAGCTTCGAAATCCAAAGAGGGAGATTTAGAAGTCTTTGGGCGTCAGTACTTGGGAGAAGTAAAGGGATAGTTCACTTTTAAATATAATCCGTTTATGGTCTTGTTAACATTTAAACAGGTCCAGACAGGACAGTCATCACCTGCTGACCATCTAAGGCCTCTGTGGTCAGTGTAGGAAAAAGGTCCCTGTGGGTGTGTGGGAGCCGGCATCTCTTCTTAGACGTGGTCAGCATGCTTTAGGAAGCAGAAAATGTACGTGTGATTGTTGTCATCTTACTGAATTCCAATTGAAGATCAAATATAAACATCCTCCTGTTAGGATGCTGATGGAATAAAACCTCTACTTCCTTGCCAACAATTTCATTCTGAAGTCTTATTAAAGAGGTCAGTATAGATTGATGCATTTCAGCAGCTTGAGATGTTGAATCGAAATGTACTATGTCACAGATCCAGGTTATGCTGTGTGCTGGCCAGTATTTTGGTAGGTGTCCATATGGTGTTTTTAAGAGCTTAGAAGGAAAAAGCACTGTGTTTCTCCGCTCGTAGAGTGAAAATTGATGACACTTCAGAGTACGTTGGTAGGTTAAAAATGCCTTTCACAGAGGACATGGTGATGAGATGGGGGTCTGAGCTCATGATGGATAGTGGGGATGTCTGGGGTGGGTTCCTCAAGCTCACGGAACAGGCCACGTAGCTTCGTCGTGCTGTGATTTCTCATCTGTACCATATTGGGACACCTGATGAGTGACGACAGAGATCTCCGTGCAGGGCTTGTACTGGCATCCCCCTAGCAGCTGTTCTCGTCATAGCACCGTTATCATCATTTGCAAAGTACACCTGGAATATTGTGCTCAGTTAGAGGCACACCCTTTTTTAAGATGGACATTTAGCCACCAGGCAACCAAAATGTGAGTGACACGTACACCATGGAGTGCGAAGAACCAGTGGAAGGAAGACATGGAGGGAGGAGGGGCACACCTCCCTGAGGAAGGGAGGCTCGGAGAGGCGGGGTGGTGATATGTGTTGAACAGGGTAGCTATTTTCACATCACTACAGAATTTGCTCTTGAGAGAGCAGACTGTGCTGCCCTAGGGGCAAAACTAGACTAATGGTCAAAGATGCCAAAAGGCAATTTTGGACTGAAATTAAAAAAAAAAAAAAAAAAAAGGAAAAGAAAAGTTCATAGCAATTACAGCTCGTAACAAGGCCGGTCGGTTGCTGTATGCTGTAAAGCCATTTTCCAGGAAAGAAGGAATTCTTGCATTGGGCCAGGGATGGGATGATATGATTTCTAAGGAGCTCTGGGTTGATGGTTACTCAGCACCAGCAAAACATATGTAGGACCTTGGTTTAAGGACAGTTAGGAATTCACTGGTTTACATGAGGATGAAGATCCCATATGCGTGTACCTCTGAGAACAATGCTGTTTAAGAAAAGATGGAAATCACATCCCTGCTAAGATTTTAAGTAGAATGATGTGTGTGTTTTGCTGATAGCCTGTTGCCCTGCTGCTAGCCATCTTTCTTGTCTCAGATTTTCCTCCCAGAAATACAGTTTACAGTTGTGTCTACCACATTTTCTCATCTATCTAAAGAATCTGGAACCCCCAGAGGCTTTTGGAACCTCCTTAATGCTTTCAGAAGCATCACAACAGAAGAAAACATATGTGTGCATGTGTCTGTGCCTGTGGGTGGTGGTGGTGGTAAATGATGAAGCTATGAAATATTTTAGGTGATCCTCACAGTGTTTCAAATTAGGAAAATATTCTTGTGACATTCTAGTAAGGTTTAGTCATTACTGCTTATTGAGGGAAAAGCAAAGAGCATTACAAAGGCTCCGTGGTGTCACTGTATACACATTTAATTCGAACCACTGTCCTCTTTTGATGTTTTCTTGAGTTTCATCTAGTGCTGTGGAAGCGGGGGTTGGTCTTCCAGTGTGGAAATACACTGTTGGATATGATCTTCATTGAACATTCGTTAGTCCCACGTGACCATAGACAAGCACCAGCAGGTGTGTGTAGAACCCCTGGGACTTCATGCAAATATTATTTGTGACCTTCACATATATATCTGGACCTTAAGACTTCCATCCTTAGAAAGTAGTGACTTAGATATAAAGGGTGCATCTTGATACTGAGTAAGAGAAATGAAAATAGTGAACTCTACAGTTTTTTCCCCCATAGTAAAGAGAAATACTTTTTTTTTTTTTTTTTTTTACATTTTTCATTTTCTCTTTCTCTAGTCTCTGTTTTCTCCTTCTGAGATTCCCAGTAGGTAGATCTCGGATCGCCCACATCTACCTGCCATGCATGACTCTGAATTAAAACTCACAGATTTTTTTTTCTTTCAAATTAGTAGTATTTCTTTTACTCTAAAGAAAGTTTTATTAGCATTATATTTTGGCAATTGTATTTTCAGTTTCTAGGAGCTCTTCCTGATGCTTCGACTCCTTGTTTTCCGTAGTCATGTGTCCTCTTTTGGAACGTCGTTTTCTGTTGAAAGGACGTCAGTTTATTTCACAAGTCCTCTTCTGTTCTCATCTGTTTCCTTTTATGAGGAGGTGTGTCTGCTTTGGTCTTCTTCACATGGATGGTTTACTTTATACACCTGCTGATCTTGGTAGTCAATTCGTATTTGTAAATAAATGGCTGGTTTGATCAGGTCAAGTCACTGATCGAGGAGTCTGACCTGTTGTGGGTTTCCTCAGCACTGCTCTGAGATTGTCTCCACAGCCCGCTTCCTCCCTGAATAGCGCGAGGTGGGCAGACAACTGGACGTGCTGATCAGACAGCCCCGCTCTTTAGGACGGTGGGCTGGGACCTTTCACAGGTCGCCGAGGCTCATCTGAGGCATAAGCACTTTAGATTATTTCACTCCTGGAAGGAAATGATAGAACCACAACTTAGCGTCTTTTCTTTTTTCCTCCATTTGCAGAGGTGCCTACGGCTGTCTGGGGTTCTGTTCTGGTTTTCTCTTCAGCCCAGTGTCTAAACTCGGCATCCAGGCAGCCCCTGAGGTGTCCAGGGAGCCTTCATCCAGCACTGTCTTGCATGCAGTCACCAGACCAGTGGTAGACGGGTGAAGACTGGTCTGCTGGTTTCAGGAGGGTCCTACTCTGAGCTTCCTGACTGAGCCTGCAGATTCTCCAGTGTGTAGGTCCTCAGCCTCGCCGCACATTAGATTACCTGAGAGTTTCTAAACGTCCAAGTAAAGGGGCCACACCACAGACCTACTGAGTCAGTCATCTTGAAAGCTCCCCAATGTGATGGCAGTAAACAGCCAAAGCTGAGAGAGAGTACTCCAGGGTCTGGCCTGACTGGGCACGAGAGCCTTCTGGAGGGCTTGTTAAAACAGATCTTTGGGTCCCATCCCTGGAGTTTCTAACTTAGTGGGTCTGGGGCGAGGCCTGAGGATTTGCAGTTCTCACAGGTACCTTGGTCACGCTGATGCTGCAGGGGTGAGGACCACCCCGTGACGTCACAGCTCCAGGACATCAGTGAGGAGATGGGCTCTCTCCTCTGCACGCCCACATGGAAAACTTGTTTCTCCATTTGGTTTTCTGGATGTGCAGACCCTCACCTACCTCCTAACTTCTGTACATTTTCCAAAATTCCTGGCACTCTGGCGGCATGCTTTCCTATTTGCAGTGCCATTAGAGATTTTTACTGTTCCTTCCTTTTATAGTTACTTATATGAGAGTCAAGTAAGGCAGGAAGGGCAAATGTGCCACCTTAAACTGGAGCTCTTCTTTTACCGATACTGAGGTTTTAACTGCCTATATGATTTTCAACCTCATCTTTAAAATTTAAAAGCACATCATGAATACCTTGTTTTCTGAAATTCTCTCTCATAATTTGTAGTGTCTAGTATTGTGCATGTGGCTGAACTATAATTTATTACACCAGTTCTCCTTTGTGGAACATAAGTTAATTCTACTAGGTGCTCTTCTTCTTAATGTTATAATTTGTATATGATCAAAGCTGTATCGCTAAATGCAGGTATGATTATGTATGTGTGGAAATAGGTATATGGCTCTTCCGTCCAGTATAATATATAATGTTAAGTGCCAATTAATTAAAATCAAGTGAAACTGAGAAGTTTCATTTTCAGTCTCTCGGTTGCTCCAGGCATGTACCATGTGCGCAGGAGCCGTGGGTTTCTGCCACACCAGACACTGCAAGTATACGGCACATTTTCATCATCTCAGAAAAGTCTGATACCACGAATCCATTAAAAAACCCACAGAAGTTGTGAGTAGCTACAACTTAGAAATATTAAACTTTTTGAAATGGTTTTATAGGAAAGGTGCCTACTTCACACTTGGCTTACATCATGGTGACATCCTGTGCAGTTCAGAGGTGACACGGACCTTTGGACATTTTTTTTCTAATGTAAAATGAATGGATTAAAAGCAAAAAGAACTTACTATGTAAAGAGCATTAGAATCATTGTATTCACTATAGGCCAGCCTTTGAGCCAATAAGACAGCGATGCAGGATGGCTCTTTTATAAGATGTGACTATTTTTCTTCTCTTAAATACCATCCCTTGTGAGATTCACCATTACATTAATAAGAATAGTAAAATTCTACAAGGAATGTAGTCACCTCTTGGTAGGTAGATCCTGATTTCAGAAATGCTAAACACATGAAAGGAACACCAAGTGCATTAGAATGGAAGAAATACAGTTTTGGTTTTTTTTTTTTTAGTTATTTTCTTAATTACAAAGGCATCCATGATTTTATAGTTCCTAAGCGAGCAAATCAAAAAGAAGCAAAATTCAGCGTTATCAGATTAGTAGCTCCCAGTCTTACCGGTGAAGACCTACCTGCTTGGTTCATTTTGCTGAACACAGCCGTTAGGGTGTTTCTGACGTGGTGTACAAAGTGAAGCTGTTTGTGAAGTGTGTGTGTATGTGTGTGTATGCATAACCTCTGGCCCAAAAGGTAGAGAGTGGGAACACGTATCTGCATTATCCTGGCCATGACCAAGATTTCCATGTGAATCAACAGGTATCTTTGGAATCTAGAGTTTTAGATACAGAGAATTTGGGGAGAAATATTTTAGCAGTAAATGCGATCCTTGATTAGATTTTTGCTCTGTAGCATTGAAAGGACGTCAGAAGAAATAATATGCAAGAGCCTGGTAAATTGAACACACTGGCTTCCATCCCTCACCTGTATTAAGCTGACTTGGTAATTAAATGAGCCCAGAGCCCAGGAGCCGCTCAACCCTTTGACCACGAGGCAGGCACAGTTGTGAAGTTTGGGAAGAGGTTGGCCCACACTCAGCTTGCAACTCAAAGTAACAGCAAGGAGCAATTACCAGAAAACTGATTCTCTTGATGGGTTCCTAAAGATGAAGCATTTTCTTAAAAACTAAATGAGTGCCTAGGTCCCTCAGGGCCCTGTGTGTTGGTTGAGGCTCTGCTCAAAAACTCACATCGAATAACATTTACCTTCCTAGGGTCACAGCCGCTTTCTTTGAGGTTTCCAATGCTCATTTATTTCCTGCTTGGAAATTGCCCATTAGAGCTAAGAATGCAGTTTCAGTGCCAGCTGTGTGTTATAAATTTTTCGGTGGCAAATCTCCTGGAGGGAGGGTAGTTGGGGTACAAGCTTGTTTACTTGGTTTTCCTTTAGGCTCAAGAAAGGTGCCAACAATGCTGCCATCCCACAAAAACTCTCTTCTCGGCTGGACTTCACTTTATGCTCGATCCTCATTAAGTGAAAATGCCACGTTTGTGGCCTTCTTAGCATTTTTATTGAAGGCTGGAGAGCACTTTGTGAAACCTGATGTGAACGTCAGAAGCCAGGGGCAGAAATCCACCCACAGACCTTCCTGAAGCATTTCCAGAAGACTCCTGTTCTTGTTTGATTGTTGCAGCCCAATGTATTGCAGCTCAGATCCTGAACCTGGCACCCTGTAGTACCACTTGAAGATAAGTTCCTTTCAGGGGGCTTTCAGTCCTGCAAATCCAATACCTCTGTCTTTAGGATAGCCTCCAGAGCCTCCCATCTCTCCCTGCTCCCACCTCACTGCAGCTGGTGCCATGATTTTGTATTTATTGTTGCCAAGATTGTCACCACCGTCATCCATGATAGTCACTGCCATTTATTTATTAAATGCTTACTTTGTTCCAGACATGGTGTTGCGTATCTTCAGACATGCTCTCACCTAAATCTATTCACCTGACAGCCACCAATATTATTTCCTCTTGACAAATGAGGGCACGGTGCCTTGGAGAAGTTGCGTAACTTACAAAGGCCCCACAGGTTAGCTGGCCAGTGTCTAAAGAAAAAAATAAAATCCAGTGTAGCTAGTTTAAAGAGAAAGAGACTTATTTGGCTTGCAGAATTCTTGGGAGGACTGAAGAACAGACCGTAGGCTGAGCTTTTAGATATGCTTGCCAGAATCACAGCCCAGCCCTGCACTGGCAAGGTGTGTACTGCTCCCAGAGGAGTATTGTGACTGCCTGCTGAATAAACGGGTTCGTGTTCTAGCTGCTAGACCGAAACCACGCTGCCTCTCAGGTAGGCTGTGCTGATAACAGATGTTTCGTCCCTCTCTCTCCACTCAGTTCGGTTCTGAATTCAGGTCTCCAGCCGGTGCATCTGATTGGCAGAACCTGGATGACACGCAGAGCTGTAGACAGATGTGATACTGGGCAACGTAGTTAAGTCAGTCTCCAGGACTGGGCAGAGCAGCCCATGTCTCTAACTGTTCCACGTATCATTTCCTTGTTTATAACCGTAACAAAGTGAGTGCATTTCTCTTCGTATTATAAATAATTTATTTGCAGTAATCTATCCGTAATAAATCCTACCTACTGTTGATGTGCTCTCAGTGGACATTTGTTATTTTCTTTGCCTGCCCCATATCGGAACCCTATATTTGATCTGCTGTCACTGTCCTGAAATTCTTTTTTTTTTTTTTCTGTTTTAAAATGTACATATATGCACTGTTCATTGTTTGTAAGAACAGTTTAGAGCTTTAGCTTTTTAAGCTTACATAGTTATCAAAGGAATAAAGCCAACCACAAAATAAAAATCAACAATGCAGTAATCCAATCATAAGGGACTCACTGTCCTGAAATTCTTAATAATTTGTGAGCAAGGGGCCCGTCATTCTAATTTTGCACCCCACAAATTAAGTCCCCAGTTCTGCTCTCAATCCCTCTGCAGTAGACCTGCTGCACTGATAGCAGAAGGCTGGGCGCTGGAGTTAGGGCCAGGAGATGCTTCCTAGCATGGGAACATGACCTGGGACTCAGCCCGCTCTTTGAGATGACTAATGAACCATCTGTGAATGCCGAGTCTCTTGGTTCGGTGGTCTGATCTCTCTTGTTTCTTGCCTTTGAACCCTGGAAGAGCAGGATTTTCCGTTACATCTTGTTGATGTCTGCAGCCAAGTTCTGTGGGTCAGTCCCCGTTTTCCTTCTAACTGGAGAAATAATCCAGACATGTTTACTTAGATCTTGCCTGTATAAAAGGAGAGAAAGGGACTCTTCTTGTTGTGGTGTCCCAGTTTTCCCTCTGGGCATGATTCCTAATGCTAATACTACATAGTCTTTATTGGCTATGAACTTAAGTTCTCTTTGCCATGTAAGAATTCAGAATTTACATTTTAATTAGAACAAGGTCTTTTTCTATCCTGTGAAACTGTTCCACATTCTGCCTACCCTTACTCCCACTGCTCCACCCCAGGAATGTGTATCAGTGATTAAAGAAACTAAATGAAAGCTGTTTTGCAAAAAGTCTACCCTGCTAATGCATCTCTGATATCACAGAGTTTTAAAAACCTGTCTTGTTAAATTGACCCACTGTTCTTACCAAAAAAAAAAAAAAAAAGAGGGCATGGTTTGCCATTTTATAGCATATGCTCCTGCTTAACAAAGTTAGCTGAATCAAACCTGTCAAATGCCAAAGTGGAGGGTATTAAATTTCAACAAAATGTCAGGAGAGATGGGGAAACTGGTGAATTTAAGAAAATCTGTCCTAAAGATTGCATTTCATGTTTCTTTCTGCTTAACTTGAGGTGACATATGGAAGTTTAAAAATATAACCTAATGATGTGTCTTTATGGTAAGAAGTTTACATAACCTAATTGCCACAAAACTGTCATTGCTGGTTAATTTATTAGAGTAATAAAAATATGTTGTGCTCTTAGAACTTAGCTGGAATGAATTCTGGCTAACAACACTGATGGGCCCTGAACCACAACTTTTCTATTTTTGACACCTGTTTGAAACCTGAGAAGATGCACATGGTTAAGTATGGGTATAATATTCTTAAAACATTTTCCTCGGAGGCCTGGTGTGGATGCAAGGACATCAGTAAGCTCAGGACAGTGCTGAGAGCCTTCTGTTATGCATGGGAGAAGCCTGTATGTAAAGGGTTGGAGAAAAGAAATAGAGATTAATGTATTAGCTCTCAGATTCCACCCCAAATTATTTTTGGATCTTTTTTTTTTTCTGAAATAACTTTAGATTCACAGAAAATCTGCAGAGATAGCACATAGAGTTCCCTCAGGTTTTTCACCCAGCTCCCCCTAATGTGAACATTTTTTCAAAACCACGATACATTTATCACAACTAAGAAATTAGCATGGTTAAATTCCGATTGGCTAAACTAGTTTTTATTAAGATTCCACCGGTCTTTCCACGAATGGCTTTTTCTGTCTGAGGCTTCAATGCACACATTGCATTTGGCTGTCACACCTTGTTCGTCTCTTTCAACATGACAGTTTCTCTGTCTTTCTTTTGGTTTCATGACCTTGGCACTTGGGAAGAGCACTGGTCAAGCGTACTTAGAAAGTCCTTCAACTTGGGTTTGTCTCATATTTTCTCATGATTAGACTGGTCCACTCAAACATTTAATTTACTTCCTCAAGAAAAAACACAAAATCCAGTAAAGCGGACTCCAAGGAGGGGAAGAGCCAGGCTGTACTGAGATATTTCCATTTGAACAGGTAAAGGCCAATATGATGTAACAGGACTAATTGTCTATTAGTTTACACATTGGTTTCCGTTTATCATAAGGAAATTTTATTTTACAGCAAACTTTCTTCAAAGGAGAATAATACCGAGTAATATGTGCCAGGCACCAAGCTTTATGTATGTTGTCTAATTTTATTATCAAAATGACTCTGTGAATTAGACATTATTATTATTATTATTATTATTATTATTATTATTATTATTATTATTATTACCATCCTTATCTTGGAGTAGAGGAAATTTAAGCTCCAGAAAAGTTTCAAGAAGTTCCCAGTGGCACGACTTGCAACGCCTGTGAAATACATCCTTAAACCTATGTCTTTTTGACTCTAAAATCCATGCTATTTATTCGTTTAGCCATAAAAATTGAGATCCTCTGTAATTTGTTCCTCCTTCTCTGAGAGGAGCCCATATAAAATATTGTAATCAAGATCTATTCCAGAGATTTTTAATTGAGTTATCCCAAATACTGATATTGTATTGATGAAAACTTCTATGGAAAGCTTCCTTTCATCGATATTGATAAAAACATACTCTAAAACACTTCCTTTATCTCCCAGCCCTAGTCATCTTCTTCTTCCTCCTCCAGTTCCCCTTCTCTTCCTTCGTCTCCTTCTTTTTCTCCTCCTCCTCCTTCTTCTGCCATCCTCCCCCCCCTCCCCCCTCCCATCTCTTCCTCTCTCTCTCTCTCTCTGTATGCACACATGTGCATTATTTGTGTATTTATATCCATGTACCTATAATCTATCTACTATCTACATAGTTACCTAAGAATATAATACTGAATATGAGATCTATGAAGAATCATGTTTTCAAAACTAATCTCATTAATTAGTGAAATTTCCTTGCATCAGCACCAAGACGATATTGGTTGAAGTCCAGATTTTTTGCACACTTTTAATACGAGTCAGTAGAAGAAAGAACTTAATATCTTAGAAGTTTATTCATCTACAGTGTTGACATGGTGCATCCTACTAAATTGGATGATCTGGATGACAACACATTAGTAAAACTGTAACCTCTAATAGTTTTAAGCATTAACTTGGATGTATCAAATCTTGTGCTGTTCCCTTGGTCTATTGTTAGAACCAGTGCACTGAATTGAGAGTTCCATATTGTCTAGTTCAAGAATTCAGTTTTACAGATAAGTAATTAATATTTTCAGAGTCATTGAGCTGGTTAATGACAGAATCAGGGCTGGAACATTGTGTTATAAATCCCCTCCTTCTTGATATTGTATGATTCTGAAAAAAAAAAGATATTGGTAAAAAATAAAACTTTCTATTTATTCTGCACATGTGATTTTAAGGGAGGAATTATCCAAGGCCGATAGTACACCACATAGGTATTATATATAATTTTATTTCCATTTTTACCAAAAGTACAGCAAAATTAGTATATTTTTATTAGCATAGTTAATAAACATGTCACCATTGAAGACAAATAAGAATTTAAGGACGGCCAGAGATTTGGTGATACATTGAAATTTATGGTTTTTGATTGGCACTGAAAATATTTTTGAAAATCTAAGACGTCATCTGATTTTGTGGAGGATGTTACATGGCATAAGACTGATTAAGTGCATAATGGCCAATGTGTCTCGTGTTATCTATCTTCTAGAGTTAAAATAATCAAGAATATTGCTTATTTCTATAAGACAGCTTTGGGCCAACAAAAATGTGATTTGTATAATACAGAGTCAGAATCACAAGCAAATTATGTGTCTCAGTTTGAAAAATATGGATAGGCTATAAATAATAAATTTGTGGGGAAATTCATCTTTGAATGGTTATTTTTAACATGTTAGCAGACTAATTTTTAAAGTCCTTTACTGTTGACATCACTGATGAATGTTGTTTTGAAAATCTTTTCTGCTGAATCTTCCTGAAATACTTTTTACAAGTTGGAATCAAGGGAAGGCAACTAATCTATGTGTCATATATAGATACGCTGTGCACGTAATAAAATGACTTTAGAAGAATGTGTGTTGAAACACAGTTTCCCACTATCTCAAATCCTCCCACGGTTTCTTAGAATTATGGCCAACAAGTTTGCTCCAAGTGGACCAAGACCGATTTTAAATGGAAAGATACATGTTCTAGTTTGAGATCTTAAATCATAGCTCTATTGTCTTTGTGCTAATCAAACTACATTTTGGACTTTGTCTTTACAGGAATGCTATTGGCTTTGTGTACCAGTTTTATAAGGTTTTATTTAGATTAAATCCTTAAAGCTGTTAGGATTTGTCTATTAATATGTCAATTTAATCACGTCTAGTTCATTTTTTAAAAGCATGACATTTAAAGATCTCTAGATATTTTAGTAGTTTATTTATTTAAACTAAGCATTTCTTTATGTAATATTACATGTGACTTTGGACTTCCTAGGTTTAAGTATTAAGTTTAAGCTGTACTGTTCTTTCCTAAAGGAAAACGGTTGACATGAAAGAGGGAGCATTAGGAAGATGGATTCTGTGTGGTATAGATACTCTGTACCCTCCACACAGCTAACATACACCAGTGGTTTTAATATGCATGCTTTATGAGTCTGTAAAATCCATTATAGGACTGTGTTTGACAAAAAAATAAAATTTTGACAACGTAAATCTTAGAAAAGTTTTAGGTTGCTTTGATAGCCTCCAGAAAATACATTCTCAACAGAATGAACTAGGAAACATTGGGCTGGGAGAGGCTTGAGTGAGTCCAGCCTCTTGGTTCCCCAGGAGAGATCTGATGGTGTTGGTCCTTTGCCTGTCTTGGTTGAGAAACTGCCAGGACACAGGAGACACCAGGTGGGGGTGAACAAACCTCTTACACCAGCAACCTCAACACAATTAATGTACATTGTCTGGAGGACACTCTGCAAACATGCACGGTCGGAAATTCACAAGACCAGGGACAGAGGGAGCCTAGCAGCCAGTGCCTGCCACAGGATTAGAAAGTGGACATTTTATTTTATTTTAATTACAAAAGATCACATTTGTATTTGTCTATGATATATAAAGATAAAAAGTAAAATATAAAATTTTTCAGCCCTTTCTCCTGCCCTCCAGGGATAACCAGAGTTAATAGACAACTATACAACTTTTTTCTGTGCACACTGCTCTGTTAACCACGCTTTCGGTGTTATATATGTCATGGAATCCTTCAGTGTCATTACTAATAGATCTCACTCAGTTTTTTCAATACTTACCTAATATTGCGTGATATGGACGTGCATAAACTGTTCAGTCTTTATCCCGCTGATGAACCGTTAGGTTCCCTCCAAGTGTTTACTCTTGTATGGAGTGGCATCAATGAAAAGCACTGTCCACCTGTCTTGTTACTCTTTTGCAGTCTTTAGGATATTAGATGAATGGAACTGAATTTTCTGGCTGAATGGTGTATCTCCACTTAAGATATTCATAGAGACCACCATAGTGCTCTCTAAAGAACTGTGTAAATCGTAAACTTACAGCATATTTGATCAATATTAAGTGTTTTTGCCAGTCTGATGGGTAGACACTGTTTTCTCTAATTAACTTGCATTTTGCCCTGACCACTAGTGGATTTAAATATCTCTTCAAGTGCTGATCAGATATTGATATTTATTCTTCTATCAAGTTTTGGCCAATATCGTGCTAGTGTTTCATCTTTTTTAAATGTTTCCTTCTTTTTATTCAGGGAAGGTTCATAACCTTTTGTCCCATATTCACAAAGACTCTCTGAGTTCGTCATGTGTCTTTTCATTTGGCTTATGGTGAATTTCATTACGGAGAAGCTGCCTTTTTTATGTGGTCTATTGAGCTAGTCTTTGGATTCCTTACTTTTAAGTGTTGTGTTTTTCTCATGGTATTTTGCTACCCCAAGGTAATAAAAATATTTTCTGTATGATCACATATTTTCTAAACTGTTGGTATAACCCAGTATTTCCGAAACAAGTTCAGTTGTTTACGTCTTTTGGCAGAATTTTAAAGAGAGGTCAGCCTCTCAGGATGTGTCAGAAATAGTCCAATCACAGGAGCAGAGGGAGTGGACAGTCTAACGTTAGCAAGTGCGTGTAGTGTTTTGGGGTGCCGAACTAGTATTTACTTTCTGGACCGTCTTTAATCTAGAGACAGCTGAATAGTATTAAAAATGTCTTTAAGCTATTGATGTGGCACTACATCACAGTAAGCTCCTTCAGGCTGGGAGTGTCTGTGTGGAAGGCCACGTCACTGTTTAAAATGTTGGCAGAGATTCCAGGGTTAAATAAATCCATAAGGGCCACTTAGGTTAAGTGCAAATTTCAGATGGTGAAAATGATTGTTTGGGGCCCCACTGCATCAAACCACAGGTTGGTAGAAGCTGTCTGGTGGTCTATTTTGGTAGAATAATTTGATCATGAAGGGAGAGCAGCAGAAAGGAAGCAGTTTCAGTTGGGAATGTTCAAGAAATATCCAGTGAAATCCAGGGATTTATGCAGCTTTTGAATATGTATTTCTGTAAGTTACATCCCACCACACAGATGACAGACAGACAGACAGACACACACACACACACACAGGTGCAATAGGTAACCATTATTAAAAGCTAATGATAATGATAAGCACTGCTGTATACGCTTTACTTGACTTAATCTTACTTGATCCTCATGATAAGCGAATCAACAAGACTGCTATTTTTCTCATTTTGTGGGTAAGGAGATGGAAGTGTAACAAGGTACATCACTCACCTAGGCTGGCACAGGTGGAGTGAGGGAGGCGGTTTGGACACTGGCACTTTGATTCCATTGCCCAGGTGCACAGCCACAGCGCAGACCACCAGGCCCCTCCGAACAACTCCAGTCTGAAAAACTGACAGGGAACATTTGCGTAGCACTTCAGGTTTGTCTGAGTTAATTTTGCAAACTTCTTCCCATTTCAGCACGGCACAGTATAAACATTCAGTTAATATTTGTTGACTTAGTAAAAGAACTTTGCTTTCAGATTTTGTGGGTGTGGGGATTCCTAAACTACTGAATGCTGCTAACAAGCTATGATCAATTTTTCTGTTTTCCATTTTGCCACCCAGAACCTTTTCTCCCACCTCTTAAAAAAAAAAAACCCAACCCTCAAACACTAAGGAAAATGTAAAGTAACTATTTCAAACATCAGTAACTAAGACTGTTTCTGTTTGCTTCATAAAGAATTTTTCAAATGAGAAGACCTCTCTCTGTGCGTCGCCCCTACTGAGAAATAAATGAGGAGAGAAAAGTTTTCTGGAGAAAAGTGTTTCCAGAGAATTGTTCATAAGAGACTTTGCAGTAAAGACTTCAAGAATGATCGATGTGCTAGAATTCAGTTAGAAGTATGTGCAGAGTGTGTAAAGATACAGATACACCTGGCAGATATTTGGGAATACCCATCCCGGCTTTTGTGGTGGGGGCTCTTAGCTTATATTTAAAAAAAAAAAAAAAAGAGGAAATAAGAGACCTGTAGCTTTCTAGAAAAGGTTAGAAATGCTCAGCAGCTCTGGCTGGGTTTTGTTCATTCTCCAGTTGACTTCACGGGTGTCTGGGCTGTGGTATGTGAAGGGGCAGCAGGTGTACTACCATTTTGAGAGTAGAAAATCAAGGGAACAGCCTGGAGGATGAAAGAAAAAAAAATCCTATCCTAAGTCAAACGAAGCCCACCATCTCTCTCCTGCACCCTCTGCTATACAAGAGACGGTTCTCTTCCCAGCTCTCAGGATTGGGATGTTGGGCGGGATGGGAGGGAAAACATAAACTCCGTTAGGAAAGACTGCATCTGTGTGGCTCCCCTAGTACAGGGCCTGCCTTGGAGGAATCATTGGATACATGTTCGTTGTTGGCTTAAAAAAGCTCTTCTCTCACTTCGTCCCTGGGCTTTGGCACAGTTATCCTCCGTAATGCGCACTGTCTCAGGAGCCGGAGTTGCCTTCCAGGAGAGAGCTCGTTAAGAGCTGAGATTGTCTCTTATCCGTAGCAATACTGTGGACTTACATTCCTGGCACATGGCCCGAGCTGTCAGTGAAAAGGCGATGGATGAATCAATGGGTAAATAAGTGAAATTGATCACTTATACTTACCACTCAAGGAGCCTTGGACAAACTCTTCACTTTTCTATGAGATCTTAATTATACTAAAGACAAACTGAGAAGGATGTTCCAGTCCACTCCATACCCTCTACCAATTAACACCATCACATAACAGATGAAAACTCCAGACACCCAGCTACATTCTAATAAGTTAAAGATACTAAGATGTGTAGGAAAAAGATACCTTTAAGAATGCATTCTTTATTCCACACTTATAAGGTTAATTTTACAGTTGCCTCTGCAATTAAACCGTTCCATCTCTTTAATTATCTAGTTGACTGCACATCTTTCTAATGAAATGATTCTTGAATTTGGAGAAACTAACCTTTATCAGAATTTGAGAACCACCATAAGTTATCTCCCAGAAAAATACATCTGTATTCTGTAACAATTTTTTCCAGAAAACCTCAGAGCTTTTGCTGAGCCCTTGAAGACTCCCCCAATGTTAAGGAGCTTTATTATAGATGAGGAAATTTCAACACTGCATATTTGATGTTATTATTTGTAATTATTTTTTATACATCATAATATTATAACATGAGGCTAATTTATTGGTGTTTTGTTTAGATGACATGATGGTTGCCTCAAAATATTCTGAGGTGAGGAAGAAGGTTGGATGAAGGTTAGCACTGCCCAATAAAAAGTTTCAATGATAGAAATGTTCAGCTGTTTTGCAGAGCCGCACTGTCCTGTATGGTCCTCACCAGCCACATGCAGCTGTTGAGCCCTTGAAATGTGACTGGTGCCCCTGAGGAACAGAACTTTGTGATGTTATTTAACTTTAATCAATTAACAAGTGGCAAGTAGCTACTACACTGAACAGCACAGAAGCAGATAAATGCAGCTGGCCACACAGTGATGACGCTTAAAGCTGGGTGATGGGAATATGACTGTCACTTAAACTGTTGTCTTGTTGATGGGTTTGAAATAGTCCGCAATAAGCCAGTAACAGAAGGACAAACACTGTTAAGATTTTACGTGGACGAGGTCTCTAAGATAGTCAAAGTCATAGAAACAGAGTAGGATGGTAGTTGCTGGGGGCTGAGGGTTGGGGAAATGGGGAATTCACATTTAACAGTTTAAAAAGTTTCAGTTATACAAGATGAGTAAATTCTAAAACTCTGCTCTACAACATTGGGCCTATAGTTAACAAAACTATTGTACACTTAAAAATATATTAAAAGGGTATATCTCGTATTAAATGTTCTTATGACAATAAAAATAATAATAGTTTTCTAAAATTGAAAAAATACTAAGAATATTGAAGGTAATCCCCCTTGAATAGACAAAAGGAGAGGGAAAAAATTAAGTCTTTAAACCTGATTTCTTTTGATGTTCACACACACAGAGCTCCCTCTGAAGGATGAGGAGAGGTTGGTTGGATTCTTGGCCGCCTGTCCTTAGAAGAGGTTGCCAGGAGACTGAAGCAAAGGGGTGCATGGTGGGGCTGGTTGGCTCGGGGTCTCCACAGAGTTGCTTGAGTGGAAAATGGAAGCTTGGTCTGTCAAAGTGCAGAGAAGGCCTGTGTGACCAGTGTGCAGAGTGAGCGTGGAACTGTGATTTAGAACCGAGCCCTGGGGTTACCACTCCTATTATGTAGAATAGACAGAAACATAACGCTATAAATGCCATGAATAGGATTAGATCCTTGCAAGTCACGTGACAGTGAAGAGGGCTGGGAAGGAGCACGACCTGGCGTGAAAGGTGATGGAGGACGCATGGAATCAGAGTGATACTAAATGGTTCTTTACCCGGCGAGGAAAGAGCATGGTTCAGAATAAGCAGAAGTATTACTGATATGGAATCGTTCACTTACAGGTTTAAAGACTATGACCCAAATAGAGGATTTAAAAGCTCAGGCTATAAGCAGTAGAAGCAATGGAGGATAAATGGGTGTGTGCTGGACTAGGAGATGGGGGGGCTTTGATTTTGCACCCCCTTGGATCTGATGCGTGTGTAAATAACTTTGAGAAAGTCTCTGATGAGATATGTCCTTGTGCCATAACAATGTACTGGCCAAGCTTTTCAGGTTGGCCCTAGAGGCTAGAGCTCTTCCTGGCAGGGAAGGGGAGCTGAGCCATGTGGCTCTGATATTTGTCATCATTGGTCACTTGTAGGCTCCACTTCCTCCTTCTCTCCTTCTTTGTCCCTTCCTTTCTCTTCAGTGTCTTAGATCAAGTATATACAAACGAAGTATTTTTTAAAATTTGCTCAGGAAGGCTGAGATTAGATTGACTGAACAGCTCTTCACTGTAGGTGTGACAATATGAAAAAGGAAATGAAATGGAAACCTCATATGCAGCCAGATAATATATCTCATTAATAATATTAATGGATTAATGTGCCTTGAAAATGCACATACTCTACTGTGTGTTTGTATATATATTGTCTTAGTTGATCTGCATGCCAGATTTATGAAATAAAAACTATTCTAATTTAATGGAAGAGAAAAAAGAGGTTTTGATCTAAAGTACAAAGCTAAATATAATAAGACAGACTGAGCTTGAATATTCGGCTACTCCAAAGCTCACGCCCTGAGGCACTTCGGTATGCTTTTTTATTTCATCTTTAGCTTAGAGACTCCTAGAGGGTATCACTGTACCTACCCCCTGACCTGTCACCAAGTGTCAAAGGACATTTTTCCTTTTGTAAAGAGTATGCTGGATGTTGACTCACTCCCTTTAAAATAAAGTCCATCCCCTCCCACAGAGACATGGCCTCATCCTAAGAGCACAACCGGTCAACCATGTTGAAATACATCTCTGTGCAAAATAAATGCACTGTGCAGCCAAGCCACCTGTAGACTGTCCCCCTCACCCCTAGCCCCCTGACCTGGGTGCCTCTCTTGCCTTATCTGTGTAGGAGGGCACAAGTTCCCTGCATATTCTTTGCTTCATCCTGAGTCCTTACGATGACTGTCCTGTTGTGATGGTACGGCGGGTAGTGATGGCTTCCACTTATTGGGTACCTCATGCATCTGAAGCACTACACTCAGTGCTTGACACAGTGACAGTCATCCTCACAGTAGACATTGTGGTCTCCGTTTTGCAGTTGTAGAAACGGAAGATCTGAAAGATGAAATGATTTGCCTAAGTTCACTCAGCCTGGCAAATGCTAATCCTGGGATTTGAACCCAGCCCTGCCTCGTATCAAAGGTCACATTTCTTCTACTGGAAAAGACTAAGACTATGTACAGGAGAGGTTGAGAGTCCCCCTCAATCTGCCGTTTGGGTACAAGCATGTGTCTTTCAGCATCTTCTCTTGTTCTGAGGGTTTGTGAAGTCGGGTAAAGATCTATTTATTTTTGAGCCAATGACATTTTCATATCTTTCCTTTGAACCCCGTCTTAATTCACCCTCACATTCAATAAAGCCCATTTCTTTTTCCCCTTGTACAATCTTGAGAACAATTGATCTCTTGTCACATCGTGTTACACCCACACAGCCAGTTTATTTCCGCCACATTACCCAGTCTCGCGTTCTGGTCTGGTGTGATAAGCGTGTGTTCACCCTCACACTTACATAGCACCGTGTTGTCAAAAGTTTCCACATTACTTACAGCTTGATTGAACTCACCTCTAGACACTCTTTATTTCCTAATTTTCAAAAGTCAGATTTCTTTTTGTCAAGAGCATTGCATGCCCTGAACAGAAAGGTTAGTGACTCAGCATTGCTCCTGAAATTTCCCCCCAGCAGTCGCAATGCAGCTCAGTTCTCAACTCCCCAGGTTAGAAGCTGGTACTTGTGAATGCAGTTGGTAAAAAGCTGGTACACTTGGGTTCCAAACAGAGGGATATAGAACATTGGAGCATGTCATTAAGAAAACGAAAGAGAAAGGAATGTATAAGGTCTAGAATTTTGATAAGCTACAGCAAAGGTTATCTGGTTTTTCATGAAATGATAAAAGTTGCTTTCCATTGCCCGGGTGATAGTTCATACTCTCAATAGTAAATTAAGTTCCTGAAGAGGTAAAATTTTGCAGAAGGATGTTTTTACATAATAGAGCAGTAGAATAATGCAGACCTGATTCCATTAATATTAGACTGTGTTTCAGAGGATGTGTTTTGTGTGGTCCTTGGACCACTTGTATCAAACTGACCTAGGACATTTGCTTAAAATGTAGACTTCTGGACTCAAACTTAATGAATCAGACCTCAAGCCAAAAAAAAAAAAAAGAAAAGAAAAAGAAAAATCACTTACAAGGTAATTAAATGAGGTGAACTGTATAAAATTGGCAAGGATTGAGCTCTCAGTATTTCTTATGCATTACTGAAATTGTGTCCTTTGCCTCTCTTTTTGTATTCTGCCACTTTCCTCCTTCAGGCTTTTTTCTCAGTATTGTTTCACATTTGCTCTGTAGAAAGAATGCATTCAACACTTTCACACTGTGGCGCACGCGCGCGCGCACACACACACACACACACACACAGTGGTTTCACAGGTTACCCCTCCCAGGAGCTGCACTTACAATTTAACATGTGTTAAACCCTAATCTTCATTTCAGCCGAAAGAATGAAGCACTAATGGTACAATTTAAGTCAGGGAGAGGAAATAATTGGAGGTTGTGAGCAGTGAAATCTTATTCTAATGGATACTAGGAATAATGTATGGAAGCCTTCTCTATATCTAGAGAGTATTGATTCATCATCCAAAAAAACTTCAGCACCTGGAAGGGTAGAACCATTGTGATGGAGTGGAATGAAATATGAAAATGTTATTTAAAACATTTCAAGAGGGATCATCTTGTAGGTATATTTCTTTGTGATAGCCATGTGATTGTTTTTAAAGACTTGAAATGTCTACATATAGGATCTCACATCTTGGAGAAAAGAAAAAGCAAAACCGTTAAAACTCAGGAAATTCAAACACACATACACAACCCTGCAGTAGTGATTATTCTCAAAATATTTAGGAGGTGTGTTTGAAACTCCTTATAACTTCCACAGTGTGAAAATGAGGATCGAGACTTGTGTGGCTGGCTGTTTGGGTTTTGTTGGTGTTTAGCCTCCACATGTGTTTATCTTACTTAGATGCCGTCCTCGCCTTGCCGTTTTAGTGGTTCTCCACGTGCCCAGAGTCTGCACAGAGAGGGCCGGGTAACCGTTACATGAAAGGCTGAAAGTGTTTTATATGTGTCTGTGTCCTTTAAAATGATAATTAATGTCATTTCTAAGTGCTTTAAATCAGAACGTAAGAGAGGGTGATTTAGTGAAGAGTGGTAAGAATGAGGTCAAATTTCTAGTCTAGTTGCATGATTCGAAGGTCACTTCTCTAGAGGACCTTATCTTTAAAAAGGGACTTTTAGCTCGCTCTCCTGTGAGCTGTGTGGGTGGACCCCTGCAGAGGGGGGTCTCATGTTCAAAACTCCATCGGGTACTCTGCCTTGAATTAAGCTACAACTGATTCTTGTAATAGCTCCCGATTTTGCTTCAAAATTTGACTCAGTGCTTTTCAAATGTCCTACGTATTTTGTTATTAAGACTTAGGGGTTTGTGGTATTTTACCTCTAACGGCTATACCTTTCAAACCAGGGCAATTGTAATCTACTTATATCAAGTTTTATTTTTAGCAAAATAGGACCAGTTTAGGGAAATGACTTTTATGCAGTCTCAGAAATTCTCATGACTGCTTTTGCACTTGTGCAGCATGGTAAAAAACATCACTTGATTGCTGTTAACATAAAGCCGTAAATGGTACAGTTGGTGAAAACATATGTTTGCCCTCAGAATTACATTAAAAAAAAGTTGTGTGGCCTTAATCCAAATACGTCTCGCTATTAGCTTGTTTTAAGGACTAGAGTAGGTTCATTGGGAATTGGTTTAATTAATAGGTATTGTAGGAAATAAAGGTTGATGCGGAAATAATGGCTTCTTCCCTCAGGAAGTTCATATTCCAGTATACTTAAGACTGAATATTTTTGCTTTCATGATTAATACTAACAACTGTCACTGAGCATTTACTGTGTTACCCAGTTACATAATTTAGCTTTACTTAAGCCACACAATGACCACCTATTAGATATGATTATTTGTCCAATATACACATGATGAAACACAGCTTCTGAAAGGTTAAATAAATTTTGCAAAGGCATAAAACCAGTAAGTCTGTTCTCTTAAATATTTAGCTTCAAAGGTCCCAAAGTTCTTAATCTCAAAGAAATAGAGAGTAGAAAATTTGAAACCAGAATCCCAAGAGGAAAATTCTAACTGGATTTCCAATATAAACAACATTATACATGGTGGTTAAAGACTTAGCAGTAAGTTTAATACTATATTCAGAGAAATTATGAGTCAAAAAGGATTTTGTGAGCTGACCTGCAAATGTAGCCATTCTCTGTATTTGTTATAACAAAGTAAGTTTTACCTGCCAAATAACTGGTTTATAAATGTATTAAGGGCTTTCTTTCTGTAATAAGAAAAATAAGTATTGTGCTCTCTGGGCTTCTAGACCACATGTAACATAGCCAAAATTAATCGTTTAATAACACCTTAAGCGTTTGTATCTTGATACTTTGTGCAAATTGCTTTCCAGCTTAAAGTAGCCCTTGACATCAAAGAACTTGCAGCCTGGAACAATTCTTGTTCCTTTCTCTTTAGGAGGCAAGGGCAACTTTGCTTTGTGCTTTTTGTAAAGGCTTCAAATAGCTAAATAGCAGAAAAATTCTTGTCAGGTAGGATGATTTCAGCTGCATTTATTGCTGAAAGTTCACTTTTCTCAGTGATGTGGATTTTAATCTCTTAGGAATGGTATCGTATGTTCCATTTCTCCCGCAATAAACATTCTCTGTAAAAGTGCCAATTCCTGAAGATGAGCCGTGATTAATACCCTTAGAGAGCAACTCTGAGATACAGAGGCCCTGTTCCTCCACTGGGGTTTTCTGTAATGCTGGCGGGCTACTAATACTTATTGCATTTGAGTACCAACCTGCATGCACACTGTTTAGACCCTCAAAACTCAAAAAAGGGTAGTCATGTCCATATTCAATATTTTTCTTTTTCTGGTTGAGGTATGGTTGATTTACAATTATATTAATTTCAGGTATACAACATGGTGATTCAAAATTTGTATCGATTATACCCCTTTGTCCATATTCATTTTTTTAAAGATTATTTACCTAAACTTCAGAGCTTGACAGTTATGATTTACAATTAAAAAATTGCTGTATTTCAGATGTGAAGCAGAATAATTAAAATGTCCCTTATTTTAGGGAAAGCTTTCAGTATTATCACTGGGACAAGTATATTTTAAAAACTTGACTTAGCTGCCCTAGATTCTGCTCCTACTTTTTATTCCTTTTTCTCTTTTTTTTTCTTCTTTCCTTGCCTCTTTATTTACAGTTTCCTTATGTTATATAAAAATTCCTTGCTATGTATTACAAGCCTGCCTTTTAAAACATTTTAATGTGTTCAGTAAATATTTATTTCCCCAAATGTATCCCCTCCACTTTGATCACATGACCCTGCAGTGGAATTGACCGTGATTATAGCAGTAATTAAAATGCATTGTGGGAAATGGGGAGTGTGGGAGTTTATATTGTTTTTTATGAACATTCATGATGTTGATAATGTCTTTGATATTGGTTAATGTTAAGGCAGGAAGTATTGTTTTTACCACAGAGAAGTTACATTTAGTTATAAATTTATATCCAGTTAACCTATTGGCTGATTCTTTGTTAAGTCCAACAGTACTGTAAATATCGTTACATAAGTAGCAGATGAGACCAAAAGTTTAGGGATTTCTGCAACTTCTCCCCCCTGAGTAACCTGAATATCTTCTTTTATTCTGATTTCAAACGACTTACAACTTAGGAATGAGGCGTTCTTTCTCATCTTTTCACATTTGGGCTTGATTTCCCATGTTTACCTATGTTGGACCTTATTAGCCACGTCCGGTACTTCTGACGTTTAAATCCATCTCTCTCCTAGAGTCCTCTTGCCACCGTGACTGATCCTAGTTCAATCATTTGCATATATGGGACGTTGGATCCATTACCATCATCTCTATTATTAGCCTAAACTAAAGTTAATTAATGCTCTATCTACCAAATCATCACTTGTATCCCAGAGGCTTCCCCCTCACTTTTATTTTTGATTTCTGCTTTTAAGGTGTTTGAGGCTATGTCTTTGGGATACTTGATAAATGATTTCACATTTTTTAAATGTGTTTAATTTTTAATGATGAATGTAGGCCTGTCTAAATGATTAAATCCTGTGGTTTTTGTGGAGAAAATAGAAAAAAAAAATCAAGATGCATACTTCTATCTTTTATCCAAGGTGATAGTTCATCTCAATTATTTTTTAAGTAAAAGCAGCAACAGAAAGTAAGGTACCTAATGATATGGTCAATGATACAACCTGAAACAATGACAGTATTTTCTAATTATAGACAAAAAAAAAATAGTAGGATTTTTTTTCTGGTTGGTTAAGAATCATCATTCTAAACATTATCGTTGATATGATAGCTGACATTCATTGAGTATTTTTAAATGCCAGGATATTTAAGGGCACTATCTCATTTAAACCATACAATGGACTTGCGTTGCCCCTGTTTTCCATATTAGGAACCTGAGATCTAGAGAATTCAGTTCAAAGTTTCCCTAGCCCCACAGATGTGATGGGGCTGATGACTGGAAACCAAGTTTGTTGCACTCAAAAACCTTCACTTTGACCTTTGCTAGAATATAAGAAGCCCTTTTTTTTGAGTTAAAGAATGGTATAATGGGGATTTTTTATTTGTGCAAAGGCAGAATCACAAAGACAAATTGCTGTGAGGAGCAGGTAGAAAACATCGTCGAAGGAAGCAGGAAATGTGAGGACTCAATCGCATTCTCTTTCTAAAGGAGGGAGCGATTCCTCAGCTCCAGGTGATGGCTTCCAGGAGGAGACACCAAGCCTCTATTGCTAGATCTTCTGACTTTTCAAGGGAAACTAGACAGCTGCTTTTTTAAATTGAAATATAGTTGATTTATAATGTTGTGTTAGTTTCTGGTATATAGCATAGCGGTGCTGTTACACATATACACACACACATATATATGTATGTATCCTTTTTCATATTCTTTTTCATTATAGGTCATTGCAAGATATTGAATATAGTTCCCTGTGCTATATAATAGGACCTTGTTGTTTATCTGTTTTATATATAGTAGTGTGTATATGTTCATCTCAAACTCCTAATTTATCCCTCCTCATTCTTTCCTGTTTGGTAACCATAAGTTTGTTCTCTGCCTGTGAGTCTGTTTATGTTTTGTAAATAAGTTCACTGGCATCATTTTTTAAGATTCCACATATAAGTGACATTAACTAGTTGTCTCTGTCTGTCTGACTTACTTCACTTAGTATGATCATCTCTAGGTCTATCCATGTTGCTGGAGATGAGGATACCTAAAACTTTATATGAAATTATTGTAGAGCAACATTTGTCTAAAACAATATTTAGTCCCCTCGCCAACAATTTGTAACCTCTCCCCTAAAGATTTAAACATGATCTCTTCCTGCTTTGTGTTTTGAAGTCATTTGTTTGATAAATAGCTATTGAATACTTACTGTGGGCTATGATTTATGCTCATGTCTGAGAACTAGCTCAGCTCCTGCACTCAGATAGCTTCCTGCATAATGAAGAATGTAAGAAGCAAATAAAAGCAGTTTCTAAATCTCCTTTTTGTGTTTCAGATGGAGCTAGATACCATAAGGAATAATAAAACATATAAAACATGGTTTTTCTGGTCTACCAGGAGTATTCATTCATTTATTAAATCAACAAATCTTTAAGTGTTTACCATGTGCCAAGCACTATCCTCAGCCCTGGAGAGAAACAGTTACAAAAGAAGTCTTGCCCTTAAAGAGATTAAGTTCTACTGGAGATAAACATATGACATGGGAGGTGGTAATATACACCATGAAGATCATAACTCAAGGTGTGGGAATAGAATAGAGAATAATAGAGAAAAGGTTGCTAATGTGTGTATAGTTATCATGGAAGGCCATTCCAATAAGGTGATACTTGAACAGAGACCTGAAGGAAGTTAGAGATTGAGCCATGTATATATTGAGAAAATACTGTCTCCAGAAAGAAAGTAAAGTGCATGCAAAGGCCCTGGGGAAACTAGGTTGAAGGCTGTTGGTGATGAGAAGAGATCTGACAGCTTGGACAGAGTGGAGTTTGTGGAAAATGATTGGTTATTAAATATATTTAGAAAGAAGTTATCAGTAGCATATGCTGCTGGGTTTGATGGGTAGCTTCAGAGAAATGAGGAGTCAGGGATGACTTAGCAATTGAAAGAATGGAGGTCTCATTAACTGAGTTGGGGACGGCTCTGTGAGGAGCAGGTTTGCTGTAGAAATCAGGATTTCCATTTCGAAGACGTTACGTTGGAGGTGCCTCTAGACATTCAAGTCTGGGTGAAATATCGAGGAGGTAGTTGGAAATGAGGTTAGAGCTCAGAGGAGAAGACTTAGCTAGAGATGGCAACATGAATAAGAGAGTAAAAGAAGGAACTCCAGCCAGTGGTGCAGACTTGAAGGACCATGGGTGTTCAGAGAATGAAGACATGCTGAGGGTCTGAGAAATCTGAAGAAGGAGCTGTAGAAAAAAACACAGTTGGAGGCAACAGTGCCCTGACGGGCATGGAAGATACAGGTGAGAATAAATCGATGAGAAAGAATCAGAAGACTGGGTCTCCCATCGTTCAGGACACAGCTGGATATTTCTTTTTTTTTGTTTTAACATTTTTTATTGATTTATAATCATTTTACAATGTTGTGTCAAATTCCAGTGTTCAGCACAATTTTTCAGTTATTCATGGACATATACACACTCATTGTCACATTTTTTTCTCTGTGAGTTATCATAACATTTTGTGTATATTTCCCTGTGCTATACAGTGTAGTCTATTCTACAATTATGAAATCCCAGTCTATCCCTTCCCACCCTCCGCCCCCCTGGTAACCACAAGTCTGTATTCTCTGTCTGTGAGTCTGTTTCTGTCCTTTATTTACGCTTTGTTTTTGTTTGTTTGTTTGTTTTTGTTTTTGTTTTTTAGGTTCCACCTATGAGCGATCTCATATGGTATTTTTCTTTCTCTTTCTGGCTTACTTCACTTAGAATGACATTCTCCAGGAGCATCCATGTTGCTGCAAATGGCATTATGTTGTCGGTTTTTATGGCTGAGTAGTATTCCATTGTGTAAATATACCACACCTTCTTTATCCAGTCACCTGTTGATGGACATTTAGGCTGTTTCCATGTTTTGGCTATTGTAAATAGTGCTGCTATGAACATTGGGGTGCAGGTGTCATCCTGAAGTAGATTTCCTTCTGGATACAAGCCCAGGAGTGGGATTCCTGGGTCATATGGTAAGTCTATTCCTAGTCTTTTGAGGAATCTCCACACTGTTTTCCATAGTGGCTGCACCAAACTGCATTCCCACCAGCAGTGTAGGAGGGTTCCCCTTTCTCCACAGCCTCTCCAGCATTTGTCATTTGTGGATTTTTGAATGACGGCCATTCTGACTGGTGTGAGGTGATACCTCATTGTAGTTTTGATTTGCATTTCTCTGATAATTAGTGATATTGAGCATTTTTTCATGTGCTTTTTGATCATTTGTATGTCTTCCTTGGAGAATTGCTTGTTTAGGTCTTCTGCCCATTTTTGGATTGGGTTGTTTATTTTTTTCTTATTGAGTCGTATGAGCTGCTTATATATTCTGGAGATCAAGCCTTTGTCGGTTTCACTTGCAAAAATTTTCTCCCATTCCATAGGTTTTCTTCTTGTTTTATTTCTGGATTCCTTTGCTGTGCAGAAGCTTGTAAGTCTCATTAGGTCCCATTTGTTTATTCTTGCTTTTATTTCTTCTAGGAGAAAATTTTTTAAATGTATGTCAGATAATGTTTTGCCTGTGTTTTCCTCTAGGAGGTTTATTGTATCTTGTCGTATGTTTAAGTCTTTAATCCATTTTGAGTTGATTTTTGTATATGGTGTAAGGGAGTGTTCTAGCTTCATTGTTTTACATGCTGCTGTCCAGTTTTCCCAACACCATTTGCTGAAGAGACTGTCTTTATTCCAATGTATATTCTTGCCTCCTTTGTCGAAGATGAGTTGACCAAGAGTTTGTGGGTTCATTTCTGGGCTCTCTATTCTGTTCCATTGGTCTATATGTCTGTTTTGGTACCAATACCATGCTGTCTTGATGACTGTAGCTCTATAGTATTGTCTGAAGTCTGGGAGAGTTATTCCTCCAGCCTCTTTCTTTCTCTTCAGTAATGCTTTGGCAATTCTAGGTCTTTGATGGTTCCATATGAATTTTATTATGATTTTTTCTAGTTCTGTGAAATATGTCCTGGGTAATTGGATAGGGATTGCATTAAATCTGTAGATTGCCTTGGGCAGTGTGACCATTTTAACAATATTGATTCTTCCAATCCAAGAGCATGGAATATCTTTCCACTTTTTAAAGTCTTCTTTAATTTCCTTCATCAATGGTTTATAGTTTTCTGTGTATAATTCTTTCACCTCCTTGGTTAGATTTATTCCCAGATATTTTATTACTTTGGGTGCTATTTGAAAGGGGATTGTTTCTTTACTTTCTTCTTCTGTTGATTTATCGTTAGTGTAAAGAAATGCAACTGATTTTTGAACGTTAATTTTGTAACCTGCTACCTTGCTGAATTCTTCAATCAGCTCTAGTAGCTTTTGTGTGGACCTTTTAGGGTTTTCTATATATAGTAACATGTCATCAGCATATAATGACACTTTTACCTCTTCTTTTCCAATTTGGATCCCTTTTATTTCTTTCTCTTGCCTGACTGCTGTGGCTAGGACTTCCAGGACTATGTTGAATAGGAGTGGTGATAGTGGGCATCCTTGTCTTGTCCCAGATTTTAGTGGGAAGCTTTTGAGTTTTTCACCGTTGAGTACTATGCTGGCTGTAGGTTTGTCATATATAGCTTTTATTATGTTGAGATATGTTCCCTCTATACCCACTTTGGCGAGAGTTTTTTATCATAAATGGGTGTTGAATTTTATCAAATGCTTTTTCTGCATCGATTGAGATGATCATGTGGTTTTTGTCCTTTCTCTTGTTGATGTGATGTATTACACTGATTGATTTGCATATGTTGAACCAGCCTTGTGTCCCTGGGATGAACCCCACTTGGTCATGATGTATAATCTTTTTTATGTGTTGTTGGATTCTATTTGCTAAAATTTTGGTGAGGATTTTGGCATCTATGTTCATCAGTGATATTGGCCTATAATTCTCTTTTTTTGTAGTGTCTTTGCCTGGTTTTGGTATCAAGGTGATGGTGGCTTCATAGAATGAGTTTGGGAGTATTCCCTCCTTTTCAATTGTCTGGAAGAGTTTGAGAAGGACTGGTATGAGTTCTTCTTTGTATGTTTGGTAGAATTCCCCGGTGAAGCCGTCCGGTCCTGGACTTTTATTTGCAGGGAGGTTTTTAATTGCTATTTCTATTTCCTTTCTAGTGATCGGATTGTTCAAGTGTTCAGATTCTTCTTGATTCAGTTTTGGTGGACAGTATGTTTCCAGAAACTTGTCCATCTCCTCTAGGTTATCCAGTTTGGTTCCATATAGTTTTTCATAATATTCTCGTATGATATTCTGTATTTCTATTTTGTTTGTTGTAATTTCTCCATTTTCCTTTCTTATTTTGCTAATTTGTGCTCTCTCTTTTTTCTTCTTTGTGAGTTTGGCCAGAGGTTTGTCGATTTTATTTACTTTTTCAAAAAACCAGCTTTTGGTTTGGTTGATTTTTTCTATGGTCTTGTTAATCTCTATTGTATTTAATTCCCCTCTGATCTTTATTATTTCCTTCCTTCTGCTGCTTTTTGGGGCTTTTTGTTCTTACAGCTGGATATTTCTAACTCATAGGAATCAATTCCAAAGATGGTTTTCCTTCAAGAGAGATGGAGAGAGACAGAGAAATGCTGCAGCATGAAAGTAGAAAGAGTTAATAAACAGTGGCTGATAAAATGTGTTCTCTCAACGGAACAGTGGTTGAGAGGTGGATTTTTCAAATGAGGGTGTCCTTGGGCACGAGCCCCAGAGGAGCACAGTTCCAGAGTTAATGCAGGTAACAGTGCTGTCAAGTGTATTATTTGTTGTTTTATTTTTTTTTCTTAGTTTTATGAGTGTACCGAAATGTGTGGTCTGTTTGAGATGCTTCCGTAAGTCACAGACTTGGTGGGAATCTGTGGGGGGCATTTAGCCCAGAAAGGCAGACCATGTGTGTCTGGGACTGACACCTCTCTCGTGTATGAGTTGAGAAGGGACCATTCCTTGGGTCTTTTTTTTTTTTAAGACTACTTACCCATAGTTACTGCACTTGGATGCCCGTGTCCTTCTGTAACACATATTTGCATATGGAATTCCAGTTTGTATTGGAATTTCCGAGAAGGAAAAAGAACACAGGCAGCCACCTATACAACAGCAGGTGCATGAGTCTGGAATACAGATGCCCCGGCACTTCACAGCCTTGACTTTCCCCATAAACAAGGGTTCTGCGTTAGCGCTTTCTTCCTAACCATGCCTAGAGCTGCTTATTTCCCTACTGGAGGAGCCCTGTTCCGATGCTGTTAGTGCAGGAGAGCTTGGTGCACGCGGCAGAGCAGGGAGGGGAGGAGGCTCGGGTCACGCTGCCCGGATGCCGACCTGGCCCCCATCACTGCTTCCGGAACTGGTCCTTTAATTGCCTCATCTGTAAAACAGAGACTATGACACCCAACTAGAACTGCTGTGAACTTTAAATGAATGAATGAATCTTACAAAAGCTTCGGTATTTGGAACTGAGGAAGCATTCTATAAATATTAAATACTTTCACTATGATGAATTTTATCTAAATGATGTCAGTAGAAGGAAGGCCAGGTACATGAATGCTTTCCTTACAATGAAGAGAAATATATGGAAAGGGGGAGCCATGAAGATTGCCATACCTTAGTGGATGTTAAGTTATTCTGTGAATGTGTTTCCGAGACTTAAGAACAACATATTTTAGAAATGACCCAAAATAAGGGCCACAATTTCAAATACCTGTGGAACTTAGAGAGGTAAAGAAAATAAAGCTGACCATGCATACAGCAGAAGGGTGGAGGAGGGGGATGGGGACTGTGGAGAACTGAGGAGAGTGCATTTCCTCCCTCCGAAAGGGGGCAGGCAGCATCGGCAGCCGATGGCTGTGGCCACGTAGCGCCATCCTGTGCAGGAATGTGATGCCACTGGGGCCACATTCTCTGATTTTCCAAGGAGAACTTGCAAATTCAGTTATGTGAAATTAAGATTCAAAATGTGAAATTAAGATACAAAATTTAAAAAAAAATTTTTTTTTAAGTAATGAGGGTGGTTCCAAACAACACACTCCAGGTGTGGTTTGATCTCTCTGTCACCTCTGGGTAAAATGGTAATAAAAAAAATTCACCAGACAAGAAAGAATTTGATTAGAGAGCTAATCGTTAAATTCATCTCAGTAGAAAACATTTGTATGGCTCTCCTTTAAGGAGGGCTTGGGGAACCTGTTCCCCTCCTTAACTCTTAGCCCTGATACATAAAGTTCTCTCACTCAATATCCTATTTAAAAACTCCTCTTCTTACTCTTGTCTCTGACAACCAGCTCTGGAATAAGGTTCTGCTGGGTAGGCTGATTATGGTTCTGTTTTGCTTCATCTCATCAATGCTTTCTTTTCAAAGAAATTCAAACCAGTGGGTTTTAAAAAATTGTAGTGTCCAGGATGCATTAGTGGCTATTAAAAGAGATAAGATTTGCCTTGTCGTCTCTTTAGATACATATTTTAGAAACTTAGAAATAGCCCAAAATAGAAAAGATAGATGATAATTAGATACATAGATACAAGGCTAGATACATAGATATGATAAATGGATGGATAGTTATAGTTGTAGAGATATTGTTATTACAAGACAGTTGTCTGTGATTTAAATATACATTTAAATAAATGGTCGTTATTTTCACCTTGTCTTTTAACATTAAGGTCATTCTACAAGTGTACTGCCAAGAAGGTTTCTGCCCAGATTGTAGCTAAGAAGCAAAGAAACTGTCTAATAATAACAATATCCACTCTTTCATATTCTGGAAATTGATTTTTTGTCAGAGAGAAGGATGGAGACAAGAATATAGCTTAACACACCCTGGGTCCCCAGTCTGACCAGCTGTCAGAGCTTAAAAAAGGAAGAGGTGAGAAAAGTGTAGGAAAAACAACCTCAGAACTCTTAAATAATAACATACTGCTGCATGATTTTTCTGAGCACAGCCTAGGAATATTATCCCATGCCTTCTAGGAAATCCATAGCAAAGTATTTCTTACAACTGAAGGCTGGTGTTTCTTGTTCCCATCAGTGGCTCTTCCAGCAACCTGGCCATCAAGGGGGTATCTTTAATGGCCACATGGCAAGCTCTTCCAAGTTAGATTCTCCAGTGAGTAGTAAAGGAGGCTGCTGCCTAGTGACTTCAGTCTCATTGCCACCTCCCTGGGAGGAGGATTCTTAAAGTGTGTGGACTGCTAAATTACTACTTTATTTACAAGTAGCAGAAGATTTAATTCCCTGGCTACAAGATACTCAGTGCCCAGTCTTGCCAAAATGCCAAATTGAATGCTGGGGAAGAAAGGAGAGCAGGTTTTCTGGGATGATCCACAGCTGATGGGAAGTTGTAGAACACAGTTTCCTCTAGGCACAGTGACAGATTTACAGAGGTTGGCTGCAAAGTCCCTGGCACATTTTGACAAATGGAGGTGGTAGATCTGTTCACATTTCTCTTTCTAGATAGGCCATCCCAAGTCACGTATTCTCCTAAAACAATTTTCAACTCTGCTTTCACACAAGGCAGATCTCTCAAAACTAGTGGTAATTTCAGATTTATCAGTGTGGTGATAGACAAACGGAGCTAAGCCTACCTCTCATAAAAGGACAAGAGACCAAATGATGCTTGGTCTAACTCACTTTGTTCCTCCTTTATAAAATCATTCCGTTGTTTTCCTGATTGCAACTTGGCATTTTTTTTCCCTTTTCCTTTTTGAAAAGGAAACATCTTCTTGAAAATAATATATTCCAATTATCATGTGCTACTGAACTAAGTTTCATTTTTGTTTTTTCTTTGTAACTAGCCTTATGATTGTTAGCCCTCCTGGGGACTTCATTACAGTGAGCTTAGCTATCACTGAGGTGGTAGATAAAAAACTTACCAGAAGATTCTAGACATAAGCTGGTCTGCAGCAGATTGGAAGGAGGAGACTGGCAAGCAGAAACAGCTTAATTGATTGCAAAGGATAAGATCTGAAGAGACCAAAGAAACTTCTTTGACATCATTAATTACCTTCCCAAGTTAAGTGCACTGTATGAAAGCCACCATTTAATATTAAACTCTGAAAAAAGACAAATGGGAAGATAAGCAAATGTACTAAAGAATATTGTTTTTGAGTTTTCAGATCAATACTAACATGGTTAAATGTTAATTATTGGAGAAGACAGCAATCTTGTAATGAAAATGCTGTATGTAACTTGGCAAATCCATCTCCAAGGGCAAAAAGAAACATTCCCTCCTCCCAGGTATATCACTGCCCAGTTTCTTTTTCTGCAGCTTTATAGAGATCTAACTGACATGTAGCATTGTATTAGTTTAAGGTATAAAACAATGATTTGGTATATGGACATGTTACAAAACAAGTTCCATAATAAATTTAGTTAACATCCATCACCCCTCATAGTTACAAATATTTTGTGTAATGAGAACTTTTAAGATCTACTCTCTTAGCAACTATCACGTATACAATACAATATTGTTAACTGTAGTCACCGTGCTGTATGTTACCTTGCCAGAACTTATTCATCTTATAACTGGAAGTTTATGCCTTTTGGTCCCCTTAACCCATTTTCCCCCACCACCTACTTCTCATTTCTAGCAACAACCAATCTGTTCTCTGTTTCTGTGAGTTCAGTTTTTTGGTTTTTTTTTAGATTCCTCATATATGTGAGATAATGCAGTGTTGGTCTTTTTCTGTCTGACTCATTGCATTTAGTATAATGTCCTCAAGGTCCATCTATGTTGTCACAAATGACATGGTTTCCTTTTTTATGGCTGAATAATATTCCATTGTGTATATATACTACATTTTCTTTATCCATTCATTTATCAGTGAGCATGTAGGCAACTTTCCTATCTTGTCTATTGTAAATAATGTTGCTGTATACATAGGGGTGCGGCTATCTCTTCCCAATAGTAATTTCATTTCCTGGATATAGATATAGATATATAGGTATCTCCATCCAGAAGTGGAATTTCTGGGTCATATGGTAGTTCTATTTTTAATTTTTTGAGGGCCCTCCATGCTGTTTTCCATTGTGGCTACAGTCATTTACATTCCTACAAACAGTGCACAGAAGTTCCGTTTTCACCACGTCCTTACCAACACTTACTATCTCTTGCCTTTTTTATGACAGCCATTCTAACTTGCGGTTTTGATTTGTATTTTCCTCATAATCAGTGATGTTGGGCATCTTTCCATGTACCTGCTGGCCATTTATATGTCTTCTTTGGAAAAATGTCTATTCAGGTCCTCTGCCATTTTTAATCACGTTGTTTCTTTGTTATTGAGTTGTGTGAGTTCTTTATGTATGTTGGATATTAACTTCTTACCAGATACATGATTTGCAAATATTTTCTCCCACTCCATGATTGTCTTTTCATTTTGTTGATGGTTTCCTTTGCTACACAGAGTGTTTTTTTCTTTATAGTTGGATGTTGTCCCACCTATTTATTTATTTATTTATTTTTTGCTGTCTAATTTCTAATGACTTCTAGATAAATTCAATTCCTGAATGTCAAAGACTGCAGCTTCCACTCTCCTCTTCTCTCTCTCTATTTCTGTCTCTCAGAGACAGAGAAAGAGACAAAGAGAATCTCATTTTCCCCCTTCATAAATTCTGTTTTTATTGTATGATATGATATTTAAATGATCGGACTAAGTCATTCGTTCTTTCCAGTTTAAAGGAAAAGTTCAATTCTGTCTTGTATAAATTTTATCTTTACAAAATGCGTGTATGAGAAATCTGCAGTATATATGCATTCTTTAATGTATATTCTTAGCTACGTGGTCTAAAAATAGAACTGCTATTTAAATATTATTTTTAGAGAAAAGCATTGCTCTTAAAACTCCTTAATTGAGAACAATCCAGTGGTATGTCAGCAGGAGCTGCCATTTCCTCTGCGGGAAACCTATTTTGCAGCATAGCTTTGGGCATGCGGATCTATTCCAGTCACACAAGAGAAACCGGGAACTTTATCAGAATGTCTGAGGCAAGTCGTTCTAACAATAAAACCTAAAGAACTGTGAAGGCAGGCATCCCCATAGTTAGACGTTGCCAAATGTAGACCTGCAGGTCTGTTGGGACCTATGGGCATTACTTAATTTACAACCCTTTTAATCAGGTCAATCTCTAGCTTCTCTTTTTTAAGAAAAACAAGATTTGTGGACCCCGATTCTGTCATAAATATAAAAATTGGTATACACGATACTACATTATACTTACAAACACATTTCTAAATGTGAAAAGTGTACCTCAGGCAGAGATGAGACAAACAGTAGCCTATTGACGTGGAAAATTGAAGGGCAGAATGAATTAAAATAAACCTCACTCTTTCCACTTGATCCCTAATAGGTTCTGCAAGTCCTCCATCAGGATATCTTTTAGCTTCTTCCCTTGTTCAACCCCACAGATACTTCTCCAGTCTAATGCCTTTGTCATGTCTTCTTTGGATCACAGTAGCTTCTTACCCTGGCACTGAAAAATGAAGTGCCCCCCGCCTCCTGCCCACCGCAAACCAGGTGGGATATTTGACTGAGTCAATCAGCCAGGTTGGAAGACTATGCAGCAGGCATACAGGCAGCCTCAACTCCACTCCAGATTATTATCAGATAGATTTTTTTCCAAGAGAAGTTAGAAATCTCTCAGTATTTATGTGTTAGCAGTAAGCAATGTCTGTGAGGCAAGCCCGACCTGAGGTTCATGGTTGGCATCTGGTGACCCCACAGCTCCCTGCTTTTAGGTTTTTCTATCTTCCACTGTAATCTCTGAAACTTGACAATATAAATCTTTCTACAGTCATGCCTTCCATTATACTTTGCTGCTGAAGAACTTAAGATGGATTTCCTGGCTTCCGATATCAAATCAGAACTGCTGTTCCAGAACTCAAGATCTAAGTGTACAATTTTGATTTAAAAAAATGTTTCCAGTGAGTGACGGAGAACCCATCAAAGGCTGTCAGACAGGAAGGTGATACGGTCATTATTGCATTTAGGTAGCTCACGTATGAGCTGTCGGGGCTGGCTTTTGGACACAGGTTATGATACAGGATTGAGAACTAACTTATAAGTTAGCCCCAGTTTAGGAAAGAAAAAAATTGAACTGATGGGTTGGGGAGTTCGGGGTGAGTAGGAAGTCTGTAATCATTAGAAAAGGATCAATGAAATTTAGGAAACAAGAGCAGTTCAGGTGTCAGAAGTCTCAGTAATGGGAAAGGGCTTGGGACATGATGGCGCCAACTGCTTCCTCTGCGATCTGGCGATGGATTCATTTAAAAGACAGCTCATTTTACTTCCTGTGTGTAAGACATTGTGACATCAATGCTTTTCTGCTTCACGTGCATTTTCTCATTGAGTATTTGCAGTAGCCTTGTGAGTTGGGACAAGCTCTGTGGGGAAGGGGTATCTCAGAGAGGCCGTGTCTTGTCTAAAGCCACAGGCTTGAGCAGTACTTGAATCTGAAGTAATACAGTTGTTTCCCAAATCCTCGTCTAGTAAAAATTTTACTTCACCAGTTCTGCAAAGGCAGATACTATGGGCACCGTAGATATCTGCCACATTTGTCATTCTTTGTCTGTTTTCTATATTCCTTTTCATATTCTTTTTCATTATAGGCCATTACAAGATATTGAATACAGTTCCCTGTGCTATACAACAGGACCTTGTTGTTTATCTATTTTATATATAGTAGTTCGTATCTGCAAATTCTGAACTCCCAATTTATCCCTTCCTACCCAGTTTCCCCCTGTGGTAACCATAAATTTGTATTCTATTCTGTGAGGCTGTTTCTGTTTTGTAAATAAGTTCATTTGTGTCTTTTTTTTTTTTTTTTTTTTTTAGATTCCACAGTAAGTGATATCATGTGGTATTTTTCTTTCTCTTTCTGGCGTACTTCACTTAGTATGCCAATCTCCAGGTCCATCCATGTTGCTGCAAATGGCATTATTTTATTCTTTTTTTTTGTGGCTGAGTAGTAAATATTTGTCTTTAATTGAGAGAGCTCTAATTTTCCTCTCTTTCCAAATATTTTTTCCTCTGTACTTTATCTTTTAAATATTTTAGGAGATGGAAATGAGTGTGGGGGGGAGTGCTGTGCATGTGAGAATTGGATCATAAATTAAACAGGATATTTGTGTGAAGTGAGGTCATAAAGTTAAAGCGCAATTTTGGGGGTAGGGGAACTGAGACTTACTTGTGCGTAACAGACAATAGATTTGGGATTTCTACATTAGGTATCTGTGTACCATGAACTGCATCTCTGCTGAGTGGCCTTACTAAAGACAGACTATGAAGTTTCATTCCAGATGAATCTCAAAAATTTCTCATTAAAATGCTGCCTTATCTTTGGAGGAGACATTTAATGCTGTGACATTCTGTTCCCTATTTCTTGGTGTTAATGTTGTGAAGCTAAACTTGGTCTTGGGATATATATGTGGTTCCCACTGAACTTTGAAACAAGTTGTAACATTTTCTGATACTCAAAGTGACATTTCCTGGGGTGTTTTGAAGATAAGGAAAATTAGGCTTTAAATAATGCAACTGAGAAAGACGCAATCTATAATAAATGCCTATGTGCATATTAATTGTGCTGTTAGTAGGAAATTGGTGGGGGGGTTGAGTTAAATGTAACAAACAAATTGCAACATGCAAGTTGGAGTGGACTGGAAAAGAAGTCATTGCTTTTGGAGAAAAAGAATTGCTAACTCATAATATTTTGGCAATCACAAAATATGTGATTGGTTATCTTTACCATTTTATTTGGATTTTCAACAACAACAAAAATAATAATGTCTAACAATGATTGAGCTCTTAACCTGTGCCTGGCCTCATACTCGGCATTTTCATATGGGTTATCTCATTAGGTCTTCCCAGCAATCCCATGTGTCTGAATTCAATAGCATTTTAACGTATTTCTAAAATCGTATACAGAAAATTTCTCTCATGTTTACAACATGAAATAATTTATAAAAATGCTAAATTATGAGGTAAAGAAATTCTAAGAATGGAGAACCGAGTGTGGAATATTGATATCAAGAGTTTCCTATTTAGGAACTTGAAAGATTAATAAAGTAGAAAATGTGTTTATTATTTCTCACAGATTTTTTTTTCCTTATGGGTAGAATATGTCTTAGAGTAATATCTGAATTTCTAAAAGGGTAATTTCTCTTCAAACAGCATTTTGCTAATCTTTACCAACAACAGAGCGGTTAACAACCAGTTCATCCTAGTCACCGTGCCCTGATTTTTCTATTAAAAATGGAGCGCCATTCATTCATTCATGTATGCACGCATACATCCTTTCAGTTCAGGACTAATTGAGCACTTAACATGTGCTCAGTGGGACAATGGTGAATGTTATTCTGCTCTCAAGGTACCCAGATGACTGGCATTTGGAGAGAGATTTTTTCTTTGCTTAAATTAGATCTCTGCTGATTCTGTGCAGATAATGTCAAATGATTGGTTCTAAATTTATAGTCCTTTGTGCACATTGACTTGAATGAAATTCAAGTATCTAAATGTGGAGAACAATCACTTGCCTCTTTCATAGCTAGGAGCGGTGGCAACATAGAAACCCTCAGATGATGGAGAGATAATAGATATTCTTTGGTCACTGCTTCATCAGCAGCGTTCTGCCTTGGAGCTAGCGGTGCCAGCCATGCTTTTCATTTTAGATGCAGTTTTGAAAGAGATTCCCTTTCTATGACTGTCATTTCCTTTCGAAATGGTTTTTTGTATTCTTTAGAATCTAGGTTACTTTTTATAACATTGAATCTCTGGGGAATTGGGCAGAACAAAATGCTCCCTGACGTAAAAGTGCCAACTTAGCAAACTTTACAGAACTCATCCTGGATGGCTTGAGAACTTTTAACGCCAGCTCACTGGACACCTGATGTGCCTCATACTTGCCAGGTGCGGGCAAAAAGCCCACCGAAGCCTGACTCCAGCCCTAAGAAATGTCCCGAGTGTCAGATTCCAGAGACAGAAAGAAGAGGCATTCACAAATCCCACTTTGCAACAAGAATAAAGATGAAATGACATCATTAATTCTCAATGTCTTCATGACACTGTGATCTCAGAGGCTCATGTGCATCCGACTTGAACAGGCAGTTCATAGGAAAAGCTCCAATGCATGGTGAATTTAAAAAAACAAACAAACAAACAAACAAAAATGCTTTAGAGATAGCCTGGCAAAGGATAGCATCCTGGCTCTGTTGATTGGAGCAAATATCTTAACCTCTCTGTACTTCTGATTCTGCATCTGTAAAACTGTGATAATATTATTTTTCCAATAGGTTATTTAATGTATATAAAAGTGCCTGATTATTTAAAAGTGCCTCTAGGTTACTAAGACATGGTGGTGGTGGCGGTGGTAGCAGAGGTGGAATGTATCTAATGAGGTCATATGATGTGTATTATGCGTGAGTCAGACATACAACACTAGTGTATTAAAAAGTACGTCAGAAAATAAGGCACACGGGCATGAAGTAATTATCGAACCAATTGAAGTACTTTATAAAAATGCCAAATTTTGTTTTCAAGTTATTTAGGAGAGGACGCTTGGGCTAGAGATGTCAAGTCTTCCTGTACGAAACTATGTAATCTGAGCCTCGGAAACTAGATATGCGAGAACAAACGTTTGTTGACTCTGACACTTTTTTCCATATGAGTGGAATACATTTCAGAGCCAGGCAGAGCGAGGACATGAACCAAGGCTGTCTGGTGCTACGTCTGCGCTCCAGAGCACGTGTTTGTACTTCCTACTGACTCTTTACCTTACCAGGGAGCTTCCTTTCAGCTATTGCTCTGAGCCTCTCTTAGTATCAGTGGTTTAATATGTCTAAACCCTTCTTCATCTGAAAAAGTATACATTTGTGAGAATGACCACAGACTTGAAAAAAATCTATGGGAGTATCATTAGATTGTGAAAGCATCTTCTAATAAAGCCCAGAAAAGCTTTCTTGATCAAGGCATTTAAAAAAAAAACAACTTACTGAATGGATCTTTGGAGCAAGTCACTTTATCCTGTAGTATAACATAAATATAAATATAAATATAAATATAAATATAAATATAAATATAAATACAATAGTTTCAAATGAATTGGCAAGAAATCTGCCTTATTGTATGTAATAATTTTAGTGACTACAATATTGCTTCTTATAGATTTACTACACATTTACTATCAATCTTGAGAACTGTATTAAAAGAAGAAATGCTTAAACTAAATTATTAGAATTTTTTTTCTTTAGGGTAGGAAGATAAGGGCTTTGTTATCAGTCAGCTAGCAGGATCTAACTTACGTATTTGAGGCAAAGCTGTGTTAAGAATTATTTTTCTATTTCTCTCTTAAGGCATTCTGCAAGTGTGTGTGTGTGTGTATGTACACATATACATATTGTGAAGTATAAATGTGAAATGGGTAGATAGAATACATTTTAAGATCCCTTTATAGTCAAATGTTATATTTATATGATCATTCTAGTTGTACACATTCTGGATTGTCACCATTTTGAAATTCAGCAAAGAGAATTCAGAACCATTCATTCTCTTTTATCAAGTACCTACTAGGTGCCATGCATTCTTCCAGGCAATTGGGATAGTATGGTGAACAAAACAGAGAGGGAAGTAAACCAAAAATCTATGTGAACTTAGTTTTCCTATTTATTTACCTGTGTTTAGATTATTTAACACATAAACTTTGAGGAAAACCTTACAGATAATTAAAAATACAATTACTAAATAATTCAACTACGTATATACACACAGTGTTTTCCTATGTAGATTTATATATATGTATATAATCATTAAAAATCATGTTTTTGTAGATTTCCCACTCAGTATACATCCATGTAAATTAAGGTAGTATGGATGGTAGAACAAATAATACAACAAGATAAATGTTATTCCAAGATTACACACATACAAAATAAATGTTTAACGCATTATATATATATTTCTAAATGGTATTTTTATCACTTGAGTAATCTGAGTAAACTGTGAAGCTGAGAAAAGTGAGTTTTACTCAAGCAGTAGATTTTCCTCCTTCGACTTATTAAAGTTATAAACAAAGTCATAAAGTTGTAACTTTATATTAAAGTTATAAACAAAACTTATCCTTTGATTCCACTTGTTTTAGAATCTTCTTTGGTTGGAATTGCCTAATGGCAGTAGCAGAACTAGCCTCTTCAGTTACTCAGAAAACCCAGCAGCTGTCCCTGTTTCTAGGAACCTAACATTTCCTAATATTCCATTGTGTCTTATCTGTATGCTTCCTATATAAAGAAAGAAGGGTTCCATTATGACTTAAATGCTTCATATGCTGCAGAAACACCGCGAGGTAACTACAAAATAAATAAATAAAATGAAAATGAAGAAGTCAGCAAACAAGCCGTGGTCTGGAGCTTAAATTCCAGCTCTGTTCTCTACTAGTGCTATGTCCAGGAATGAGAAAGCCAAATTCTGCTCATGTTAGGCAGGGAGGGTGTAGCTTAGGTGGTAGAGTACATGCTTAGCAGGCATCAGGTCCTGGGTTCAGTTCCCAGTACCTCCTCTATAAATAAGTAGCTAAGTAGACATAATTACCTCCTTTCCTTCCAAGAAAAAGAAAAATAATTCTGTTTGTGTTGCTTTTATCTCATTTTTTATAGTGGGAAATTTCAAACATTTATAGAACCAGAGATGGTAGTATAATGAACTCTCATGTACTCACTCCCCAGCTTTCAACAGTGTTATTTAATCTCTATGCTTATCCTGAACCAAATCTCAGAGATCGCATAATTGTATCAATGAGTGTTCCTGTTTTAACACCAAAAGATAAGGACTATTTTCTAAACATAAATAAGTATCATTATTACACTCAACAGTTTACAGTAATTTCTTAGTATCATCAAAAATTCAGCAAATATATTCATCTCTTTTTTCAACAATTTGTTCAAACCAAGATCCAAATGTTATCCATACAATGGTAATCAATTCTGTCCCTTAACTGATTTTTAATCTATAATTTATTGCCTCCCTTTTTTCTGATCATTTTTATGTTGAAAAAACTGAGTCACATCCTCCTTTAGAGCTTTCCACAATCTGAAAGATTTCTGATTTCATTATTGTGTTATCTTTTAACATGTTCTTATCTCTTATTCTTTCTGTTTCCTGTAGTTGTCTTTTAAATTAGATCTAAAGGCTTAATTAGATCCAATTGATTGGTTTTGTTTGTTTGTTTGTTTGTTTTGGCAGAATACTTCATAGTGAGAATTGCCTTTGCATCAGGAAATATATAACATTTGACTGACTCTTTTTTTGATAGCAGCCTAGATTTTTAAAACTTGCAGAATGGTCATATTTTTATTCCATTGTTCTATCTTAATTAAATAGCTGGAGTATTCCTAGAGAAAAACAGTCCTCTTGTATCAACTATTTGATTATCTCGAGAATAGGAAAAGCAGAATAAATGCCTGATTCTTCCTCTTTATTTACCACTTTTCAAAATAGTGAGTCGGCTTCCTCCAGTGATGACCATTGAACGGCCTCTGTGTGAATGTGTGTGCGCGTTAACAACTCATGGATTTAGACATATCAGAGGGGTTTCAATCCATTGCAGAAACTGTCTTTGCTGATGTTCAAATCATCTCCTTATTTTTGCCAGTAGGAACCTGTTGAAGTTGAAACCTGAGCCTTTTTGATATACCCTGGCATTCTTCTTCCTTCCTTCCTTCCTTTCTAATATAAGACGTTCTAGGTTCATCTTGTACATTTCCTGCTCCGGACGGGGAATCAGCCATTTCCCTAAATAGCTGTAGTTGTTTTTCATGGGGAATTACAATTAGAGACTACAATCTAAGCAACACAGGTGCTCATTGCTACAGGGTGGGTCACCTCTGAGGCCTTTCCAGGGCCCAGATCCAGAACATGCATATTCTTTTTAAAATATTTTTAAAAATAAAATACATCATGAATTCTTACAAACTTACTTATCCTGTTGTTCTTTGCGGTGTAGCTCCTTTCTGCCAAAATGAAAAGCCCTGCTGTCAATGTTTCTAATAGTTTATAAACCAAACTGGGGATAGAAATAACTCATTCATACGATTATTTTGAACATTAAGAAGTAATTTAAAGCATTCATGGCATTTGACATGTAGCAAAGTTTCCGTAAACAGACTGTTGTTATCATTTATCATTATCATCATCATCTTCAATATTCTAGTAAAGATCTGTCTTCTTACCACCATCATGCCCTATGAGAAACCCTGTGTCTTCAGAAACTGTGTGTGCATGTGTGTGCGTGTGCGTGTATATGTGTAAGATGTGCCCGAGTCCTTTCAGCTGCTGTAACAGGATACTATACACAGTGTGGCTTGTAAGCAACACACATTGATTTCTTGTGGTTCTGGAGACTGGACATCCAAGTTGGAGGCGCCATCAGTTTCAGTGTCTGGTGAGAACCCACTTCCTGGCTCAGAGATGGCCGTCTTCTCGTTGTGTCCTCCATGGTAGAAGGGGTGAGAGAGCTCTCTGGGTTCTCTTATAAAGGCACTCATCCGTTCGTAAGGGCTTCACCTTCATGACCTGATCAGCTCCCAAAGGCCCCATCTCCCAATCCCGTCACATTAGGGACTGAGTTTCAGCATACAAATTTGGGGAGGCTCAAACATCAATGCAACTTGTGCTCTTGAAAAGGTATTTCATTTCAAACTTAGCTACAGTGCTTTTAAAAATAATGAAGCAAATCTCAGGCTTATAGAAGTTTATCAGTGTTGTTATGCAGAGGACCTAAAACTGTACATTATATTTTCAGCACTGCATAATAGTGAAGGACCGGGAAGATGACAAAGGTCAAGCAAAATAAATATTTCAAAAATTGTCTTTTTTGAGCTTTGAATACATAGACGGTTTTCTAGTACATCTAACTGGTGAATCCTTAGCAGTTTTGGATTGTCTTCTTAGATGGGCTAAGATGAATTAGTGGATTTTCCCCCCTTCCAATGCAAAAAAAGGACAGCAACACATAATGGCGCCCTAGATTTTTAGTATTAAAACATCAAAATAAAAAATTGCCACCCACAGATTTTCCAGGAGGCAAAACTCTTTCCGTATAATTCTATATTCTGTTCAAGGCTTTTTAGCTACAAATTTGAAAAGCCCACTTCAACTGTCTCAGGTAAGGGACACTGACTGGTCTACCTTTAAATTCATGACCATAAACTTCAAGTAAGACTAATGCTCCTGGATTATATCTGCCTGGTCCATTCATCTCCCTTTTCTCCTTCTTACCTTCTCCACCCCTTGTTACGTTCTTAACACCTCCTCCCTCATTACCACTCTCAGCTGAAGACCTGACATCCCACTTCGCTAGGATAGCTGAATCATCATGGGAGAACTTAGAATATGCACGCCTACCCGCACACCTCTCCACCCACCCGCCTCCCCACCCACACACCTGCCGCACCCCTGCCGTTAGCATGCTTCCCTCTAAATATAATCCCTTCCTCTTGCCCACTCAAGGGGTTGACTCTAGCAATGTGTGCTCCCTCTCCTCCATCATCCATTTTGAGTTCTCTGCTGATTACTCCCGTCAATGTGACAAACATGCCATTATTATTTCTTCCAACTAACAATAACAACAACAACAACAACAAACCTTTTTTCTACACAATCAATGAACCCTGCTGTCTACCATGCCACTTCTTTTTTTTTCCCCTTTTGTGGCAAAATTCCTTTAGTCATCTGTTCTCTCACTGTATCATAAAACCATTCCAGTCTGCCTTTTCCTTGCACCACGCCACCCAAACTGCGTTTACCGTGGTTGACAGTGACCATGGATAACTCAAATGGGCTGTTCTCACTTCTCATTGGGCACAGCCTGTGACATATGGCAGGATCACTTGACACGACTGATTACCCCCTTCTCCTCAATACATTCTCCCTCCTTGATTTCACTGACTCCCCCTAGATTTCCTTCTTACCTTACTGCTAATTCTTTCTCAGGCTCCTTTGCAGCGTCTTTCTCTTCAGCCTGAATTCTTCATGCAAGAACACACCAGGACTCAGTTCTGGGGTTTCTTCCCAATCTGCATTCACCTCTCTAGGCTATCTCATAAAGTTTCATGGCTTTAAATGTCATCAATATGCTGATTGCACCCAAATATTTATCTCCAATCCCGTCTTCTCTGCAAAACATCAAACTGCATGCATACAATTGTATGTCCAAAAGTGAATTCCTTGTCTTCTCTTCAAAATCTGTACTGTATGCAGCCTTTCCCATCTCTTTTAATGCCAACTCCATCCTTCCATTTGCTTAGGGCAGAAGCTTGGGTGTAATTGTCAACTTTCTTTCTTTCACATCCTACATAGAATCCTTTTTAAGGCTGAGATGTCAAAATATTTCTAAAATTCCATCATTTCTCACCACCTCTTTTGTGTCCACTGTGCTGTAAGGTAACGTTATCGCTTACTTGGATTGCCACAAGACTATTTTAACTGGTTTCCCTTCTGTAAACTTTCCAACCCCCATATAGATCATTCTCAACATGAAAGTTCGAATAATTCTCTTAATACACGTGCCAGATCTTGTCGTTTCTTTGCTCAAAGCCTCACTTAAAGTAGAAACCAAATTCTAAACAATAGCCTCCTTGATTCCATATGATATACCCCCCTTTCCCCAGCTCCTCTCTAACCACATCTTTTCTTCATGCACCTTCCTCATTCTGTTCCAGCCACACTGGGTTTCTCATTGTCCTTCCAATGCACCAGACGTCATCCCAGCGTTGGGCCTTTGTGCCATCTGCTCTCTCTACCCGAAATGCGCTTCCACAGAGAGGCTCATGGCTAAGCCCTGCATCAGAGTTGAGTCTTTGTTCATATGCCAGCTTTCCAATGAGGCCTACACTAACCACCCTATTGAAAACTGCATCCTCAGTGCCTTTCCAAGACTCCACATACTTCTCACCGTACTCTACTTTCTTTATTTGTCCACGGCACATATAAATCATGTTACTTTCTAACCAACTACAGAATTCACCTGTTTGTTTTGCCTACTGTTTACTGTCTATCTCCCCTCCTACAATTTATTCTCATTGAGGGCAGGTGTATTATTTTTTATCTTTTTTTTAAACCAATGTGCCATAAATGCTGAGAACTATTCCTGTACAGAGTAAGCATTCAATACATATACATTGAATGAGGGCACAACAAGCAGTCCCAGAGACATCCCCAAAAAGGATGTCTAAGATTATTTCAGAATATCCAGGATTCCAAGGATGGCCAGGATTCTTTGGGAAGTGGGACCTACACAAGGCTTTAGGAACCAGAGTACCTGTCTGTCCATGTCTCTCTCTGCCTCACTTTGATTTTCTCAGGTGTCCCATGTACCTTTTCCCATAGTATCTGTGCACCATTGTTCTGTCTCTGCATATTGACTCCTTCTGTTTTCTTATAGCCAATTACGGTCTCTTTGTTTCTGTTCTCCCCTCCCTTTCCAAAGCATGACTTTTTCATATCCCACTGGTAAATATACTGACTCAGCCACTCAATATTTGGATTTCAGATTCTTAGCAAAGGAATAGGATTGATCCAACAAAGACATCCATCCAAGTATTGCTGGCCGTGGCTGAGACGGGGGTACAGTTCACGTTCAGTGGGGGCTGCGGAGGGCAGCAGTTCCCAATGAAGTTGGCTTTTGGGTGGGCAGAGAACCCTATAGGTATCCACTATAGTCATCCTCTTTAATACGCTGTATCTCTAGCATAAGGTGTCGAGAGAGATAGAAGACAGATTTAGCTCATGTAGGGTCTCCTATATCATGTTGTTACTTTAAAAAATTAAATTATCCTGGTGGGTTTTTGTTACAATAAATCTTAAAATACGGTGCCCAGTTAGCCTATTCAGTGATCTGTTTCCTTAAGTTTGAGTAGGAGTAGGTTTGCAAACTGTAAAAATGAAGCAAAACATAAGTCTTCCTTTGCCTTCATCTGAGTGTATTTGTGAGTATGTGGCTCTAAACTCTGGTATTAAATTTTATTCACCTCGTCCTTGCTTTTTTTTTTTTTTTTATGGTTAAAACCATATATCTACCATGGATATATGGAGAAGAAACGGGGTTGACAACAAAATAAGGAAGGAGAACTAAAGTCATATGTCCACAAAATAATAACAGAAGTCTGTTTTTGAGTAAAACATTTTTTGTGAGATAAATAAGACACTTTATAAAAGTGTGACCACTGCAGAAAGCATGAACCGAAAGGACCCATTTCTCTGTAGTATGAATACTAAATAAATAATCCTCTGTACACTTTGTTTACATGTTACAAAATGGCAAAGAACCTATCTAAACAAAAAACCATCAGGATGTCTTCCTATCTGTGTTTTTATACATGTTTGATGTGGTTTGAGTCCAGTACTTTTTAAAAGCCAGTTATTAATCTGACAGATTTTAAACTTCATACCTACTAAAGATGCTTCTGGTTTATCTTTTAACACAAGCAGATGATGACACCAATGTTATCTATTACTTAGATGTTAATCAACAGAGTTTACTGATCCATTCAAACACATTTATTTAGCATCTACTGTGCACCAAGCAGCATCCTGGGTGCTTTATATGTCACAGTGAACAAAGCAGGCCCATTCCTACATTCCTGCCCTATAGGAATGGACACTGTAGTGTAGAGACAGACAATGGAATAAACAAATCGAGAAGCTCATTCGTGAATGATTGTTTACAAAGAAAGTTAAACAAGGTCAAAATGTGGTGAGCCGGTGTTGTGGGGAGGCAGGGTGACAGCTTGGCAGAAGACGGGGAGGCCAGGTTTGTGAGGAGGTCACGGAAGCTGAAACCTGAATGAGGACTAGGACATCCAAGGGACTCCCGCACGGGGGCAGAGCAAGGCAAATGCTAAGACACAGAAGTGTTCACAGAGCAGAGAGAAGGCCAGTGGAGTCTGGCCAAAAGAGCGAGGGAGAAGTAGTGGAAGATGACTTCAGAGAGGTGGTCAGGACCAGAGTTTGATCACATAAGGAGGTTGGTTGGTTTTATGTATAAGATAAAATGAGAAGCCATTAGGAGATTTTGAGCAGAGTGACATGGCCAGAGTTGCTCTCTTAAAGCTCACTGCCCACCCTAGACGGTAGGGGAGGGACAGCGGATGCTGGGAGACCAGGTGGGCAGCTAGAGCAGGTCTGCAGGCAGGAAATGATGTCGGCATGGCCCGTGATATTAGTAGTGAGAAATGGAAAGAATCAAATGTGTCCATTTTGAAGGTAGGGCCCACAGAACAAGCTTGAGTTTGATTTTAGAGATATGGAAGTGACATATTTGCAGATACAGATGCCTTAAACCAGAGGAGGGGTCCATTATTTCAAATATCCATCAACTCCCAAGAGTATAAAGTCCCATAGGCCCCAGGCTCTCCCACATCTAAGAATGTATAAAGATACGTATGTCCTAGGACATTCTTCAATTTTTTATGGAATGTTTCAAGCTCTAGAGCAGAGTTTCTCTCTGTGCATGAAAGTGTGGTCCGTGCATCAGAATCAGATGGTACATTTACTAATGTGCCTACACGGTTAGGCTCTCTGTAAGAAGGATCCACAATAGGCATATTTAACAGTTCCTGGAGGGGACGAGTTGGCTCGCTAACATTTGAGGACACTGCTGAGGTGAATCACTCTTTACATCCTAGAGTTATTGTTTTAAATACGTATTTGCTCTGTTGGTAATAATAGTCCTTTATTTTTCCCTCTCATCATAGAAACCATTTGTACTATAAAAACCATAGTGCTATAAAGATAATATGTAACGGTTTGGAGAAAACGTCCCCTTGAATCTGAAAATCATTTTGCTCCAGTCAGAAAATTGCCCTATTATCTACAATCGCGTAATCCTTGAGGACTAAGTAAGTGTTAGTAGTTTGGGTTTTTTTGTTTGTTTTGCTCTCTTAAATCTTTGTGGAAAGTTTGCCTCCGTGTTGGATACTGAAGACTATCTAAGTTCTATGTAGGAAAACTGTAATTAAAAAGTTGATTTAGGGGAGGTGCCGAGATGGTGGAGAAGAGAGACTCACAGCTTGCCCTCTCCCACCAATACACCAAGAATTACATCTACCAACCCACTGAATCACACAGAGCACCTGCTGAACTCTGTAGAGTGTCTCTCACTTTAAAATACAGGAGGATTCTCACAAAACCCAATAAACAACAAGTTCATGCTGTATAGCATGTGGAACTATATTCAATATCTTGTAGTAACTTATGGTGAAAAAGAATATGAAAACAAGTATATGTATGTTCATATATGACTGAAGCATTGTGCTGTGCACCAGAAACTGACACAATATTGTAAAATGACTGTACTTCAATAAAAATATATATATCCAAAAAAAAGTTGTGATTTAGACTGGTAGGATTAGTACAAGGTACTAATCAAATCAGATCAATAGTATGGCCAAATCAAAGGTATAGCCTTAGTTATTTTTTTGAGATTCAGGCAACTTGTCTGGGACAAGCTGAACTGCAAATATTCCAAGTGCAAATGTTAGAGCCACAATTTGGGAGGCTGGCAACAGCTCGCACAAATCACCTGAATATCCCCACCATCTTGAAAATTTATGTTTGTTTTTGGCATTTATTGGTTTGAAATCACTGGCCCAGTTCCCATTAGGTTAGGATGAATGCAAAGCTACTGTGTCTGTTAATAACCAGTAGCAGAAAGAAGGAACTTCCGCAAGTTTCTAACCAAATTGGCTTTACCCAATTTGAAAAGCAAAGTAATGGCACCCCCAGTGACCATCAAATCACTCTACAAGTATGGAAATCTGCCTCTGTGATTTATAAGATAAAAATTTGTGGATTTGGGTGATAAATTTACCCAAAATACACTTTTTTTTAATCCATCACAATGTCATTATTCCTGGTGTTAGTTCTTGAATTTGAACTGTTCCAGATATGGGAACACATTCTCCAGTTCAGCATTGTCTTCAGGACATACATATCCAGTTTGCTTGACCCCTAAAGCATTTGAAAATCTCAGTCCTTGCTTGACTACCAAATGTTTTAAGCCAGGTACAGATAGTATGTGACAAAAAAAACATTAAATCAGTTTCCTTCCTTTGCTGCTCTGTTCAGATCCTCCAAGAGAAGAAATATTACTCTATCATGTATTAAATGTTGTGCCTATTATTTATTGAAAATAGACATTAGGTGATTTGCCCACTTCTGCCTCCTCCAGAGTGAGTACTTAGTAGCTTTGCATGGGGAATGAACAACTGTTTTCAAACTTGAGTTGAACCTTCAGGTAACATTTGGAAGCTTGCTTTTTTGATTATGTAAAATTAAAATATAAAAACAAAAACTTAGCTTTATTTTTAATTGAAGTATAGCTGATTTACAATGTTACATTTGTTTTAAGTGTACACCATAGTGATTAGATATTTTTATAAACTATACTCCTAAAGTTATTATAAAATACTGGCTATATTCCCTGTGCCATACAAAATATTCTTCTTAAGTGATTTATTTTATACCGAGTAGTTTGTACCACTTAACCCCTTTCCTCTTTCTTGCCCCTCCTCCCACCCTTTCCCCACTGGTAACCACGAGTTTGTTTTCCGTATCTGTGAATCTGTTTCTATTTTGTTATATTCATTTGTTTGTTTCATTTTTTAGATTCCACATATAAGTGATAACATACAGTGTTTGTCTTTCTCTGACTTACCTTACTAAGCATAACGCCCTGCAGGTCCATCCGTGTTATCACAAATGGCAAGATGCGTGAAAGGCTGGGTTAAGATGGAGAGGCGGGGACCACTTCCAGCATCAGCCTGACTTCCTCTGCCACCCCTTGTTAGAAGGCAGATGGGCTGGTGTAGCAGTGGACGGCATCTTATTACACAGCTGTGCACACCTACTAGGCCATTCAGTTGGCCTTGTTAATTTGAACATCTTCCATTATCACTCGTGAGCTAACAGACTCGTCAGTGTTGCCACATCTCCTTGTCACCAGGGAGCATCATTCCTCTTGAGCTGTAGGTACTCACTGCTTCTGGAGGCTCTTGTGGCAACTTGGTTTCCCAAACCTGTCAGCTCAGAATAAGTCATTACCAGAGCGTCATGGCCCCTCCGAGGATGCTTTTTTTTTTTCACCTAAGAGTGACCATATATATTTAAAGTCAGCAACATCAGGAAGTTTCTTTCAACACAGAGCCTTTGCTTCATCTTGGTAGCTCCCTTTTATGGGCTGGTACCAGCAGCACTGCCTTTTTTTAATTTAAAATTTTTTTGCATTTTTTAAAATTGAAGTGTAATCAGTTGACAATGTTGTATCACTTTCTGGTGTACAGCATGGTGTTTCGGTCATATGTATATGTACATATATTCCTTTTCATATTCTTTTTCATTATAGGTTACTACAAGATACTGAATATGTTGCCTATGCTATACGGTATAAACTTGTTGTTTATCTATTTTATATATAGTAGTTAGTATCTGCCAATCTCAAACTCCCAATTTATCCCTTCCCAACCCCTTTCCTCCTAGTAACCATAAGTTTGTTCTCTGTGTCTGTGAGTCTGTTTCTATTTTATAAATAAGTTCATTTGTGTCCTTTTTTGAGATTCTACATATAAGTGATATCTTGTGGTATTTTTCTTTCTCTTTCTGGCTTACTTCACTTAGAATGACGATCTCTAGGTCCACCCATGTTGCTGCAAATGGCATTGTTCTTTTTCATGGCTGAATCGTATTCCATTATATATATAATCATATATATCATATATACACACACACACACATACACCAAATTTTTTTAATCCACTCATGTGATGATGGACATTTTGGTTGTTTCCATGTCTTGGCTATTGAAAATAAGCATTGCCTCTTTTTAATGACTGTGAGGCTGGTGCACAGGAACCACACATCCCAAGACATGAATGATGCTCAGGTTTGCAGTCCTATCACCTTGCAGCTCAGTACATGGCATCTGCTCATCACTGCACTCTCATGAGGGCAGGGATCTGGAGAACCACATCTAACAGGCAGCATGTTGACCATTCAACTCAGCAAGCTTGTGTGAGTGCCACCCTTAGTAAGACCCATGTTAAGGAGGAGAAGCGCCACAGAAGTATCAGACACGGTTCTTCAGCACCCAGGATAGTCTAGTGGCTGAAACCCACGCCTCCACAAGTCCCCTGTTGCAGAACTGGCTGTGAGATCTGTGTGAGCAGAGATTCAAGCACAGTGCTACAGAAACCTCAGGGAAGGGAAGAGCAAGGGATCCCCACTGAGGGAGGAGAAACAGAGTCTTGGGAAAGGTGAACTTTGAGATGGGCCCCAGAAATGTACAGAAATTCGGTGTGAGAGGGAAAACCATTTCAAGGAACTGAAGTAATTTGAACCAAAGCCCAGAGGTCAAAGGGTTACCAAAGAATGTGGGCAGAAGATGGAAGCTTTGGAAGAGGAAGACGTGTAACAGAAGATGGGGCTGCCAGGTAGAGTTTTGGATGCCTGACTGAAGAATTTGCATTTAACCCTGAACCTCCTGAGAAGGCCATCAAGAAGTTCTCTGCATTTTTGTCTTTTCATTTTGTTTTGTTTTGTTTTTTAAGATATAGAAATAGCATCATCAATCTGTTGAGAACAAAATAATAATAGCCACGTGTGTAGCCTGGATTTTAGAGGAAGGGGGAAGATCTCAAAGGTTGTTGACTCGTCTGTTGAGGAATACAAATAAAAGACGCAGAGCGCTGATGGTAGAGTGGAATATACTTAGTCCTCGTGAGGCTAAATATTCAAATAAAACTTGAATGAGTACAGATTTACAGAAAACCTTTAGACCTGGCCCCGTCTCCCTATTCTCTTCTATTACCACCTTATTGGTGAGCATAGGTCACAGATTATTCAAGAAAACCAGACCCCTGGAAAGTGACACCATCAGAAGCATCCCCTCTTGTCCCTTATAAGAGAGGCAGAACTGGGAGAAGAGGTTTTAATTTTGGAGCTTATGACACCTTGGTTCAGAAGAAACATTCTTCTTCTCTGGGTCAGAGTAGACATCAGACATTCCTTTCCTGACTTCCGTGACAAGGTAAAGACTTTCTCACTCCATAAAAACTCCTAATCCCTCACTGTACGCAGGATGGTCCATGAACAAGTAGCATCCTCACTACCTAGGAGTTTATGAGAACTGCAGAATCCAGGCTCCATCTGCTTAATCAGTGTTTGCGTTTTAACAAGATTTCCAGGTGATTTCCATGCATATTAAATTTGAGAAGCAACAGCCTTTTTGTTTTTAGGTAAAAGTTCTCGTGCTTTTCTATATTCCTTCGGGAACGAGGGCTCATGCACGTGGGAAAAGCGAGGTTGGGTGGCGGAGAGGAATGCTGGTAACCATAACCCCATCTAGTTCTCCTTTCAACCCCGAACCATATATAGAGTGTAAGGCAGCGCCAGGCACGCAAGGGCTTTGTAAATCATAGCTGCTTTTATTGTTGTTGTGGCTGTTTTTTGTCCATGATTGTTATTTTCAGTTAATTTCTCTTACCTGGACCAACAGTTTTGATTGATTCAGCTCTCCAAATACAAGAAAGCTTAAGAAGCGTTTCATGGAACTAAAGTGGCAGGAACAGCCACCAGATCACCCTGCTCCCATACGGAGACGGTAAATACTGAGTTTTGCCTTGATACTCAAAGACAGAAATGATCTTTAAATCACTATATCTGACATTCTGCTTGACTATGATCAGTTTCCTGTTCTCTTACATCATACGGTTTGAATTTGAAAATGATAGTAACACAAAAAATAACGTTACCTTTGATGTGGGATGAATGCTGGGTCGTGTGGATGGTGTCCTTACTAAGATTCCACGAAGTAATCAAGTCTGACCCACCCCAGGCCAATTATTTTGGGCTGCTCGAGGTCTAGGAATGATTTTACAGCAGAACACGTGTGTCTGGCAGTCCAGCTAAAGAGCAGGGTGAAGAATAAGATGCAATTCAGGAGTCTGAACAATCGGTCAGAGTGTCTTTGGAACACTTTCACTGCTGAATTTGAAGAATTGTGACCGACAAGTGTGTGTCTTTCTCTCCCTCTTGAAAAAAAAAAAAATCCCTGTAACTTTAATTGGCATTGACTGTGCTCAGTCTTGACTTCTGTATTTCCTACAGGCCTTTACGTGGAGTGGAGTCCATTCTGATTGTGTACTGATAGGCCTCTAATCGTGGTCACTGAGTTAGTCATGAGAAGAGTGCTTGCATTCTTGTCAATATTGTAAATGGCAGTCCAGTTGACCCTTCAACAACGCGGCTGTTAGGGGCGCGACCATCGGAGCAGTTGAAAATCCCCATATAAGTTATAGTGGGGTCTCCACACCCACAGTTCTTCTGCAGCCACAGTTTTACATCCCTGGATTCAACCAACTGTGGATCGTGAAGTACTGTAGTATTTACTATTAAAAAAAATCCTTGTGTAAGTGGCCCCACGCAGTTCAACCCATGTTCTTTAAAGGCCAGCTGTACTGTTAGCATTGCTATATTGAATACGATGCAAGACAAGAAATAGATAACTACCCTAGAACATTTAACAATCCAGTTGAGGAGCAAAGTTTAAATAAATAACAAGAGAATAGTAAGTCACTGTAATTTTCTAGTAGGAAAAAAAAATGGTAGCATTGACAATTCAGTTAATTCTTCTGAATGTTCTCATTGACCTCCACTGTTTAATATCTTGGTACGAGTTCATATTTTTTGCGTAGTAAAATCCTTCTAAAATGTAGTATTTACTTAGTAGATAACAAAATAAACATGTAGACTGTCAGTAAAGTGAGAAAAAACTTTTTAAAATGTAAGGTTATGTAATGAGATATGTGACAATTGTGGCAACACGTTCAGTTATTATATATGTTTTTAAAATGACATTTTTGCTCCTTAGATCTCATATAGTGTACGTATTTACCTATATGTCTCATTTACATCTTATATAGATTTATAAATTTACATATTTATCCGTCCTGATCAGAAATTTGTAACATTCCATACAGTTTCAATTCCTCCAGGTAAATTCCAATAAATTAGTATTTTGGTTTATCCATAGGCCATCTGAATTTATGTGGGTTACGTTTTTAATGATAACAATACGATGTAATTTAATCGCTCCGTTTCTGGAATCCCATGAATAAAATATAAAAGGCGAATTTAATTTGCAAGACATTAATGAGGAGCGTCAGTACCTCTCATCCTTCTGAGAACTTTTAAAAGATATCTAATTATTTTTTTACTCATTATTATTATGAAAGCTGTGAAAGTCAGGTCACATGTATTTGCATGTGTTTTCTTTTATTTTTTAATCACACTGAGAGACTGCTGAATATTCCTTCAGAGAAAATTCAAAGAAAAGAAGAAAACTAGGTCTGTTCTCAGCTAATCCTACACAGTATGTTGAGCTGGTTTCTGAACTTGGCCACCCTGGCACTGTCATGGATTGTTGGTCTCTCATCTCCAGAAATCGATGATGCAAGGGCATCTATTTGCTTTCCATCTGCAGCCTTCTATACTTGGTTAACCCAAAATGAGGTCAAGAAGGTTGGGGTTTTAAGCCCAGCAGTAGCCAAGGAGTGTATAGAATAAGCTGCTTCACTGTGTCGGATTCCAAAATCTTAGCCATCAAAATAGCCTTCAAATGTTTTACTTTCAATCCCAGATACTTTGGAGAGTTCTTTAAGTGGTATTAAACAGCTGAATTTCTCACTGTGCAAGTGCTTATATGTGTTCGTGAAATAGAAGCCAAGTGGCATGTAACTAAATACAAGTTTTTATTATTTTAAATAATTCTTACCTAAAAAGAAAGTATGAGCTAGCCTTTTAGAGCACTACCAGGTATTGTTCCAAAGCATTTTCAAGAAACAGCTAGTTTTTCCTGCATCACAACTCTGTGAAATAACTATTATTATTAAAATTATTATCCCAACTTACAGATGAGAAAATGGATGACAGAGAGAGGTTAGGTAACTTGACTGACTATTACATAAGGAGAGATATGTAATGAAGAATTTTTAGATTATTCTCAAGGGCTGTATTATCATTGGATGACTTTTTAAAATTCACTTAAAAGATATTTATTTAATGCCAGTTATGTACCAGGTACTGTGCTCGGAGCAAGAGAAAGAGATAAAAACGTGATGAGTACCTTTCTGATGCCAAGCATCCAGATAAACAGCCATTCCCCAAATCCACATGTGTATTAAATAGTTACTTTATTAATTCAATAGGTTATCCCAAGTACCTAGTCTCTGCTGGGTATTGTCTAGCAAGAGCCGTGTCAAATGTCTGACACTTTGACAGAAGTCTGTATTTTATTGTAATGATTCTACCTTTAAAACAACCGTTAGGCATCTCCTATCCAGCTTTATTGAAATGCCATTGGTATTGCCATGCTTCTGCCTACAGAGAGCTTCTGTTATAAGATTCGTAATGATGAACAAAAGAAACTAAATACTGACCACAAACACGCTCTTCACTGGTTTGGAAATTGTGAGTTGACTTTTCTCTCGGTCTCTTCTTACAAAGATGGCAGCATTCTAGAAAACTGTTGCCTTCTCATTCCCTAAATACTGTTTTTCATGTTTATACACAAATTCAGTTTGACATTTCTAGCTATCTAGCTTGATTCTAGGAGCAAGTTGACCTTCTTTTGTTATTTGAAACTGTTTTATCAAAGGTGGGCTTGTCTTTGACGCTAAACGATTTCGTAACTGAGAGTTGTGTGCCAATAACCAGTGAGAAACAGGATTAAAGTTGAGACGAAGTCCTGGAACGTGAGGGTGCCCACAGCCACGTTAGGAAAGTCGCAGTCAGGCCAAGAGTGGTCATCCTTTGGGACAGACACCTGAGTTCTTAGGTTTAGGTAGAGAATAGTAATGGGGCAGGTTAATGGGGAGTGAGAGCTCTTTTCTGAGAATCAGCCTGCTGTGCCGTTCACTTACTACCTGGACTTGACTTTAAAATCATGGATAATTTACTTTTACATCAAAGACATTCTCTAACAAAATGAAGGGCTCTAAATCAGACCATGCTAATAAAAATGTTGGTGATATGTAGTCTATTTAAACTCCACAATTTTTTATTACAATGCAATTTACGATGTTTGCAAGTAAATAACCCTTTTTAAAATCATTAGCTATTATCCAAAAACCTATCACTATGGAACTACAAGTTCAAGTTCTTAATAACTCTTCCAAAAAACTGTATTTCTGTATCAGATAAAGATGGCTCCTCTTTTGGATAAAAAGGACTTCAGATTTCTAGAAAAGTGAAGACACTGCTGGAGCTGTGCTATGGTTGATGTAGTTTCTCAAATTGACAGTATTGTCATTCTTTGAAAAATAATTTGTTTCTGCTTTTTTTTGGAGATTTGACTTTCTTTCTTTGGAAGAAATGTGGTTTATTGAAAAATCCCAAGAGCTCAGAGTCAAAGACTTGGTGTTCTAGTCCTCATTGTTAGACTAACTAGTCATGTGTCAAAAGGCGAAGAACTTAAGCAGCCTTTCATTTGTCTGTTGCTTTTGAAACTAGGAGAGTCGTATCTGTCCTGCCTACCTCCTAGACATGTTAAAACTCAACAATCTGGATGCATATGTTATCTGAAGAGATAAATGCGATATACAAGTACAGTGTATGCTTTGGCGGGGGATTTGTGAGGGATAGATGCGTTTATAAAAATACTGATATTCACTGAATTCCATTGCCTGCTTCCCCGTACAGAACTGTTTACAATGGAATATGTGTTTATTCACTGCAGTTATGTGTGCCTACTCATTAGAATATGTGTGTTTACCCCACTCTGCCCCATGGATTGAAAAGATCATTAACAGAGGACATGTTTTCATGATCCGGAGTCCGAGCCCCAGCAACTCTGCACTGACGAGCATAGTAGGTGCCCAACAAGGAGTTGTCGGATGAATGGAAGCACCACCCCCACCTCAAATGCTCTGTGCATTTACGGTGTACACGATACACTTGTGCTTACACCTTAAAACTCTCAGAACTGATGTTCTTTAGAGTTTTGTTTTGTAGGGCAGTTTTTTTTGTTTGTTTGTTTGCTTTTCTAATTTACGTATGCTGCAAAATCAAATTTGGAGATCATGTCTATGAGTATTAGAAAATTAATGACTCATTTCTTCATAATCTCTTCTCTTCTGGCTTGAAATCCAAATATTTTGTAATTCAAATATTTCATATTGGCGGGAAAGGGTTTGGTACCATTTAATGCGGTACAGATAACTTTCAAATGATTTTTTCTTCTGTTGTCTTAGAGTATCATTCAGGGTTATGTGATAATGTTTGAGAGAATGAGATTCATAATCAGATAAACTTAGCTTCAAGTCCCAAACGTATCATTTCCTAGTTGCAAGGCTTAATACAAGCTGTTATTGTCTCTCTAAGCCTTTGTTGCCTCGTATGGGCCTGATTACACTTCCCCGCTGGGACTGTTGGGAGGGTTAAAGGTGCTTGGCATGGTACCTAGCACATAATAGCCTTGAGTGGTAGCCATTAACCATTTACACAGTTTGTCTTCTAAACAGTCTCTTTTTCCTGTTTTGTTTGTCTTTCGTGTGTCTGCATATGTGTGTATATGTTTCCTTTTACAGATGGATATACAACTGATGACATTGAGTTTTACTGGCGTGGGGATGATAATGCAGTGACAGGAGTGACAAAGATTGAACTTCCACAGTTCTCCATCGTAGATTACAAACTCATCACCAAGAAGGTTGTTTTTTCCACAGGTTTGTATCGTGGGAAATGGTTAAGAGAAAGGAGGCGTCATCATATTTTTGTCAGAAGTGTTCACCTCTTTCAGGATTGGGTCCTAGGGAAGGACAGTGACTCCAGATGCAAACCCTCAGTTCCCCATCAAGCCCGTTTGGAACCCGTCCAGTTATTTTCCAGGAGGCACTCTCCAGCAAAGCAAATGTCTCTCACTTACTAGAGAAGGGGCTAATTGTTGGAGATGGAATGCAGGAAGAGAAATGAAGACGTGGGTCAGAGTTTTTCCTATAGCTTCATGCGTCCCACAGAATTGATCGTAATTCTTTGAAACATACTGGGGACAGCCAAGTCACAGTTCACTCAAGTCTGACCACAGTGAAATCCTCTAAAGACAGCAGGGGAGGAGAACTCCACATTTTTCTCAAAGGGTGGAATTTCATTATGTAGTCCTACCTACTGTTTCGAAGCTAAAAACTTTTCTAGATGTAGAGGTTATTCTGATGCCTTCACCATCCTTACAGTCCAGTATTGACTTCAAATTTGGTTTCATCAGCACAAATTTTTAACAAAAAAAGCCCAGGAATGTGATAATTTGCTACATAGTTATTAAAATAAAAAATAATAAGCCCATAGGAATGTCCCTCTTTATACTTTTATTATTGAAATTAATTCCTGAAGCACAGAAAAAGCCAATACTGTAACTATAGATTTTGAGGGGAGGGAAGTAATTAGGTTTATTTATTTATTTTTAATGGAGGTACTGCGGATTGAACCCAGGACCTCATGCATGCTAAGCATGCGCTCTACCACTGAGTTATACCCTCCCCACTTTAAACTGTAGATTTTGAAGTGTCCTTCTGCTAAAGACTCAGACACTTCCTGTCCCTGAAAACTATTTCAAGCAAGAATACAAAGTAGCCTCAAGCTTTACAAAAAGAACAACAGAAACTTTGCCTGTGTTTGCGGTCCTCTGAACCCCTGAGACACTATGGAAATGAGTTCCTACTTAAAATATTTTTACTTCAGTATTAATACACTTGCTTTAGCCCAAGAGGGCTAGACAAGGCTTTCTTTCAATTAGTAAGAATACGCACCCACACACACACACTGTTTTTCACTGTGACTCTTTCATGTTCTCAGACTGTGTTCTGTTATGTATCTCGTTTAAAGTGTAATTCCCTAGATCCACCGCCATCAAAGGATCCAGCTTCAAGAATCTGATCCTGCAGTTACATCTCCCACAAACACTGCTCAGGAAAAGTGACTCTCCACCTTTTGGTGGGTCAGGAACCTCTTTAGAACTTCGATGGAAGCAAGGAAATTAGAAAAAAATACTGCATGCACATGAAAACCTTCACAGAATTTCAAGGAGTCGCTGCACGGACTGAAGCCATGCCGCTGATCCTCGGCTTAAAATGCATCCTCGGGCTTATGGAGAGATTTCTTTCACTATAATCAGAGTGTGCAGCCTTATTCTTATATAACCAGGAAAAAAAAACTTATAGATTGGACTTGCTGAGAAACAGTTAAAGGGGGAACAAAGGGACTGTCCCCAATTGTCTTGTCATCACAGTTGGACAGGATGAGAATCTTTCATTCCGTGTAGGAAACTGAGCAGGGAAGAGCTGGAATTCTTTCAATCACTGATGAGTGTGGGATATATCAAACACTAAATCCTGCTAATTAAAAGCCCTGCTTTCTCAGACTACTTTTGCAGAAGAAAGTGCCCTTCACCAGAAGCTAAAATTGAATTTAAGAAAGATATACAAAGTTTATAAGCCTTTAAATGAAAGTATCCTATAAATATTGGTTGATAACGATGTTTTAAAATTGTCTTTCTAGGTTCCTATCCTAGGTTATCGCTCAGCTTTAAGCTTAAGAGAAACATTGGTTACTTCATCCTGCAAACATACATGCCTTCTATCTTGATCACTATCCTCTCCTGGGTCTCCTTCTGGATTAATTACGATGCTTCAGCTGCGAGAGTGGCATTAGGTAGGCGTTATCTGACCGCTTGGCGGCGTTTGCCTGTGTGTGCACATGCACTTGCATGCCCATTCCTTACCTTCAAATTTGTGTTGCGTGTCGAGACCACAGTGCACACATTACGGGAGTTTGGCTGTGAGGCTTGGGGTGATCTGATTCAGCGCTAAATCAATTAAACATGAGTTAAAACTCTTTCATGTCAAAATTAGGTAACTGTATAGCTGTCGATAATGAAATTAGTCCCATCAGCTTGATATTTTTATTGAAGCATAGTTCGTATAATATTGCTTGATAATTGTTCAGTTTTTATCTGTGTTCCTTACCTGGGATGAGCTCTCTTCCATCTTTTTTTTTTCCCGCCTGAGCAAGAAACAAAGAAATACAATATGTAACTAACCAATGAGCAGAAAGAATTCTAAAGTCTTATTAAGATTTTGGAGTAGCATGGCAGAGGGAAGGACTCAACCAAGTAAGAATATTGGGAAATCATTCATAGCATCACTTATGCTTGATGTTTTCCATTATTACACCAGAAGAAGAGAATAAATCATACTTCATGGGTATTTTTATGTTACTAACGCCAGGTATAGTAAATTTATGATCTTTTGTACAACTTCATTATTTTGAGTTCTGACTAATCTCTTTAAAATTTTGAGCTGTTAACTGCTCCACCGATGTATCTCAGTTCAATCAATTACTTCCTTAGCAAAGTCACTCATTCATTCATTCAACAAATGTTTGTTGAACACTTACCATGTGTCAAACATACTAGGCACTGGAGCTAAAGCCAGTGCCCTTCGAGAAGTTATGTTCTAGCAATGAAAGATAAACGATAAATTTATTTTGCATGTAACATGGAAATTATATAATGTAATAAGTCCATAGAGGGGAAATAAGCAAGGTAAGGAAACGGGTATTCCTGGGGATGCAGTTTAGAATAATCAGGATAGACTTCGTTCAGTGATTGCCAGTGGAACAAAGACTTGAAGAAGACCAAGAGCCAGGTGAATACCTGGATGGGAATATTCCAGTGTAAGGAAAAGGCTCTGAGCAGAAACGTGCCAAGGAGGTCAGCAGGGTGGCCAGGGCGGTGGACACAGAGTGAGTTCAGGAGGAGAGAGAACATCGGGGAGAGGGGACTGAGAGATGAGGAAGTGGTCCAGCGGCCATAACAAAGGCTTTGCTTTTGTTCAGAGTGAAAATAGAGTCACTGAGCAAAGAAGTGACATGATTTCAAATACAGACTTCTTGTGTGTTGAGATTAGATTATGGTAGTTCATGGAAGGAAAAAGTTATGACCCCTGGACTGAGTCACATCTGCTGTGATATAGTCTCCTAAAATACTGTAGAATGCTCCTTGGAGACCAACAGCTGTTATGATTTCTATTTACTTGGTTCGTGATGTCCTTTTTCCTCATGGTACTGAGGATACCTTGGAGAAGAATCCATATCTAATTTAGCTTCTGTTACATCTGCAGTTCTCACACAGTGAGTGGTGTTCAGTAACTATGTGCTGAATAAAGGAATTTATAAATATCCTGTTACTCCAAAGTGAAACTCTATTATCAGTTTTATGTCTACTACAGGAATAATAAGTTATTTACTTTTTAAGAGAAATTTTTTAAATGTCTTTTTATGTGAGCAGTTTATTACTAGGTCAGAAATACCTTAAAATGAGATTTAGATAAATAGTAAAATCAGCATTGTCAGTTTTATAATATAGATGTGATACTCATGTCATACAGGATAATCTCTCGTTCACATAATGAAGAGAAAAGTGAAATTGGAAAAAGTGTCAAAATGACTAATACAGAAAAGATATGGGAACTATAACACACCTACATCTGAAGCATGACCATAGGTTTTCCTGACATGCTGAGAATCAGACGATCAAGTTTATTTATTTTTTGTATCTGCTTTATAAATATGTAGAAAAACAAGACAAAAATTAGGATCTTATTAGAGAAAGAAAATTAAATCAGAAAATTTATGTTCCCAAAAAAAAATTGTAGAAAAGAAACTTAACTTTTGGGCTATGTAATTGTATAGTGTTTAAGGACACAGGTTTCTGAGTCAGAGAGATCCCAGTTCAAATGCTGACTTTACAATTTACCATCTCTATGAACTTGACCTTTGAGGTCAGTTTTCACATCACGTTTTTGCTACAAAGCTGGACCTTATCAAACTTGAGACTCTGGGCTCCCAGTGCTTTTAGCCAGAGTATCTCTGTCTGTCCCTCTCATTACAGCCTTGAGGGAATAAGCTCCCCACTGCTGGGGGTGCTCCCTCGACTGCACAGACAGTCACTACCTGACCCAGCGTGGCATTTCCCGTAAAGAGTCTCATCATTCTTCTGTATTATTTCTCTGTGCATTGCGTGCCTATATGCCCAACCCAGAAACATGAGACTAGACACCCGCTTCTCTGTTACTCTCCACCTCTACTTTCCATCTTTTTGGAATCCCTTGTTCGTATCATCTGTATCGTCCATTTGTTGATTTCAGTACTGTTACAGTTATTTATTTCCCCTTCAACACTTAATTTGTCCCTGACGCCTCCCTCCTCGTGACTGGTCAGTGGCCCCACGTGGCCTTCAGTTTTCATTTCAAACTCCGCGTTAGGCTCTGTGTATGTGGCTTTCTATCATGCAGCCCTTACTTAGTCCTCACTTTCCTCAACATGCTTTCTATCATATCCTGTCAGTTACCCACATTGAGTTTCTTGAAAAGGTTTATCTTTTGATGGACTGTGTACTTCCACCTCCACAGAGCACCCATTTAAAAAACTCTCTCCACCACCAAGGCCCTTAGGCCTGTTGTCACTTTTGACCTCCAGTCCTTGGTTGCCAGGTAACCCTTACTCATTATTCAGGACTTAACTCCAAAGTCCACATTGCCTGATCTCTTCCCCACCATATCACAGGCTAAAACCAGGATTTTCTCTATATTCTCAGCTGTATATCGTAGCGTTTAATTTATATCTCGAGTCCCCCACTACAGACATAACTATAAATCTAAAAATAGAATTAAAGAAAATCCCCCAGAATGATTAAAATTTACTGTAAATTAATAATTTATGCATATCTCCAGGCTCTAACACAGGGCTACTATGTGTAACATGTGCCCAGTATGTATTTTGCAGCATATCTGAATAAGTGAAAGAGTAGTTAACCTTTCCAGCTGTGATGAAAGCAGCAAGGAGATAGGAACATTATGAATCTCATTTTTTCCAGGAATTACAACTGTGCTAACAATGACCACGATCAATACGCACCTCCGGGAGACGCTCCCCAAGATCCCCTACGTGAAGGCCATTGACATGTACCTGATGGGGTGCTTTGTCTTTGTCTTCATGGCCCTTCTGGAATACGCTTTGGTCAACTATATCTTCTTCGGGAGGGGGCCTCAACGCCAAAAGAAAGCAGCTGAAAAGGCTGCTAGTGCCAACAATGAGAAGATGCGCCTGGATGTCAACAAGGTAGGTTCTGGGGGCAAGCCCTCCTTGCTTCTTAAACTCAAAGAAGAATGCCAGCAATGTAGGCTCATGGCCTTGTTTAACAAAGGCGAAAACCAAGGCCCAGGGAAGACAAGAGTAATTTCCCCCACATCACAAAGATAATTAGTGATGGAGGCACAGTTAGGGCCCAAACTTAGGACACGACATTTAGACGCCCTTTACCTTAACACTAGGATGGTCCAAACCAGAGTCATCGGAGAACCCCCTTTGCGAGCTTTTCCAGATATGAGTATAATGTGTGCTATGATTCACTTTATGTTTGTTTACATTTACTCACTTTATTTAAATTTCTTTCAAAAGGAAATTTCGTATCACTTAAATCAGCATTACTTTCTGGAAGGTAATTTTGAGTATAAATAAATAAAAATGAAACTATGTGATTAAATTCTAGGATATGCTAAATTAAGGCTCTGGGCCTGATCTCTGCATTCTCTTTCATTTAAAAGGGAGATAAAACAAGTGCAGACATGTATTAAAGACCCATCCACAACCAACTGAGATTTTCTCCTTGAAGTCATCAGATGGATAGAAAGAAGTGAAAGGGGAAAAAAGAGTAACTTTCTTTTTAAGTGACAAATAATTACTTAATGCCTTGCACATGTACCACTTAAAATCGTTGGAGCATTTGGTACAAGAGGCCACTGTCTTGCTTAAGTCAGATAGTCAAAGAACAGTTCCCACCCAGTCGTACATGCAGCTTATTCTTCAAAGCACTGGTTCTCAACCTGGGGTGCCCAATTGAATAATTGGAAACGCATTAAACATACTGAAGCCTGCGTCCCTTCCCCAGAAATTCTGATTTCATTGTCCTGGGGTATGCCTGGCCATCATAATCCTAAAAAGTTCTCCAAATACTATTCTAATTTGCAGCCAAGATTTAGAATCTCAATTCTGAGGGCTTTTGACAGCATTTCCAATAGATTTTTGACAGCTCTTTGTTCCCAAAATGTGACTTCACCTGGCTTCCCATTACATAACTTTCTGAACTAAACAGAATATCTACATATGTATTTTCCCACAGTCCAAACTTAGACCCTTCAAAATAGACAAGAAAAACAAGGTCTTATTTTAATATCTACCATAAATAGCATTTATAAAGTAGTACATAGTTTTGGATTTGATAAATAGTTCATAATGAGGGAACTGGGACAACAGTAATACTTTTAAGCCATCTGGAATTATTAATCATCCAATAATTATTTAATTGACATTTTAATATCTCTAACTTCAATTTAACTCCAAGGACAGCACACCATAAGTAATTTCTGCCATTGAGTTTTATTTGGAGCAAACCCACTGGACGTCTCTGAGTCACTAATATTTTCCACATATCCATAGGTCTGATATTTGATTTTGGACTATTCGCTAATCAAAGGCACTCTTTGCCAGGAGATAACATTTGTTATCATATAAATTTTAAATATAGCCCTTGAAAGCCAGTGAACCATGGGGCCTAGGAAGTTGTCGATTTCTCTTCGGTGTTCCAGGTTTCACTTATTGGAATCTGTTAATAGATTCCAAGCTAGCATTATGACTTTCTTGGGCTGTCAAATGAGAGAATGCTTTTTAAGCCCGTTCTATGATTTTCCTGATAGAGTAGCTTTAGTAAAGAAAAGAAATTGAATAAATAAATAAAACTATCTCATAGGACGGCAGTTTGAAATGCATTGATTAAATCAATTGCCTAATGCAGAGCTGACTTAAGATAACATCCGATCTCCTTCCACTTTCATCTACCTTGTTTTTTTCATACCAATTTGCATTTAAATGATAAATTTAAGTAACAGAGAGTGGCAGTTTTATAGCAAACTGAACCGGGGGAGTTTCAGCTAGTTTTAGATTCAGTGTACTGAGATGGAGGTGGGGAATGGTTCACTGGGCAGGTGCCCCTTTAGTGATGAAAAACCCATCCTCTTGCCTGAAGTTGGAGCCACAATTCAGAGCTTAGAATATGAGAGAACAAAAGAGACAGTAGAGTTCTAGTCTGGTGGGGTTCTCAAATCACAGGTGATTTTTGCCCCCGAGAGGACCACTGACAATGTCTGTAGACCATTTGGATTGTCAACAGAGGAGGTGATTGCCACTGGTATCCAGTGGGTAGAGCCAGGCGTGCTGCTAATATCCTGTCGAGTACTCAGCAGCCTCCTCGTGACAGTCATCCAGCCCCAGATGTCAATATTGCTGAGAGTAAAAAGCCCTTCTCTGGTCCAATCCTCTGGTTTCAAACACGAGAGAAATATAAGGGGCTTGTCTTGTTCTTGAAACTTTACCCACAGGTGGCTTCTCCACTTTCTCTGATTGGCTCGCATAACATCAAAGTATCAGGAGTTCTAATTTAGTACAATGGTTCTCAACAAATATTTTGGAGTCAGGTTCAGCATTTACCCCCCATTTAATAGTATGACAATAGGCACAAAAAAAAAAAAAGGAAAAAAAAGTCTCTCTGGCCCTTCAGTCTCCTCATCTGTAAAGTGGGGTTAATTCCTCTCTCATCGGTTATTGTGGAGATATGCTAGTATGTAGAGAGGATAACCCAGTCTCCAGTACATGATAAGTACTCAGTAAGTGATAAATACGAATAGCATGTCATAAATAATAGGCATTACTACATTTTAAAAATAAAATTTACAGTCTTCAGACCTATTGGCGACACTTGCTTGTGTGTTGTGCATGCAGTGTAAAATGTGGGATGTAATCCCATCCCTGTAAAAGAGCCTTGTCTGCAGAGGCATGTTTCACGTTGGAAGTTTTAAAGTCAAAGCAAGGAAATCATTTTTCAACAGGCATGAACTGTAAAATCTGTAGTCCACCAACTTCAAACTTTGTTAATTATTTCTTAGGCTAGAATACTTGATTAGATTTTTGAAAGGTGACCGTCTGACATTCCAGACTCCCACTTTTTTTTTTTTAAATCCAGCATGAAGAGTTACAGGAGCTCCACTTAGGACTCTGATTGTACAACGCTTTCTTTTGTGTCAGCATCATGAATAATGCCCCTGTATTTCTTATCAAGAATATCCCTTCTTTTCAACTGGAGTTCTACGGTTTTTTGGGGTTTTTTCTTTTTAAAGATCAGGCACATCTAATCAACTAAGTATTGTTGGATGATCTGGAGAAATCAGTCACTAGGAGACAGGTTGACTTTTTCAGTTTCCATTGATGGTTTCCTAGAGACAGAAGCAGCATGTCAGATCATCTAAAGTGGCTTTTAAACTGCTCTCTGTCCTCAGGTCAGAGAGGGATGAAAATGGGAAGCCTAGCCAGGTGGGAACCCACTCTTGCTTCAAAGGCATACTTCCACATTTTTCTAATCTCTTCTCTGTGTTAACCTTCCTGTATTTAGCAAGAGTATCTGCAGCTCTTAAAACAGTTCTTAACCTGTCATTTAACTGATGCAAAAACTAAGCCTCATAAGAAAAGTGAAATATCCAAGGTTGCATAGCAAGGTAAACAAAATTTCTGAGACAATCCTCTGTGCAAGCAACTGAAAAAAGAATATAAAATTAAAAGGCTGATTCCACATATTCAGTCCATAGTATTCAATTCAGTTAACTTCTCCTAAAAATCCCATCTGTCTAAAAACAAGAGCATGGCTGACAGGCAGTGTTACTTTCACAGTTGTCTCCATGGTGACACATTAAATTATAAAATACTACAATTTTTAAAAATAAACCTCAAACCAACAAGAGTTCTACTGAATATTTTCCCCAAGTGATTTCAGGAGTAGTTAAAAAAAATATGACCTCTATTCTAGGGTTATGAGAGTCCTCCTGTTATCTTTTGCATTCTTCTATTTATGTGTGTGTGTTTATAGAATTTGCTCTTAATTAATTGCACCCACTTTTCTAGCTCATGCCTTCAAGTTGCCAGCTCTCCTTTTATTCTTTTAAGCTTTGTTATTTTCCTAACAATAACTAGGTTTATATACATATTATATATATATTTGAGAATTTAGTTAACTTCTGTCTTTTCACCGCTTTGATTCTTGTATACCTGAAATGCCGCCAATATCCTTATTGTATTGAGACAACCACAATCACCAGTTTTCCAAATAAAGCTGCACCAAGAAAAAAGCTCTCTGTTGGGAGCCATTCTTTATCCTGCATCCAGGGGTGTTGCCAGTCTCTGTGTTGTCTTTATCCATTGTGCTTAATTTTTTTGTGTGTTATGCAAAGTGAGTAAGGTCTTTTAAATTTAATTATTTCTAGTGCTTGGAATTAGATTTTTTTTAATGATACATTAAAAAAGATGTAAGTTTAGAAATCCTTATCTCTGTTAGCATCGGTCTTTATCTAAAGGCCAGTAGCATTTATCTATTTCCAGTTTACTTTAACCACTGATCCTAATCTAGTGGCAGCAGTCGACTTAATTAGCACGTTCTCTACTTTGTCTTCCAGATTTTTTATAAAGATATTAAACAAAATGGGACCCAATATCGATCCTTGTGGGACCCAACTGGAAACCTCTCCCCAACTAGACGGACTACCAATTACGATTTCTCTCTGTATACGGTTAGATAGCCAGTTTTTAATCCATTTATTTGTTATTTCTGTTGGAGCCAATTTGTTTAGCTGTTCCCTTTAAAATAATGTATGGTTTGTTTTGCAGATAACCTGTAGACTTGTGTCCACAGAGCCATGGGGATAAGTTAAATGTTTTCATGGGACCCTAATGGGGTTTTTTTCTGTTGGTTTTTTTTTTTTTTTTTAATGTGGATGTGATGAGCACAAGCTTCAGTGTTCCCCTCGGTCATTGTGCCAGAGAAAGAAACCAAGTGGATCATATTTTGAGACTCCTTTTCATTTATATTGGGAGGATAGAGTGTCATTAAATACTCTGGTATTTCTTAGTTTTCTTGTTGTGTATCTTTTGGTGAGTGGAATATGTGGAGACATATATATAGTCCTCCTGTAAGTTGGTTCAGAATTCAGAAACCTTTATTTTCTGTCCGAGATTATTAATTCATGTCTGAGAATGTTACGTTTGCATCAAGTCCTTGTTCCTTTATTGTGGTTTATATTTTACAAATAAGTATTATCTTGGCTGGCGCAGTGCTATTATAATGATAGGTAAGAGGCAATAATTGAGATTGTTTCTTGTCAACACTCTTGACTTAAATGAACGCCAAAGAAAGCCCACTGGGGGCGAAAACGTAACAGTGTAGTTTCTGAATCTTCATGTGTTTGCATTTTGTAATTGGCAAATTGTCATTCATAGTGCCCTCCAAAGTGGAGAATGAGGACGATGGTGATGAAGATGATGGTTGTCCCCATTCCACGTTATCATCCGCGACTTGCCTCTCATTTGTCTGTAGTTCTCTTTCTTGGTGAAGCAGTGAATGATGCTGAATGCTTGCGAATCTTTCCTATGAGGACTTGATGTCAGATGAGCTGCCGTTATTGTATCTTTAAGTATCACGTTCTTATTTTTGTGGCTCTGACCCCAGATTCTTCAATTCCTCATTGTTAATGCCTTTGGGCTGAGAGATAGGTGTGGTTAACCTATTAAACTGCTAGCTTGTTTTGGTATTTTAAGTTGCTTTTTTAACTTTGTTACTTGTGTTATACATAGCCACAGAGTCTGATAAATGGTATTAGGTAGATTCCAGGAGAAGAGATGTTTGAAACTCTGTTACTCACTGTTGTAGTCTTGATCCCCTGAAACACCCAGCCCCTACTAAGTCTGTTTTCTCAGCCTGTCTCATTTGTGGGGTTGCTGCTGTTCTTGTTTTTAACTGAAATCTCTGTTGTTGAAATTGAAGTGGATGATCTGATTGGGCAGCGTTCTGGGTGGAAGAAGATATGTCTGACAGTTGGAGTTTGGGTTTATGATGAAAACGGTTGAACAATGTTGTGTTTTTCAAAACCAGAATGAAAGTATACTGCATGATTGGTCTATAACTGGGTAAAAGTTACATGAAAATTCAGGAAAATCCTCAGATGTTACTTGAAAGAAAATTTGCCTCTTTGGTGCTGTTTTCATGTCATGAGTTCATGACACTTTCTGATGCCGTGATTTGGACTCTGATTTGTCAAGAACTCTTTCTCTCTATTTCATAAAACATTATGTTAAAAAAAAAAAGAATGATTTACATTGAAGTATGAATCTTAATGTCTTCTGCATTTATAATATTTTTTGTTGAATATGTCTTTATTCTGTCTTTTGAATTCTCCTTTAAGTTCATAAGCAGAGTATGAATTAAGGACTAGTATTCAAAAGTTTGAATGATGAGCTATTAAATCTGTAACCTGTAAAAACATCAAAATTATGTTGACAACCCTCAGAGGCAGTAGAGTGCACTAGGAAGATGGTGGCTGTTAGAGTCAGAATGAACTGGGTTCACGTTCAAGTGTGGTTATTTATTAGCTGTGTAACATTACACGTGTTTAACCTTCATGTTCCTCAAATGAAAACTGAAACACTGATTTTTGCCTCATGGAGGTGCTGAGAGGATTAAATGAGAGAATTTGTTAAGGGCATTACCCAGGACCAGACAAAGAGCACTCAATACATAGTTGCTATTATTCTGGAGAAGGGAGCAGTGTGTATCTTTCTCAGGTTTTCTTGTTTTAGCTCTATTACTATTTTTCTGATTATAAAACTAATTTGTAATTGTTCTTTAAAGAAAATGTGCAAAAGGCACCTGCACTCTACACCCAGATATAGTCATTCTTCACATTGCCCTTTATTTACACTTAGTGACATATTTTTATATAAATAACTATGCTCTGCTATTGTATACACTGCTATTTTCGACGTACCTTTTTTGGTCTTTAAGTATCAGTCTTCATCATTTCTAACTACAAGACATTGTATTGAATGTGTGTACTATAATTTATATAATGAGGACCTCTTTTTAGATATTTGCAGGGTATCTAGATGGGCTTCAATTATAAACAAGTCTGAAATAAGTGTCCCATGCTGACATGTTTGCACACCATTGATTCCTAATATATTTCTTAAAGTAAAATTTGCAAGTCCAAAAGCGTGCGCCTTTAAAATGGTGATACGTGTTGCCAGATTGTTCCTTGGAAAAGTTCTACTGTAGTTTCCATATCTATGAGAGTGTAGCTGTGTACACACACACATACACACACACACCCTACACACACACATCACCCACCCCTAAAATAATGAAGAAACAGAAAACTGATGTCTGTTTTCCGTTGTGAAAAGTTTTACAGAAATAGAGACAGAAGAATCCAAAAACCCACGTGCAGTTTTTCTCTTCTCTGTCCAAAGCCACAGAGAATAAAATGGCAATAGAAAGACAAAAGACAAACAGTCAACACCCAACTTAAATTGAAGCTGTGCAGAGGGGCAGAGAGGCATGAGGAGGTTCAATGTTGGTACATGCAGAATCCAGGAGAATCTACCCAAGCTACATTTGAGCAAGTAGAAGAACCCTATAGAAAGGTCTACATCAAAATGAAGCATCTAAACAAGCAGTGTAGCAGCTGTGCACAGAAACTACCAAATGACATTCTATCTCTGTCTCTCTCACTTAGTAGGAAAAGAGAGGAACTCAGCATGCAAAAGACAGATAATGACCCTTCACTGAAAAAAAACAAGTCAGGATGTATTAAAATTTTTCATAACAAGTTTTTTTCTTGCTAGAAAGTGGAAAGAGATATGAAACAAAAGATCAAGGTAAACAAGAGACTATAAAAAGAAATATGATGGGAAAGAAATTTTCATAGACACTAATAACTGAATCTAAAATAGTAAGGAAGAAAACCAGTATGGCAAAAAATAGAGTAACACAAAGTTCAGGCTGTTGAAAATCTCACTGAAGGCAAATAAAGAGATGTCGAGATGAAAGCCACTTAGAGAAAATATAATACAGGACAAGTATAGCAAATTACAAATGCAAAACCTTGATGTTAGTGAAGTATAGAATGGAAAAAAATGGAGTAGAAAAAATATTTAAATCTGTTATCAGTAATTCTAATAATGATAATAATCAATACTTGAGTGTCTTATATGTGGTTAGACACTCTATATACATGATTTCATGATATAGTCCTTATTATGACTGTATGTTGTAATCATTGTAATTTTACATATGATGAATGGAGACTCATAGAATGTAATTAATTTTCTTAAGATTGGACAGCTGAGAAAATATGACTGGAGGATACTCTCTTAACTACCCCTCTGTACATTATGTATACACATCTGTAATGAGATTAATCAGTAGGCCAGAGGATATCCTGGGTTCCAAGGTAAAAGTATGCAATACCATTGCCACCTTATTATTCTTCTCAAATGACTAAACTTCCAGCCAGAAAAAGTGAATGAATGACAAGGAAGGAAAAAAATGCTAAGTCTCAAACATTTTTATAAGTCAATGGAAAAATGTTACAGGGTTCTGAGGGGGAAAAATATAACTTAGGATATTATTGATATATACAGGCAAAAGAAAGATAATCTATCCTCAGTATGTGGAATCTAAGGGAACATAGCATCCATAAGTCTTATTCAAAAAATGTGTATATTATAGTTTGATGAAAAAATAAAATCCAGCTCCCAACAAAAGGTAGTCAAAGTAAGGAATTTTAAAATAGGAAAAGCCAGTATGCCAGCATTTAGAACTAGAGGTAGCTTGTAGAACTAAAATTATATAACCCTAGAAATTAAAGTTACAGAATAAAAGATAATTGAAACATTTTCAAAAACTAGATATTGAAGATAAGTAAAAAGAATAAATCAGAATAGGTATTGCTGATGAGGGAGAAAGTATTTGTTTCCTAATTCATAGCAGTGACTCAGTATTTACCTTTTATTTTGAGAGTTTATGAATCAAGAATTTGAAGATCAAGGATATGTTTAAAATTAATATAGATAACTTCTATGACTGTGTTTTTCAAAGGGTCTACCATAGACTGCCTACCTTAGGGTCACCTGGGATGCTTGGTTAGAAAGTAGATTCTACCTGAGATATAAATCAAAATCTTTAGTGGGAAAGCTGAGGAACTGACATTTTTATTTCGCAGATCTTTATGGTTTTACACTAAAGCATGAAAGTCTGAGGACCATTATGATAGAAGAATCAAAAACTGACACTTCATCTTATAAAAACTTTAGGTAATAAGACAGAAATAGAGAGAGATGAGAGCAGCATTATTTACAATAGCCAAGATATGAACACAACCTCAGCGCCCATCAGTAGACAAATGGGTAAAGAAGATGTGGTGTATGTATGCAATGGAATATTACTCAGCCATGAAAAATGAAATACTGCCATTAGCGACAACATGGATGGACCTAGAGGGTGTTATACGAAGTGAAATAAGTCAGAGAAACACAAATACCACATGATCTCACTTGTGGAATCTCAAAACAAAACAAACAAATAAAACAATATGAAAATAGACCCATAGATGCAGAGAACAAATTGGTGGTTGCCAGAGGAAGAGGGGTGAAGGAGTGGGAAACACAGGTGAAGGTGAAGTGGATTAAGAGGTAGAAACTTTCAGTTACAGTCGTGGGGATATAGACAGCATAAGGAACATAGTCAATGATACCATATAACTTTGTTTGGGGACAGATGTTTACTAGACTTATCATGATTATTTCAAAATGTATACAGATGTCAAATCATTATGTAGCACACCTGAAACTAACATAATATTGTATGTCAACTATATTTCAATACAAAAAGATGTGGATAACGTAGGTGTAGCTAGACATCAGAATAAGGATAAGGACATGTAGAGCAGAAATTAAGGTGACAGAATTAAGACCAAGCTTGTCTTAACTGTTGTAACTAGAGCATATATCAATCCACCTATCAAAAGAATAAGATTCACAGATGAAATCAAGAACTAACCCAATAAAATGCTATTTATTAGAAATATGTCTAAAGTAAAGGTATGGGAAAATATTCTACATAAAGTCACAGGCAAAAACAAACGAGGTAAACAAATCCAAGGAAAATTGAAGATTGAATATTACTACTATGTAAGAATGAATTGAAGTTAAAAAAATATTGACTGAGAAGTATTTTATTATTATAATCCAGAACAAAGACATAATCATTGGTCAGTATTTCATATATGATTCATCAAATTAAAATTGAAATAAAATCCAAATAAATTTAAATGATTGGAAATAAAAAAAGAAAATGACAGAAACATTACCTAAATAGTATATTTAATAAAGTTTATTAGTTGTGTAAACTCATTTTTATATGACTTATGTACAGTTCATGTAATTTTTATCATGTAGATATGATAAAAATTAATTTGAAGAACATTTGGAAAATAATAGCAACTTAAAATACTACAGGATTAATTCTAAGGGATGTGGTTAAAATAGTTAATAGTTAGAAAGTTTTAGTCTCAAAGACATCTTTAGGAAGGAATTTTAAAAAGGAAATATAACGTACAGTTCAAGAAGTTAACAAAAGAGCAACAAAATATCTAAAAGGAGTAGAAGGAAGTCATTAAGATAAATTATAAGTTAACAAATTAGAACATCAAAACAAAGTATTTTATAAAAAAGTCAGTTCTTTTAAAAAAAATTAAGTAAAATAGGGAAATAATTGACCAAGGAAAAGATTATTAAAGAAGCAAAGAGGGAGCCAGTACGGATACACCAAAATAGAAATGTATTTAAATCATAACAATCACATAGAAAGATGAAATTAAAGGAAAACTATGCAACTATGTTAGAAAATGTAGTTAAAATACATGACATCCTTAGAAAATATAAGTTAGGAAACCTGCCCCTAGGAGACAGAGAAAACAAAAGTAGATTAATTACCAAAGATGAAACTAAGAAAATTGACAGAGAAATTAACTCCCACTCCAAAGGGTCCGCTGGCCTGGAAAGTTTCAACCATAAATGTTGTCAAATAGTAAAAAGCAGGTCCCTTCCATTGGTATTTAAACTTCAGGCAATCCCAGGAGGAAAAAGAGAAAACTTCTAAATGATTTAGAAAGTAGTATAATGTAAATAATGTGCTAAAACCGTATCTGGGAAAAAAAAAAAGTATATAAAGGAAACTGGATTCACGTCACTAATGAGTATCAGTGGAGGAAACAATAATCCTTAAATTACCTTGTCACATTGAATCCAGAGAATAGTAGAAGCAATTGCATACAACATAACCACAAAGTGTCATTTCAAAATAAAATTGTGATATTATTTACTATGTTAGTACGTTGACCAAGTGAAAAGTTTTACATCCCTTTAATAGATACCAAAAGGTTTTCAAGGGTATCTGTTGAATTCGGTGTTCATTCTCAGTTATAAATTTAAAATCCCTTAGGAAATTGGGAAGCGATGGATGTTTCCCTGCTATGGTTTTCTCTCTAACCAAAGACTGTCTCGTACCTCTTGTCCAAGGGTGAGACAGCAAAGGCAGGAACAAGAAATCGATGCTCACCGTCACTGCAATTATTTAACTTCTTCAACATTATTAGCCCTTGAAATTACATGAGAGCAAGTAAGAAATGCTGGGGAAAAAAATTTCACTCTTAGCAAAAAAAAAAAAAAAAAAAAATTGTCTTATCCAAAATCCGAGAGAATTAACTGGGCAAAACTTAAAAATCATAGAAGTTGGGGACGTTCCATAGCTTTTCTATGTGAATAGTGTATAGACAACAATAAAAAATATAACGAAAGGGAAGAAAAGTGCCCTTTTTACCAATAATAAGCATTTAATGAAAGAAAACTTTTTTTAAAAAAAGAAAAACTTTTTTTAAAGAAAGATCACATTTTAAAGGAATTGGTTCTTCATAAAATATATTCTGAGTTTAGTGTAATCTCATTGGTTGACCAACTGGCTTCATTTGGAGTTGGGGTGTTTTTTAGTGGTTTATTTTAGAAATTTGAAGCAGTAATTCTACGGTTTGTTTGAAAGAAAAAAAATATATAGGGAGAAACAGAAAAATGAAAAATAATAAGAAAAGAATAGCTCTACTGGAAGTTTGAATAAATCATAAAACCCCAGAGATTAATATTGTAGAGTGCTGCGTCAGTGCTCTTTAAATCTAAAGAGAGTAGAAGCTGACTTAGAAATACAATAAATTTAAGTTCTTAATAGAAGTATCATTCCATATCATGGGGAACATGTGAATTATTTAAAACAGCAGTGACCACCGGATGACCATTTGGGAATATTTACATGTAGTACCATGTATCTAACCCAATCCTTCTTCCGGATTAAATTCTAGAGGCATCAAGAATCTAATTTTTTTTTTAAGAGGAAAGGGCAGAAAACTCATGTATAACCATTTTAATAAACATGGTTAAGGTAAAGCAAGGCAGAAAATCTAGAATCCAGAAAAGGAGAATAATATATTTGACCTTGTAAAAGTGTTCATTGTTTATGTTTTTCTTTCCCTCTTACCATTCTTACCAGGCAAACCTTTCCTTTTAAAAAAGTGAACTTTAAAAAAAAATATTCTTTCCAATTACATTTGTAAAGCACATGATTATTTTCACTTACATAAAAGTTAAAGATGTAAAAAGTGAAAACCATCTGAAACTCACAATATATTATAATAATTCTCATATATCTATTACATCTTTGTGTTTCTATATGCACAGATCCTTTTCCTCACTCTCCCTTCAGCAATATTGATTATTGATTGCTCTTTGTAATTTATTATGGGTATATCTCATTTTAACTTGTATTCCTCACATTTTTTAAACAACTGAGTAACTTTTCCTGTATTTATTTGCTATTCGAATTGGCTTCCCTGCAAATTGATTGTGGTTATTCTTACCCATTTTTCTAGAGTTCTAAGGATAAGACATAATTTTTACCATTTATCAGTATGTGTGCATTTCAGATATTTAGCCTAAGCTCTCATTCATGCCATAACAAGTTTTTATTTTTCTATGATCTACTTGTTTGTCCTTTTGTGATTTCTGGGTTTTCTAGAACGCATAAAAATTCCTATGGAATCTCTAGGTTGGGCAGATGGTCTTCTGAATTTTTCTGAAAGTTTTTTTTCTTTTTATACTTAATTCATTGTTTCATGTTTTTCTTTTAATCCATCCTGAATAATATATTAGTAGTAATACAAGATAATGGTCAGCTTTCTATTTTTCCCAGGCACAAAATCAACAGTGCAAGTGTCACTATATTATTTTGTTTTTTAAATCTGTTCTCCCCTTGGTTACATTTGGAGGACGGGATGGTAGGAATAATTCTCTTTTTTCACTTTATATCTTTCTGTAGTATTTGAACTGTTAACAATGAGTGTATGTTACTTTTGAAATTTAAGAACGTGCATATGTGTGTGTGTGTGTGTACATACTCCCATCTGATTTGCCGCTGTGATCCTATCATCCTTCTGTTACATTCTCACACACACTCACACACACACCCCATCCCTTCCACACACACACACACAAACCACACACAGCACAATTCCTACTTTTCCCAATGCTTCATGTATTACTTAACCAGAATAACCCAAGGTAATTACATGTAAATAGCACATGCTCATTTCTGATAATGACTGCTTATATTATATTCTAATAATAATTACTGTCGGAAAGGAAAAAAGGGAGGGAAGAAGAAAGAAAGGGAGAGAATGGTGTGAGCAGTAACTGCTGCCAAGCCCATGCTGTCCAGCTTTCTTGTCGATGTTGTCACCAGCGATTCAAGATTCCAATGACAGTTAGACAGAGACCTCTAATATTTTTACAAACCTTGGACGTACCTGTAGCAACACTGCTCAATTTCCTACAGATATGGTTCCTCATAAAAAAAAAAACAACTTAATTCTCTGAAGTTTCAGTGCTGATAGTTAAGCCCTATTTGTAATATCAGAAAAGTCAACCTGCCTTGTAAAATAAAAATCTTACCTTAAAAATCATTTGGTTCTAGAATGTTTACTGAGCATTCTGGCCTGAAATGTATGCGTTCCATAGCCTACTTTCAATTAAACCTATTATCATTTATTTCTACAATGACTTACTAATTTAAAATTTACAGACACTTGCACAGAGTATGTATCATGCTCAGGTTAAAAACCATTTTCTTTAACAACTTCCCATTTGAAAAAACTGTGGAAAATGTTTATAAAGAAAAATACTGTAAAATAATTTCCTGGCTTAGGAACAACTAAAAGTACTTTAGATCCAACTTTTATTCTAAAACTGACTCATCTGAAAAGATCTATTTATTATATTAAATAAATGAGGACGTAAATTAAATAGTAAGCTGCAAAGTAAGTGGTAAATAACTAAGCAGGCCAGTCCATTAGATTATAATAATATTGTGCCCCAGTGTAGTATTTATACTTTTTCAGTCTTATGAGACCTCATTTAATTATCTCAAAAACCACCACAAGCATAGAGGGTAGATGTAATCCCCATTTTATAGATGAGAAAATGTAGCAGACACCTAGGAAGTCATCAGGGAAAAAATTCCCCAGGACCAAAGCCCCGTGAATCTTCCCACCATGTTCTTTTCTGCTGCCCGGTCAGTTTCTCTGGGAAGCCCTTCTGTTAACAGTGAACTTGGTCACCTCCTGTCCTGCAAGGAGGCGAAAACTTCCTATGACTCATTTCTCTTCAATTAGGCATTTTCCTAGAACAGGGGTCACAGGCGAGGAATTAAATTTTGAAAATATACTTATTCTGTCAGTATACACAGGTCACTATGTACACTAAATAAAACTTAACAAACAGCATAAAAAGTTCCTATGTGATACATTGTGGTTTTTCAAAGCATGCGTAATACTTTGTCTCTGGTTCGGATCCCCTTCTAGAACATGAAATACTACGCCACTCACATATGTTACATGTTGTTGTGTCAATACTGGGAATCTAACCCACTTTGCAGTGAGTTATTAACAGTCTTTCAAGAGCAAAGTGCACTAGTGTTCAATTTTAAGGCAAAGATTCACCTTTTAAAGTTCACCTGCAGTTCGTATGATACTTACGTATACTAGACCATTTCTTTTCTTTTCTCCTCTATAAATACCCATCAATAAATGGTGGTGTATTTTGCATTTGATAAAAATCTCAGATTCTAGGAAATATAGTTAATAATCTTAGTATCATGAATCCAGTTGTTACTGAGAAAGCTCTGGAAAGATTATGAACTGTTGAGAAATAGAAAGAAGACTATGTTCCAGGGGCATCTTTGGGAACCAAAGACTGGCATTTATTTTTTATTAACCATCTCTCTATTACTATTAAAGTATTTTGTAGAAAAACAAGTACAGTACCTCCAGCATCCCTGTGTTCCTAAAGAAGTTAGGAAATTTTATGGCCTCTGCTGAGAAGAGGTTTGCAGGATTGCTTGATCCTTGCTTTAGCTTTGGCAAAGTGCACCTGGGGAGACATAGCCAAAGTGGACCCTGACACAGTTTCGTAAACTTCCTCAGCAAGAAACAAGCTGCTTCTTTGCCTCTCCATACTTCTGCTAGCTTCTGCTGCAGAAAATTTCTAGAAGCCGGACCAGCTTCAAGGACACCAGAGCTGGCTTCCCCCCCGTGAGTCACAGGGTACGTCCTTCCTCCAGGGATGCAAGCATCTCTGAGTTGTAGAGGGCACGCCTGCTGGCCCCGGGCACCGCTCTGGGCGTGCACTGCAGTAACGAGGTCTCAGCAGTGAAGGCTTCCTCACAGAGCATTGCGTATATCCTCAGCCCGTAATCAGGGAGGTATTTGGTTCAGCAGTTTCAAATGTTTGGCCCCCTGACGCCAAAGACGTGGCTTTCTGTGACACTTTGCTCCCCTCATTGCAGGCAGCTGCAAGATAATGTTAAATTTCTCACAAGGAGCACCGATTTGGAAGGAACATCACAAACGTGATGCTCATTGAGCAGGTACTTAGCGACGTATTGCTCCCAGAGAGCAGCGTGATGGTGAAGAGCACAGGCAGACCCAGCTTAACCACCGTCACACTTGATTCTGGATTTTGGATTTTGGATTTGAGACAGTTCTGAGTTCAAGCCCCAGGTCCATCACTTATTAGCCGTGTGAGTGTGGGAAAGCTCCGTGAGCCTCAGTTTCCCCATTTATAAAATGGGGCTTACAGCTCTACCCTCAAAAGATGGTTTTAAGGATTACAGGAGGAAGGACACAGAAAGTGGTTGGCTGATGAGCAGCATTAGATAAGCAGTAACTCTGTTGTTGATGTCAACCATGGAAGGGGTCACCAGCGTAGAACTCTGACTTTTCCTGGCTCTTTAGATCTGTTTCTAAATTCAGAAGCACTGTCTCTCCCAGTCTGCTGTAGAAGTCCACTGCCCCTGTAATATTCTTCCAAATTGCACGAAATAATCAGAAGAAGTAGAACGTGGCACAGGCGATACACGCTACTCAGTTGCAGAGGAGGGAGATGTCCCCTTCAGGTGCCTGTTCGGGAGGAGCTTCACAGAGCGAAAGGTACACTGCATCCCCAGGAAAGGGAGCAAGGAGCTTCCCAGACAGGCTGTACACGACGATGGTAGAATAAGAGTAGTTGAACCCTTGAAAGAATATTAAGGGATCCTCTCATTTTATAAATGGCAAAGCTGATAACCAGAGAGGGGGAGTGACTAGTCCAAGGACACACAGCAATTAATTCTTGGGCATGACCTGCCCATTGTGCAGCACAGCCTTTCATTCCTTGATTTGACAACACATAATAGTTGGACCTGCTCCCTTTCTCAGCCTCTCACATCGTTCCAACAAAGCACTCTTGAGAAATGTTAGTAAACAGGAAACCATTCTGGTCTATTGGAAAAGTTTTGGGTTTTTTTTTTTTTTTTTTCCTGCTCCTCTCCACTGTGTAACATTGAGCAGGGCACTCCCCTATCTGAACTACTAATATCTTTTCAAAGCTGACATTTACCGAGAGCTTACAAATGCTCTGCTTGAATTATCCTTTACCATCCACTGTCCCATAGCAACACTTTATAGGGGGTCATCCAGAGACCACAATGTTGGGATCACTAATACGTTAAGAAATACAGATCCTCAGACCCACCCCTGGATTTAACTCAATCAGAATTTCTGTCAGCCTAAGAATTTAAATTTTAGCCAATTTCCCAAATGATTCCAATGCTCGTGAAAGTCTGAAGCTTGCTGATTTACGAATCCTCTAAAATTCTAGCAATAAAAGCTCAAGTCCAGAGAGAAGTAACATACTCAAGCCACACAGCTAGTAAGTGGCAAGTCTGGGATTTGAACCCACGTCTTTTTTTTTTTTTTTTTCTTGAGACTTTTCAATATTTGACTTGGAGTCTAGCTGAGATGTTATTCTTTAGCAAAGCATCCCAGATTGGCAGCTGGGTTTGATGTTCTTTCCTATTTTCCCAAACTCATAATTTTGCTCATTTCTTAACTCAACCTTCAGCGTATGTGTTGTGAAGTTCAGTCACTTTCATTGTTCAGCCACCATGGGCAGATCTGGGAGCTGAGGGTCACTGGGAGTTAAAATGGAACAAAGGGATGTTTGACAAGGTGGTGTCGTATTAACAGCAGCTCCCTAGTGAGAGTTGTTTGGGAGGGTGGATGGTGCATTTGGCAAGTTCTCACTGGGACAGCTCACCATGTAATTGACTAAGTGCACAGAAGCCACAGATGTACCAGAGATTTCTGGCCAAGGTGGATTTCATGGTTCCTCGCTGGCTCAGACTCCCCCTGAGGGTTTAGTCAGTACCTTGGTTGTGATTAATAGAACATTCTGAAAGGGGAGCTCAAAAAACATCACCAGTTAACTTCTGCACCCCTTTACTGTAGAGAGGATGGAAGATTTCATTTTGTATACTTGGAGAGCTACCCAAGATTCTCGAAATTTTTCTTTTCCTTTCTTTTCTTTTTGGAAAATTCTACAGTCATTGATATTTAGAACTTTAAGAGATCTAAGAGATGATCTAACCCAGTGCTTCTCAATCTTTAATGTGCATGAAAGCTACTTAAATATCTTGTTAAAGGGCAGATTCTTATTTGTTAAGTCTAGGGTGAGGCTTCAGATTCTTTATTTGTAACAAATTCCTGGTGATGTGAAAGCTGCTGGTCTCTGGACCACACTGAGTAGCAAGGATGGAACCTAGGGAAGGCAGATGAGTTAAACGTTGAGTGCCACACTTGAACAGCTAGTGATTGCTGTCTTGAGAACTAGACTAAGGCTTCTGTGGCTGACGCTGGGGCCAGCTGGTCAACTCACTGTCCCTATCACAGGCTGAAGAACAGGAAACCTCACCTCAAAAGATTCTTTCTCCCCTTTTTAATCTTTTTCACTTAACACCCCTTTTACTTTTAGTTGCATTTTTACAGTGTTGTTTAGTTCCTGAGTTTTTGCTTGTTTTGTATTCCTTATTAAGGTGTAATTGACATAACATTGCATTAGTTTCATGTGTGCAACATAATGACTCGATATTTGTATGTATTGCAAAATGATCACTGCAATAAGTCTGGTTAACATCCATCACACATAGTTACTTTTTTATTGTAATGTCTCATTTTTATATGCAGAAACTGAAACACAGCAATGTTAGTGACTTGCTCAGGGTCATATAAACAGTTAATGGTAGAGCTGGGACTGACTTAAGCCAGAATGTAAACCTAGATTTCTCTCTCTGAGCTGCACCTTTTAATCACAGATTGCATGTGAAGCTATTTTAAAATATTTTCCCCCAGTTCCATCATTGGCAGACCCAGCCGCCTAGCTTAGTGTCTGAAAAGTTTTGCAACTTTGGGAAAAGAATTTCTCTGGGCCTTAGTTTTGTTATCCATGAGACGGAGAAGTCCTTGCCTGGTCTTTCAAATTTATTCTGATGTTGTGGAAAGCAATGAGAGAAAAGATACAAAAGCCATTTGGCAAAACAAAAGTGACTTAAATAAATTGAGGGCATTTTTTTTATTAAAATTGCTGTAGGATAATATTAAACTTTTCTGGTAGATTTATTAATTTTGGAAAAATAAATGTATTTCCATGCATTTACCATTGTCCTAGGCTGAATGTTCTTTGAAGTGATTAAAGATCAGTCCTTTGAATTTTATTAATGAGGCCTTTTGGATTTTCTGCCCACCTTTTATATATCTGGCTTGTGCAGAGTAAGAACAGAGGCATGGAGGAGGGAGGTGGGGGGAGAGCGCGCTCTAGCAAGCCAGCCAAAATCTTGTCAGTGATGCCTTCTTGTTCTGGGCTGCCAGGAGCAGCAAGGCTCCCTAATTCCTCATTCAGATCCAGAAGGGGAGATGAGGACTTTATTTGTTTATTCCAAAAGCCCCCAACAAACCTTTCCTTTTTTTTCAGTTGGCTCAGTTGATTTAGGCCTTCCATCCCTAAACCAAACCCTGGCCAGAGGAGAGGAAACAGCAAGACTGGCTGAGAGCAGTCAGGCCCGCAGCTGGACAGGGGATCAGTCTCCACTCTTGTTGCAAAGGGGTGGGATGGATTCAGCTGTCACATCCACTGCAGGGAGCTAATGGGGAAAGATAAAAGTCAGCTTTACTTGCCTGTGTAAATCAGTGAATTTATATCTGCCCCACCCCCCTTGCGGAATTTTTAAGTTGTAAGTGTCCTAGCAGTGGTTACGTTTTGTTACACACCTGATTGTGGGCCAGACATGGTGTTTGGCTCCTTAAATATCTTATCTCAATCTTTAAACAAACCTTTCTATGATGTAGAAACCTTTCTATGATGGTTCACTTTAAAGATGAGGTGATGAAACTTCATTTTAAAGACGAGGGAACTGAGGCTCAGCTGGGCCGCGGAACTTGCCCCAGGTCACGTAACTAAGCAATAAAGAAGCTAGAATTCAAAGCTGAGTGGAAAACTCCTGTCTTCAAGACTTAATTAAGCATATAGATGTTCTTATCTACACTGAGATTGAAAGTGCTGTGCACAGAGATGATCTTCGCAGTGTAATTTCCTATTATCACCATCATCATAATGAAGCTCTCTTTATAGACGCATTTAATTTGGGGAAAGAGGGACTTATTCCCCATAAATACATGAAGCCGGAAATAAAACTGGAAACTTAGTTCTTGCTGTTAGGTGCAAGGTCTTCCTTCCACAGTTTTTGCCGATCCTGTTGGCAAATAACAAATGGAGTATTTTGAGTTACCTCTCACCTCTGCCCACCGTAAGGATAAAGAACCAAACAAGGGCCCCCAAATTATGCATTAGGAAGAAATGTTATTCGCAGTTTCTTTTCTCAGGCCTTTGAATAGTGAGGTCTCACCTTTACATTGTTTCCTGGGAGACTGAAACTGGAGGATTCATGCAGGAAGCTCCCTGCCAACACCCCGTAGCAAAGAGAAGCCTGTCTTCACTCATTCCTTTCGTCAAAAGTGATCAAACCCTTGCTGTGTGTCATCCTCCGTCACCACTGCCAAGGCCGTTTAAATTGTGAAAGGCTTACCGTCCTGCACTTCTCCCGATCGTGACATTGCTCAAGTTCAGTTCCTTCCCCTGCTTACTTCTATAATTAAAGTTACTATTCCGTGAGTTAATCAAATAGGGCACTGTTTTAGGTGCCTTATGTGAATTATCTCATTTAATCCTCACAACAGCCCAATAAGGCAGATACCCTTACACCTTTTGTTACACTTGAGAAAAACTGAAGCTCAGAAAGGTTATGTTGCCCAAGATGACAAAGCTCTGTGACCTTACCTTTCACCCCAGTCTGCTTTGAACCCAAGCAGCCAGGCTTCAGAGCCCGCTGACCCCTCAGCCCAAATAAAGGTGAATGCTTACAGGTTTACCCTGGGCTTTCCTGCAGCCTCAAGGTGAAGAGTTTAGATATTTGTGGCAGCTAATTTTAGAGTCTGACCTCTCATTTCACAAAGTGGCTCTTCCTAAAATGCAGTTAAGCCAAAGTTAGAAGGAACTGTCCAGAGAGAGAAGATAAGGTACTTCAAGTTGTTTGACTTGGTACCTACTGACCAGGGTGTTGTGGAGACCTAGGGGCTCCCTCTGCTTTCCCACTTCCTTTCTCGGGCCTGAGAGGGCTGTGTTCCCTCTGGCCCCACCCGTATGTAGGCCAGGGCTCCCCTCATTCTCTCTCTCTGTGCTCAGCCCCGACCTCTGACCTGTCCCTGCCCCTGCCCCCCGATCTTCCACTGCCCCTTCACCCTCACGGTGCACACTCAGATTTCCTAAATGTCCTCCCAAGACAATAGGGAATTGCACTCTCTCAAGGGAACACGTAATAGGTGCTGGTGTTCCATCCGTCTTAAGTGTGATGACTCTGAAATCAGACTGTCCGCGTTCATATCTCAAACCCTTGTTTTTTCATCGTGTCAATTTCAGCAAGCGACTTAGGCTTTTTCAGAGCCTCAGCTTGCTCCTCTATGAAGTGAGAGTTCATCAGAGTACCCAGCTCAAACGACTGCGGTGAGGGAAAGATGCCATGATCCATGCGGCGCACTTGTAAGTGTGCCCGAGGTGTAACATACAGGCCCACCTAGTGCCGACTGATGGTATTATCTGCTGATTCAACAGATACTTCTTGAGTCCCTACCAAACATGCTCCTTGCCCTCAGAGAGACCATATCTTAAAGGGAAGATGCACCTTAAACAAATACCTGTAGGAATAATATATAATTATCAATGCATTAAAGGCAATGAGGGAAGTGTCTGCATTGCTGTGAGAGCATACGTCAGAGGACCTGATGGATTGAGGTGAGATCAAGGAAGACTTCCTGAAGGAAGGGACATTTGAATGAGGTCTGAAAGAGGCAAGATGCGTACGAGTAAGGAAGGATAAACAGGGATCCTCCTAGTCCCAATTACCTGATGAAACAAATGTTAGAAATTCCTTGATCCTGTTCAAACAGCTGTATAGTATTCAGTATCAGTCGTGTTCAATTAAGAAACTGGTGCTCAGACATACTTTTGTTGTAATTAGATGTCTGCTGTTCATATAGACATTTGTTCTGTAATTGCACTGCTCTTAGCATTATTTATTTTGCCCTTATTGTATACAGTGGGCCCCTGCTTACAAGTACACACTTTATCATAGTTACGTCTTTTTAAATTACTGCTGTGCATTTTTTTAAGCACAGCTGCTAGGCCCAGAGCTAGTTACTAGTAAATATGTGTCGAAACTCCCACTCACAGGACTGAGTAATCAGTGTGGAGCCGTGTGCCCTCCCCAGCAGCCTGCCTCTGTTCAACAGGTTCATTTTAGTTAGCGCCGCCCTCATGCCCCCTGCCGTCCAAGAATGAAATGAAACTCTAAATCCGCAGAAGCAAGGGTCCCTGGCTGTGTGCCCTGCACCTCTTTGGAGTTGAATGTGGTGCTTCTTTCTGTTACCGTTTGTTACATGTTCACGGGAATCCTGCCCGTATGGTCTGCATTAGGTCAGCTCTCTGTTCTTGGCCAAACTAAGTAAAAAAAAAAAAACCACAGGAGGCAGCAGGAAGGTTCTGCGGAAGGAGATGCATTAAAACTTATAGATGCATTAAAACATTGGTCCCTTGTCTAAGGAGGACCGAAACCGAACTTTGACTTCTTTGCCTCCTAGCTGAAAGCTAAAAACAGATTGTAAGCTCCCTCTGACCCAGACCTAAGGTGGCGGGAGGTCTGGTACCTGCAGACCTCTCCTCAGTTAGCTCATGGGACAAGGCTGCGGTCAGTTTTCAAAACCCAGAGCCAAGAGGAAGCTGTGAGTCTCCCGATGACCTGGGATGATTGGATCACAACCTTTAAGTCAATCGTGACCTGCCATTAAGTCTTGAAATTTGACCTGATCAACCACTACATTTATTACTCACTCCCCTGGGTTTTGGAAGATTATGAAGAAGAGGGGTGTGTGGCGGGAAAAGCCATGCCTTTTTGCTCTTAGCGATGTGCACAGGCATCACTCTTGGCACTCTGTGTAAATCCCAGGGGAAAATGTAGCTCCTCTTCTGCTGAAGTTTACCCTTAATTCCCCTCCCTCTACCCCTACCCCTGTGCACCGTCACCATTTGACTGGAATGTCTCCAGCCTTGCAGAAAGAAACCAAAACAAATGTCCTCAATGGTGTTATTTTCAAATGGATTGGAGAATTGTGAGTTCCTAGTTACACGGTGTGTATAAAAATCTCTAGCAAGTCATCACCCATATGCTTGGAGTTGAGATGAACCAGCTAATGAAAAGATTAGGTCAGCCGTCTCTCTCCAGCTTGAGACTTGAGTCAATAATTCAGATGAAAATTGAACCAGAACAAACCTTTACCTCTCAGGATATAAGCTCCCGGGTGCCAAATGTCTTTTTTGAGTTACCGGGATTCAGTACACAGATTCTCGCATCTACCTCTGAAATGTGTCAGAATTGGTCTTTGGGCCTAGGTAGGCTCCTTGTAAAACCTGGCTCCGTTCCACACATCCTGAGGATGTGTAATAATTTAAAGTGAGTCCTTCCTTCGGAGGAAAGAAATGTCCGTTAAAATTATAGATTATTAATGTAGTTTCCTTTACTCTTTCCTCCTTCCAGGGATTTCAATATGATCTCAATTTTTTTTTTCCCCAACTTTAGCTGAAAGTAGTGGCTTGTACTTGATTCAATTAAGAAGCAGAACCAAAACAAATTTTACCAACCTTCTGAGAGTATTCAATTCATCATATATTTTATTAATTGTGCTTTATTACGTTTCAGTATATAGCAGTTCAAATGTCCTCTTCTTTCCCCCCAAATTTAGCATTCATCCTCCTATCTCAACCCAAATATTATTTTAAAAATCGGTCATCTGTGATTTACATATCATTCTCAACGAATTCCACACAAATTAACACATAAATAGAAAGTAGTAATTGTTCAAGAGAAATGAGTTTGATTCTGTGAGAGTAAGAGGCAAGGAAGAGATTAAGGCCCCAAAATTAGGACAGCTCCTTAAATTCAAGCACAGAAATCCTGCAGGAATTGGCGCAGCAAGGCCTCCCACGGTTAGAAGGACAAATCCCAGCCCTGGATCAGGATCACAGTTTGCGAGGGAGCTCCCACACTCAGGCTTTCTGGCTCGGTGCATTTTCCGTATTCATTATTCCTATGTTATGCCATACATTTTTTTTTTTAAAGTAGTTAAATCAGTTGGTAATTATAGATGAAATAGAACTGAAAGGCAGACTTTCAAATTAAATTTGAAAGGAATTGGATGCATCAGCCTGTGGACTGAACCCTTAGGTGTGATTTAGACCACCAAAATGCTGTTTAAATTTTTGAATGTAAATGTCCTTCAGGCAGGCCTGTCTTTTCTTTTTTCTTTTTTCTTTTCTTTTTTTCTTTTTTTTTTTTTTTTTTGCAGCAGGGAGGTAATTAGTTTTGTTTATTTATATGGAGGTACTGGGGATTGAACCCAGGACCTCGTGCATGCTAGACATGTGCTCTACCACTGAGCTACACCCTCCCCGCCAGGCCTGTGTTTTTTAGTTTGATTCGCTACAGGGCCAGCCTCTTCGTCGTCTCCATGATGCCTGCTTCATGCTTTCATATGATTTCCTGAGCCAGACTTGAATGTATGATCCTGGACTTGGTCTTACCCTCTCGGTAATTCAGTTTAGCAAGTTTTATTTTGAATATTCTTTACCAACCGTGGTGTACAGTAGGGGCCGGACATGGTAGTAGGGACGTGTGCACAACAGGACACAGGCCGCACCCACGTGTTTGCCAGCCTGAGGGAGACGAAGGTTCAGTGGGATGGCAGCAAGAGGGTTGACCCTGGTGGAAGGAGTTAGCAAAGACTTCCCTAAGTCCACCTAAATTTTCTAGGAGAAAAACACCGAGGCCCAGAGTGAGCCAGGACTAGATCTGGCTCTCGTTTCTGAAGTCAGCGTTCTTTCTATTCTGCTTGTGTCAGATGGGACAGGGACCCATAGGTGAGGGACCAAAAAGAGCCAGAGCTTCAGACCACTGCACAGCCCACGCTTGTTGAACGTCTGCATCCAGCTGGTCGTGTGTTAGTCAACGCTGTTATTAAAGCCGTATCCTCTGGGGGCCTTTGGAGAGAGGATTTGTACCCTTCCCCTTCTGCTCCTGAGATCTGCCTCTTACGTCCTCTGCGAGCTTCACTATCACGTGAAACAAGAACATAAACCCTCTGCAAGCTCGCTTGATTTATCCATGTGTCCAGGTGGATTTTTTTAATACACATTTTTATTGAAGTAGAGTCAGTTTACAATGCTGTGTCAATTTCTAGTGTACAGCACAGTGCTTCAGTCATACACGAACATACATATATTTGTTTTCATATTTTTTCACCATAGGTTACTACAAAATGTTGAGTATAGTTTCCTGTGCTCTACAGTATAAACTTGTTGTTTATCTATTTTTTATATATATTAGTATCTGCAAATCTTGACATGATACTATGTATAGAAAACCTTGAAGGCTCCACACAGAGGCTATTAGAGCTGATAAAACAAACTCGGCAAGGTGCAGGATAAACATCCAGATATCAGTGGCATTTCTTTACACTAACAATGAAATAGCAGAAAAGGAATGTAAAGAAACAGTCCCTTTTAAAGTTGCATCCAAAAAATAAAACGAAATACTTAGGAATAAATGTGATAAATTGGATTTTTTGGTAGTTGCCTGAGGCAGCATCTTGTGATGACCATAGAGTCAAGTCACACAGGGGACCCAGCCATAAAGCACAAATGCATCCAAATGATCCCTTAACACAGAATCCATTTACCAAGGAAACCTTGAGATGTGCGCTCACGTGGTCTCCTCATGAGCATGTAGAAACTGAAAATCAAGACGACAACTCAGTTGTTCATATCCTAAAGCCACTTCATAAGTGTTTTACCCCAGAGTGAAAATATTTAGTAGACGTATACACGGTTTGAGTCTGCAAACGTAGATTTAAATGATTGTTTTGCCATTTAACCGCCCGTGAACTTCTGGATTTGGGTGGGAAGGGCTGTTTACAACGTGCTGATAGTGCCCACTCCTCATAACAAGGTGGTGAGATTTCAGACACTTACAGTAGCTTCATAGAAGCAAAACAGGCAGGGTAAAAACAATCTCAGCCCTTTTATTTTTCTACTGGCTTTTATTAAAGATGACCGTCCTTCTGCAGCTACCTGGTATTTCAGCAGGATTCTCTTATTATTTATATTCCAGTTCTAAACTCCGCTCTGGTTACTATTTCTCCATTCAGTTTGGCAGAGGGATTCCAAAAGTCAAAGATTTTGACCTTCTCTTGCCCTCCTAGAACCCCCATGTGACACTCTAGTTGGGTAAACTTTCTTTCACCTCTTAGAATGCTGAGTGCGTGCTAGGTAAGTTCAGAGTGTTTTTCCCTTTGGAAAGAGCGCTCTGGATAGTCCCGGGTGGTTAACAGTTCATTGCCTTAGCATTTAAAGGTACTCAGGTCACAGTGTCAATTCATGGAAGACAAAACAAGGTCTCCTACCCACACACCAGTCATAGTAGTTGAAAATTGCAGAGTTAGGATTTCTTGGACTTTTTGCAATTTCTCGCTCCTGTTTTGATGGTTATGAGTGGTGAACTGGGATTTAAAATAGCTCCATTGCTCCTTTTCAAGATGAGCATGTGATGGTCACTGAGGGGTGCAATTTGTTTCTCTATAAAAGACAATCAGACAAGGACATGTCTCTAGAACATACACTTAGCACTGAAAAGGGTCCAGGACAGGAAGCCACAAACCTGAAGCCAGTCCTGGAATTAGTTATTTGTCTTATAAAAAGAAGGTCCACTCTTCATTGTGTCATGTTTAATCTTTCAAACAAAATGGAACTGGGTTAACCAAATGTGTTTCTCTTCTTTTGGGAAAAAATGTTGGGTGGGGAATGGGAAGAAGGGAGATAAGACCTCTTAATCCACATGTTTGACACAAGTTTGCCATTGTGAGAACAGTCAGTGCATGGGGCAGTCTGGAAGAAGGTCCCAGAGAAGTCCATCCCCCTGCCTAACAGAACAGCCACACCAGCGTTGCGAAAACTGCCCTCGTTCACAGAGGATCATTCATAGGAGGCTCCGAAGTGCTGGTGCGAATAAATCAGTCTGTCTCCCCAAATTTCAGCATTTCATTCTCAGTTGATAATAATCACAATAATTCTAGGCAAAGCATAATTTCAATAGTAGATTGTTGAATGGAGAATAGGAGACATTTCTATTGGCATTAGCCAATAGGGCCTGTCCAAAAACCCTTGTTATCAAAAATGGGTACTTGTGAGTTCAAAGTCGACTCTGGAAAGCAAGTAGTGTAGACCTTTGGACTAAATCAAGGCCTATAGCAAGCTCCTAGCAAAGACAATTCATCTCCAGCAAATGACAATTTATTCATTAATCTCTCTCTTTCATCAATCTCCCTTCATTTATTTTTGGTTTCCTTCTCTCTCTTGTTTTAATGACCATCAATAACATTCTCGTGGCTGTTTAAATTGGTGAAAATGCCAAGACAAAAAGGTTGATCGGAATATCGTTACGCTTTCCAGAGCAGTAGAGATTGCTACGTGGTCTTTCAGATGAGTTAAAGAGGAACTGTGTCCCGTTCACGTCCTAACCAAAGAAGACACGGTTTAGTGGTTTCTCCTGTGTCCCCACGACTCAGATGATGAGAAAGGCAATTAGAAAGGACATTTGGGCATGTCTGGAAAGCTTGGGGTGGAGACACAATTGTAAAGGTTAGCTAAATTCGTGTGACAGTGTCTGTTCCTTCCACTTCCTGGAATCTCATCAGCTAGGGACAGCCTGGTACGGAGAAGGCATTCCGAGTCAGGACTTAGAATTGGAGAAAGTGTCCTGATGGCCAATTGCGCGGTTTCATCATAGGAGCAAGATGAAGTACTACTTGTTAACTGCTGTCCCTAATTCTCAATGTTCTCATTGTTAAAATGAGAGTATTAATAGTAACAATGACTTCCTTATACATTATTGTCAAGATTAAACATTACAACTGTATAAGGGCTTTACCCAGTGCCTGCCTCCAGTACCTAATGAATGGGCGTCACGGGTGTTCTCTGGCCGTGAACGCTGCTTCTCAGCTGGGTGGTGCGGACTGTGGTTAGAGCTTCAGCTTTTTCAGTGTTTCTCGAGGCCTCGGCTGCTGTTTTATGTAGTCCTAGCCCAGCAGACCAGTCGTTCTCCAAATGTGGGTCTCAGCCCAGCAGCCCAGCATCACTTGGGAACTCGTTAGAAACGCAGATTATCGAGCCTCGTCCCAGACCTCCTGACTCAGGAATTCTGGAAGTCGGGCGCAGAGATCTGTGTTTTAATAAGGCTTCCAGGGAATTCTGGTGCATATTAAAGTTTGGGAGCCACTAAAATTATCATGCCTCCCGTATATATATTATACCTGCCTACTGATACTCCACCCACCAAACCACCATCTGAGTCAAGCTTCCTTGGCTGGTTTTAGGAGATTCTGGAGGCCATGTGGAATATTATTGCATTGAGATAATCATCAACAGACAGGAATGACTGTACAATTTTATTACTTATTAGTAGTAAGAATTTAATTAACTCATGTCATTTTTTCTGAACTTCAGTTTCCTGTCCTTGTAAAAATGGAAATACAGCCTCTTCTGCAATAATGCAGTAGGTACATCCCTCAAAAAAAAAAAAAAAAAAAAAAAAAAAGAACCTCGCATCCAAAATTACCATCCCCCCAAAAAAAATTCAAAGGAGAAAATAAGGAAAGATAATTGCTGTTCAATTCCACATTCATAATTAAAAAGTTATTTTTCTTTAATTTAAACAACAAAAGTGATTAAAAATAAACTCTACAGATAGTTTACTATTATAAGCTAAACATAATAAAGTGAGATTTTTCCCTTTTATCATTTGAAATATGTATAAAAGAGCCTGTTGAAACACATATAGAAAGCCTTTACCCTTGACCCTTGCTCCCAACACAGTTCACATCCTTTGACGGGAAAAGAGTAGGAAAGAGGACAAGGGGAAAACAGAAAAGTGTAGCCGGTTGACCAGCCAGCCATGAACCTAGGAGCTGTTAGGTGCTTTTGGTCCCAGCCAGAAGGATTGAAACCCAACACTGTTCTGCATATTGAAGATTGTATGTCTCTTAACAGATTTCCCTACTTTCAATCTGAGTTGCGAAAACTTCTTACTATAGGTGGAACATCTCTAATTTCTTTCCTGCCCTGCCTATGTTATAGGGTTGTTGAGATAGGTAAATGAGATGAATTATATCTCAGTTAAGATTCTTGGAGTCTCAAGTAATAGAAAATTCAACTCATGCTTAAGCAAAAAGAGAGAGAGAGAGATGTATTCTCTTGCTTAACATCAGCAAGTCAGGCATGTCTAGATACCGACACGGTGTCATCAGGTCATGGAGTCTCCATTTCTCCCAAGGGTGGCTCTTTTTCCAGTTAGAATCTGCTCTTGCAGTGGAAGCATCTTAAACGATTCAGTAGATTCAGGGCGACATACTTCTAAGTACAAATCCAGTGGAAGAGTTTGAGAGTCTTTCCTCTGGTGTGCCCATCTGAAGGCTCACTGGTCATGTGCCCATCACTGAAACCACCACCATGTCAGGATTGCTCTGATTGGCTC